>NW_028277211.1:626001-939002 GCF_059751315.1 Micrasema longulum
ATGACGATAAATTCAAGATAACTTACATTGTTCGAATGCTGTAAAATTACAAAACTTTTTGTATTTTACTTACCTACACTTAAATAATACTTACTCTAACTTATTTTTTTTGTCTACAACTGTTATAATATTTCAAAAACAGTTAATAATATACCCACCTACTTTAATTTAGTATTATATCTTTACATATATCTTTAAAACATAATGTAATTCAATACTTTTAATATATATATATGGGAAGTATGGGAGCGAAGTATGGACTTGGAAAAACAGGGATGAAAGTAGGCTAAATGCTGTCGAAATGCGATCTCTCAGGCGAATGTCTGGTAAAACTATGGACGATAGATGCACAAATGTTGAGATCCGTTCAGCATGTAAGGCTGAGAAAAGCATAATCGACAAAATCAAGAAAGGAGCTCTGCGCTGGTTTGGACATGTAGAACGAATAGACAGCGAAAGAACGGCTAAGAATATTTACAATGCGAATGTTGATGGATGCAGAAATAGAGGAAGACCGAGAAAGACATGGCATGACCAAATCCAACAAAAACTTAAAGATGGACATGTCAAAAGTCGGAATAATCGGCGCGCGTGCATGAGAAGATGTATGAATGTAGAGGAAGCGAGATCTGTATGCAAAGATAGAGTTTTGTGGCGCTCTATCATCTCTGCCTACCCTTACGGGGAAACGGCGTGATGGTTTGTTTTGTTTTTGTTTGTATATATATTTATTCGAATTTAAATTTTGTACCTGTCATGTAAAAACCCTCTGGACGCATTTAATAAATAATAATAATATGTCAAATATGTTTCCATAAAAACTTATTTTAGTACTCTGTGTTAGTTGTCTTACGGTTGCGGCTAAAAAAAATTGGAAATCTTTAACATTTATTCTTCCGAGAGAAACAAGTAACAAAAGAAGTCTAATTCACCCCTCAACAATATGAGGTCAATTTTTTTCTACAACACCAAGTTTAGTCTTCTCCAATTCTATGTTTGGAATCTTGCCAGGCAGTGTTGTAGCTTCTGGTTCTCAGTGTAAATAAGACACATTTATTTACTATAAGTGTGCTATTTACTAGAAATGTTGAGAGCATAATTAGATTTATATAATAGATTTTTGGTTAAAACTCAAAAATAAACCTGAAAGAAAAATAGATGACTTATAAAATATTTGTTCGTATTTTCAAATCATTTTGCAAGTTTATAAAAATATGTGAATAAGATATATCGCATCCCGAAAATTACAGTGCCAATAGTTAAAAAACGTTATCCTGGCTGACAACGCATGTGTCCTTCAGGAACTCCTTAGTAAAATTGACGAAGCTGGTAGAGTAATGGACTTGAACATCAATGTGGCCAAAACAAAAATGACGGGGTTTAGCCGAAACCCTGACAAAAATGCTGCATTGCGAATAAATGGTCAAACAATAGAGAGGCTAACTTTAAATACCTCGGCAATCAAATCACTTCTGATCTAGATCCGGATAGGGAAATTAGATGCAGAATACAAATAGAACGATCAGCATTCAATGGCATGAAATCATTCTTCCGCAGTGATAGTCTTAATTTAAAACTAAGACAGAGGATGGTCAAGTGCTATGTATGGTTAATACTGCTCTACGGGGTTAAAACATGGACTCTCATGGTAAACTCCGGGAACCGATCAGAGGCTTTTGAAATGTGGCTTCACCGGAGAATGCTAAGAATTCCGTGGACAGATTTAGTGACCAACGTGGAGGTGCTGAGATGAGCCAGTGCCGAAAAAGAACTACTGTCCTCAATAAAACAGAGAAAACTCGCATATCTGAGCCATATCATGCGCGAAAGCAAATATGCGCTTCTACAGCTAATCATGATGGGGAAGATCGAGGGAAAGCGTGGGGTTGGAAGGCGACAGATGTCCTGACCGAGAAACATCCGTGGCTGGACGGGAGTGCGCGGGGTTGAGGCGCTGTTCCAGTTGGCACAGGAACGGAATACCTACTCCAGAGTGATCGCTAACGTCGGCGTCGAGGGGACCTGGTATGGCACAGAAAGAAGATAGTAAAAAAAAACATTTTACATGAGAGCAGTTGTTCGTATCAAACTAATATTAATCAACATATTACAACAGAGATGAAGAGGGTAATATAGAAGTCTAGGCATCTACATAGCTTATGACCTGTCAATGGCTGGTTCAGATGTTCAAATATGGGCAGAATGGTGAATATTACACAGTGTGTAAAGTGGCCACTTAAACCAGCCATTGACGGGTCATAAGCCCTGTAAATGCCTAGACTTCTATATTACTCTCTCTTTAATGTTCTTCATCTCTGTTGTAATATGTTAATATAAACAGCTCTCCAGGGAGTTGAATCCAGTTCTTGTCTACAAAAATTTGGACAAACTCAAAACATTGTTAATATTTATCACTTGTGCACTAGATGTTTTTAGAAGTAACAATTGCATAATGATCATTTTGCCACCATTATATTTCTTAAGTTTGAATTAAACATATAGTACAGCTTTTACAGTTTTTCTTTTGAGGCCACATAAATATTATGAATAAATATACCATTAATTATATTCACTCACATTTTTGCATACCTACTCAAAAAATATTGCTTTAAACTTGTGTCGTTATTATTGCTAAGGTGCGATATAAACATGAGAAATATTTGTAATGGGTGGAATTTAGGTTATAAATTGATCTCAATAAGATTTTTTTTTAGCGCAATGGTCGATCAACGACAAGAGCGTAACATCAATATTGTTTAATAGTTTATTGAGAACTTCCTTAAGTACTCGAACCTCGAACCCGAGAGATCAAAGGAAGGTAACATTTATTGAAACATTTATCCCTATTATGTGTCTACACTTCACGAACCAGAAAAACGTATTTAAAAATAAATAACGAAAGTTAAACGACGTAATAATCACAAATAATATATTTATAAATATCAAAACAAATTTAATTATTTATAAATATTTCTACACTTACATAAATTAATTTGTCGATTTGCGTAACACACCGATTATATATACAAACTGGTACATTTTTAAAAATTCAAAAAAACGGGCTGGTGTCCCTTGGGTAGTGTCGCGGACTCCGGATTAGGAAGTCCGAAGTTCGAACCTCTCTACCACGATTTGTTTACATAACACAGTTATTTACGACTAAAAGAATATGCCACCAAAATTTAAATATTAGGGTAAATTATTAGAATGCAAATATTAGCGTTACATAAAAGAAAAATTGGATTTACTAGTATAGAAGGATAAGCAGTTCATAAAAATATTGTAATAAATTTGACAAAATGACACTACAAAACAGTATAGCAAAAATAACATCCGTACATAACATATAATTTTTTTTAGAACGCATATTTAAATAATAATTTTAGGATTATTTTAGTTTTTAGACAGTTTTAAAAAATGCGTCTGATTTTATTTATTTGTCAGGCGGTTCAGTAAGTGTTATTCTACCCCTATTTTCCTCCCCTATGTCCATTGCCAAATGTCACCCCCAGAAGCAAAACATTTTATTGCCTGTAAATCGATGGACGACAAATACAAAAGTCTATTCCTTACAAACTGTAAAACAAATAATACATTATAAGTGCCAAGATAAAACATTATAACTCAGATTAAAACGACAATTAAAATGGAAATATTATTATGAGTATTCGAAATAACTTCCAAATATCTTACCAACTTCGAATTTATAGTCTCAGCGTGGTCTACTTAGGTATTTGATCATACATATTATGTGTGTATATTGCTTTACCGAAAAAAAATATGTTTGATTAATTTAATAAAAATTAGTTTATTTAAGATTTTTGATAACTTAGTTGGAAAATCAAAAATAGTCAATTAAATAAAAGTATGAAATATTTTTTCCCAAATAGCTAATGATTGACAAAAATAACAGCGGTAAACATAGTAATAATTATAAACATTTAAAAAATATTAATTATCGATTAATATAATTGTAGGGAATCATTAGGTAGCTACCTAATTTAATCTTAAAGTTTTTTAAATCCCGCTTACAAATCAGACACTTTTTTTATAAAACCTCATTTATTAATAATCATAATTATCCCAACCCAATTGTGTATAAGGCACAGCCCTTACATATATGCACGTGATAGTTAGATTATTGGTTTTGCACTTCACAATACTTCACATGCCAGTCCATGATATATTACTGTGAATAATTCAATTTCCTTTTACTAATTTCTAATTTTCTCACGGAATTATATTTTATTCCAAAGATATGGGAAAAGTCTTTGACTGTATCGATTTACAATTTCTCAGATTTAAATATTACCACATCTTTTTCCGAGCATAAAATCGTTATTAAATTATATTTTATTAATCTCATTTTCATTCTATCGGACTCGAAAGGATGCACGGGAGATGCAGAGACCCTCCAGGCATCTCTGTCAGCCGCTAGCTGTTGTGCACCCCAAGTCAGGCTTTCGTTCCGTTGTTCTGACATGAACTGCCAACAAACATCCAGCAGCGGAAGTTCAGGATGTCGAAAAAATTCCCTGCAAAATCGGCAAGCGGGGTTAAGACTCTCAGGAGGCATTCGCAGTATATGGCCCAGACAGCCGTAACACCTCCTCTCTATGACAGTTGTCACCGGAGGTTGCTGAATCCATCATCTTTATTTCTTTATTCCTGCCAAATGCATCATCATTGTCATTCTCTTTTCCGCAACCAGTGGTCCATAGAGCACTGTTAGTGTCATTCAATCATCTGTTTTATGAAGCTTAGGTGATCAGTCACAAACTTAGGTGCCAGTTCAGGAGTTAAAAAATATTACAGTTTAAAAACCCTTCGAAAGCAATATTTCAAGAAATCGAACGCAGGGCTTTAAAAATAGTAGGTGAACGCGCCAACTACTGCACAATGAGGCAAACTTACCTCCATTCGATGTCCTTATACAGAATTGAGAGCTGCCATCAAGTAGAAAACATTCGTCCCGGGTTTTGATTCTATTTTGCGCACAGAACCGTATTCTTCTGTCTGGAGGTCCAAGCGGACAAAGAATACGCAAAACCAAATTTTCCCAAACTTCTCTAAAAAAAATAAAAATAATCTGTCCACTTACCAGGGCCGTTTTGGACCGCGATTCGCTTCATTTGGTTACTCTTGAACAGCAAAAATAACGATTCGGTATTCCCTATTCTGCAAATAATAAATTGTCATTTGAACAGTGTGAATCAGGCAATCTTGATCAATGACATCTCATCACCAAGTCTTATACTGAGGATGTTGATCTCAAACTGGGATCTTAATTGTTCTGCGGTAGCATTATGTTATCTGAATACTTCAAGGACTATAAAAGATAGAATAATTGCTCGCTTTTGGATATAACAGGATTCCTATTTCTAGCTCGTTTACGATTGCATTAAAATGGTTTATTTCAAACAATCAATCGACAATCCCATACTAACAAAATTAATTGTCTGAAAATATTTAGATAACTTTTTGAAGACGTTATTATTGCTTCATTGAATTATACTTTAAACAGTTTTTTTCACATTTTTTATGTACCTATGTATATATTTTTTTATGTCAATTTTTTCAATGTTTCGAGTAGTCAGGTAAATCACAAAGTAATTTTTCAAATTATTATTACTGATCGACCAAAACATGATTTTCAGCCGAAACCGAATTTCGGTTTCTGTTCTAATTTTGGGCAAAACCGAAACGGAAACTTATTTAAATAAAAGTTAAAAGTCACTCCAAAACATCCAAAACTTGGAGTTTTCACTGTTAAACCTTAAAAATTCATTAAAATACACAATACAATAAAAGGCTTGTTTATTTTTTCCGTGTTTTGAAACCGAAACTTCGGTTGGTCACCAATATTAATGAAAAAATATATGTACAAAATTAATTTAACAGTCCTCCTCAATAGTGAAACCCGTTGGACTGTGCTGCACAGCGTTAAATTTTTTTTGCCATGTCATTCAAATCTGTTTTTTTTATTTTTTTTATTTCAATTTTCTTCAGCCAGGTCTTCCTCTTTTTAAATATTGTTTTTTATGAGCTAACTTAATTTTTATAGGAAAACATATAAAACAATTTGGCAGAAAAATAATCTCTTCACCCTGACCAAATGTTGTGTTTTTTAAGAGGAATATTGACAATGATATTATTACTTGCCCTTGTTATACATTCATAGACTTGAGCAGGGGGATGACAATGTCCATCTCCAAATCTGCCTAGAGGAAAATTTTAGCTTATATTACGCATATCTCAGTCATATCAAAGGTTGCCTAAGAATAACTTTTATAATGCCTTTTGGTACTTCAATAATTCGTTAAAAATGTGTAGCTGCAGCGAATCCCCATTCTATTATCCCATATTCTAATATTCTAAATCAGCTTGGCGAAGTGCATTATGTGGTATCTTTTAATGTCCTGCATTTGTCCAAGCATTTAATATGGTAGTGTTATTTTTATCTGGTACTTTTTTGTGTATGTCAGTATTTTTGTCATCGTACATGTTTCCCATAGCAATTTCATGTATCTTAAATTTTTAACTTCTTTATTTTTTTTAAGTATTTTAGAGTCGCGTCTCTTTTTTTACAATTCAATCGTCAGGGATAAATTTAGTATAAGTTTAATGATGTTATTCTTGTTACTAGGTCCTAAGCGGGCGGTCATGTAGCTTTGTTGTGAAAATAGGAATCAAGCTATAATACAGCAAGATTTGAACTTCAAACATGTGATCCGTGAGTCCACGATACTACCATTAGATCAATATTTTTTGATTGCCTAGGAATTGGACCATATAACTCATATATGGAAGTCGAACGCGGTAACGAGGGACGCAATGGCGGACAAATAACTTTACCACCCCTTAATACGTAGAGCAACCTTCTAATACAAAAGCCCGCATCCATCACTGATGATTTTCGCTCCAACAAACACAACCTTCCCCGGCCAAGTACCCTAAAGTCTTCCTTATTTGTCAGTTCTGGCAATGAATTTGTTTGATAAATCGATTCGATTAACCAATTTAGATAATTTATCCCAATACCAATGACTCCCTTTTCTGATGATATATCCGATTGTACTCTTACCAACCAGCTTACTCTCGTTATCATTAGTATCATTTGTAATATTTCTTTCGACGCTTGCATGATCTCATACGCTGAGGCTTAAGCGCATTTTCATTGGACGCAATGTATGCCATTATTGCTTCAAAGGCAAATGTGCTTATGTTGAATTCCAGTTTTCGTTTTTCTTTTAGATCTCAGAATACAGTTGACCTTGACTAAAAGCTAAAACAAATATTCTAGAACTATTTTTTAATTTTACTGATTTACGGTGAAGTTCTTGGATGTTTTGACAGAACTCTGCAAAATGTAAAAAAAAGGATGAGGTTTAACTAACCTTAAACAAAAGGAAAAAAACGTTTAATTTTTTTTTTTTTTTTCAATAAAATATTTGCGTTCGTATGATTTACCCAAATATTTCATTTTGAGAGGCGTTTTCAACTTTAACCTGAATAACTCATTATTAACAAATGGGAACCAAGTTGGAGTAGAGTGGGATTCGAACCACGGATCTTTGGGCCGTGAGTACGAGGCACTAGCCACGGGACCACAACCTGATTTAATAAAATAAAAAAATTGATAAACGACAGGTGGACGCATTCAATAATTAAGCTTTTTTCCCACAAAATTAAGTATCATCCAATAAACAATATTTTCAGAATTTCACAAAAAGCACCTCAATGACATACTCTACTGAAATTCCTTTTCATTTAAAATGTACTTTTACAAAATACCCCTCGCCTCACACACACTTAAATATTAGAGCCTTCTAATTATCAAAAAATAGAGTAAGAAAACCATACGCAATAGCGTTTAAACCGATTATTAAACAAAGTGGTAACAACAGTAATATTACGATGGTGTATCAAGAAGACCATTAAAATAATAACACATAGCCCATCAATAAAAAAAGAACAAACAAAAACCAACATTTTATTTACGTAAAAACTATCAACTCTATTAATTAAAAAAATCATCGAGAAATTTTCAGCTCAAATCCCTCTCCCAAGGAAAATCTAGTTCTGAATCTCTCTCTTTAAAGTCCAAAATATTAAACTCTGGATATAAGAGAGGTGCCTCTGAGCAAAATTCATTGGGATTTTGGATATTACTTCAAATATATTCTGAGATACAAACCTCGTCCGAACATTTGGTTGAAACCTCTCCTTATTGTTCGACCAGGAGGGTGTCTCTTTTAGGTAAAATTTTTTCACATCCCCCCCTTTTATGCACCAAAATAACTGTTCTGACAAATATGGACAACAAATAACGTATTTGACATATATTAAAATAAAAATATCATTTCAAATGCATACGAAGCTTGATTAAAAAATAAAGGGAATATTTAAGTTTCGATTTTAAATACGTAATTCTAATTCTAAGCCTATTTTTCCCCCTCGATTGGTACTTACATATTTATATATTTATAAAGGGTAATGTTCGTATGTGTGTCCTCGAAGACTGAATAACTACTGGACCAATTTAATTGCGGTTTTCAGCAAAATGATGAGCTTTGCCATGGACATCCTCATAGTTTATAAAATCTTCAATCTATAAGGTTGAAAAAAGTTAGAAGCGTAAATGTTTCATTCATCGTTAACCAGGGTTGCATTCGACGAGAATGCATATAGAAAAAGAAATGTTTTTTTTTTGTATAAAAAAAGTTTGTTTTTGAATTTTTACAAACAGCATTCGCTTTTTATGGATCCTAATCAGATTCTTAGAATGCTGTTATCTTTTTCGCATACCATCGAGAAGGCATTTTCAAGACAGTGACAGGAAAACAATGTTTAAATACCTATTTATCAAAATTCTCTGTCATCGCATATCGTCACAATTTATGTAATCTGAAATACAAAAATAATGATGTTTATGTACATACCTAATTTGAACTAAATACAATAATTGATATCAAACTTTCGAATATGTTAATTTAATATACGAGAATGTACTCAAATATAGCAATAGCAAAGCATTGCCGGATGCAGCTCATATGTTAATAATGATTAATGTGTCAGTGGACGCGTAAATAGTTTTCGACAAATAAGAAGACACATTTTGGTGTGATCGGCGAATTTTCAAGATGTTTATAACCGGGTTGTCCCATGGCTAGTGTCGCAGACTCACGGATCAAATATGGGAGGTTTGAACTTTAGTCTACCACAACTTGATTCCCATTTTCTGAGAGCGAGTAATTTGCAACTCGTTAAATTTTAGGTAAATCATGAAGACGCATTTTTTTATTTTTTTTAATCGTGATAATAAATACAAGTGAAAACGGAAGTCGGCTCACGTCTCGTGGCTTGTTCGAATTATTTTCGTCGCCAAAGCAGACCGCATTGATCTACCAGACATATATTCACCGGACTTGGCCCCCTGCGACTTTTTCCTGTTCTCAAACATGAAGAGAACTATGAAAGGACGACGTTTTGCGGCCAAGAACTGATATAAAAAGGAAACCAAAATGACATAAACAGACAAAACGACAGCCAAATAAAATAGAGAAGCTTTTATATTACCTCCCTTATCTAACACCAACTAAAGAACTGACTGTATTGAAACTGATTTATTTTATTAAAATCATCAAATACAAAAAATAAGTACTTGGACTAGTGGACTTGTTGCTAAAAGCAATATCTTACAACCAACCAAAAAACAGACTGGTCAAAAGAACAGTTGGTCAATAATTTGTACTCAAATCGAAAATATATATCAAAAGATACATACATCGAAAAATAATCTAATCAATTAAAAATACCAGCTGTTTTTTAATGGCGAGTTAAGGCTTGTACATACTAACTTTTAAAAAAGTACACATAAAAATACCGGGTATTTTTTTTTATCAAACTGGGTAAACCGGGTGCTGATATATCTACCTATATTATTTATATGATTTGCCTAACATTTTACAGAGATTGACAAGAAAATTTGATGGAAATTTTCCCTTCCATCTTTTTTATTTATAATTTACTTTTGCTTTCTTTCAGCCTAGTCACAACCGTTTACCATAACTGTCATAGTGTTTATATTTCAGAAATTGGGTATATTGTATATTTAGCTGAGCTCTGAAATGAACCCAATAAAATGTAAATGAGTTCTTTATAAGGCAAACAGTTCACTAGGGTTGCCCTGATATCATTTATAAATTATTTATTATATTTGGATTTATTTATTTATTTAACATATTCATATACTATTTGTATACATATAAGGTCGGGCATATTGCCTTAAGGCAATATCTTCCTACCTACCCAAACCGTTCAGTTTCAGTAAATTACAAGTACATGGACATATTCTAGGTAGATGATAGGATCCTTAAAATTACAATGTTCCCATGGATTCTAATTCTATAACATTTTCGTAACGGAAATGAAGAAGAAAAATATTTTTATTTATACCCTAAGTATTATAACTTTATTAAATTTTATTGCAACGGAGAGGGAAGATATTTTCGAAAGGGAATATGGATGTTCGGGCATTTACATGGCTTATGGCCTATCGTTGAATGGTTTATGTCGCCACAATAATACACACTTTAAAACTATTTTCAATTTGTTTTTTAATCTGGCTTTTTATTTTTCATTTTCCTTTTTTTATATACATTTTAAACAATCAATAAGGGCACATATTGAATTAAAAAATACTTTTTTTTTTCTTTCACAAAACACTTTATTTTCCAGCTTTAATTGTTTCGTACAGCGTCAACATCTTATAGTTCTTTACCTTCAATACACTTTCTGCCTATGTTTAAACGTCCGCTTATCTTTAAGTTAAATAGCTGAAACCTTTATTGATGTGGGTGAGATTCATCTGGCTGAATTATTTTACCTATTAAGCAACACCTGAGAAGACTTTTCAATTTTTATTATTCTTTTTAAACCAGTTAGTATAGTCAACAATATTTAAATTATATCCAAACGTTTATAGACAGGCTGCATTTCACTCCGCAGGGTTAAATGTTATTTCAATAGTCATCATATAGGATAGAATAGGTACTAAGTTACAATAATGATAACTTCCTGGGGTATAAAATCCAGCTTGTCAACAACCATTTGGATATACTAAAATATTTTTTCTTTTAACTTTTCAAATAATGTTATAAATATTAGTATATAACCACTTACCGACATTTCAGTACCTACCGGTTTCGAGTCCCATCTCTTTGTCCAGACTTAATACACTAACATATAGATACTAAAATAGAACATCACCATCATCATCACCACATTTAATGTTTTATGAGAGTAAAGATTTTATAAAAAAATGCTTGTTGGAAAATATTTTTGTGAATGTTATTTAGAAATGAAATCGATAAATGAGGGGAGGGTACTACTTGCAAACCCGGCAAAATCCAAAATTTAAAAAAGTTCGATATTAATTTAAACTTATTCAGAATACAATTTTTCACAATAATTTTATGAATGTCAGTTGAAAATACGGCTTAATTTGTAAGACTTAACTTATAAATTATCGGCTTTGCAAACATGGCAACCTCTACTTGAGTATTGCAAAGTTGGTAATGTGTAAAATTAAATTTATTATTTAACTACTATTTCTTGACAAAATCATGCTTATGTCATCACTGCTTACGTATAAAATATTAACTGATTATAATTTAAAAAATAAGTTTAAAAAAAAAAAGTTGAAGTTAAGTATTGTATCAGTTTATTGTGATTTTCTCAAAATAAATAAAAATGGATTTTGCCGAGTTTGTAAGTAGTACCCTCAAATACGAAATAAAAAGTGTTTTATTTAGTATTAGCTTGAAAGCTTATTTTGTTGTTTTAAATTTGTTATTTTTAATTTGGGTTTTTAAAAATTGTAAAAAACGTTAAAAATTGAAAAAATAAGCTCGATAAGGTCAATAAAAAAACTTATTTAAATTAATACATTTTTCCACTAACATATATAAAATACAATGTAAAACATCATTTAGGCATAAATAGTTAATAATTAAAAAAAAAAATATATTGTTTTCGTTCGAACATTATAATACTATTTCATTATTTTATTTTATTTACTACGGATATCAACAGTACAACAGAGAAAATAAAATTTTATTAATGAAAAACATATCATTTTTATCGGGTTGTGGTACCGTGGCTAGTGCCTCGGACTCACAACTCAAAGGTCCGTGGTTCAAATCCAACTCTACCCCATCTTAATTCGCATTTTCTAATAGTGAGTTATTTACAACTTGTTGTAAATGGCCCTCAAGATTAAACATTTGTGTAAATCATAAGAAAGCAAATATTTCTTTAAAATAAAAAATAACAAAAACCTAACGAATCACAGATATCTACGAATATAGTACAGTAAATATAAACATGTATTTATAAAATGAGTTTTTTTGGTTGCATAAAACGGTTTGTTTTTGTGTGTGGTGTATGAGAATGTGTGTAATTGTGAATAAGTATCAATTTGCATTTGTAAACATTATGGAATTGTAAGATTAAAAAATAATTATAAAATAACGTTGTGTATGTAAACAAGTTAAAATATCAACAAAGACTTAAAAACCAGCACTTAGTATTGACATGGTAAAAATTATACAAAAATATATTATGAATAATATAAACAGTTTCTTGGGAACCCTAATTAGGTTTTAATGCACCCCGGTAAAAGCTCATTTGTATGACATAAAATCAGGTAATGTATTTAACTAGAAATTCAAATTCCGTGGGAAGTTGCAGGTGTATGCAGCGGATGATTTGGGCAAATTTCCTAAACGGGGATTTGACATTCTGACGTACAAGGGTGGTTCCATTTCCACAGCTCGTTTGTCAGCTATTACGGAAACTCGTGTCACTTTACAAATTATTCCAAAATTACCTCTTATTGTCTGTTCTTAATGACACGATGAAAGTTTGTTGGGATGATTTCTATTTTTTCAATATTTATTTAAAAGCTTCAGACAAAAATTGAGAAAAATATGGAAATATTTCATTTGATATTTTTACTTTTTAAATTTATTTGACAACACAACTAAATTCATTATCTAGCCTAAAGTCACGAAAGATGAAACAATTTATTTATTAATAAATCAGTTATTAAAATTCCATAAAATTAATTTATTTTCCGAACCACAAGCCCCCCAATGTGCAAATATTACACAAAAACAAATAAATAATATTAAAATAAAAAATAAAAATATCACATATATGGAAATGTGGAATGTGGATCAATATGGAAACTGGAACATCTCTAGTTTTAGGTACTGTCCAAATGTTTACAGCTTCACCGCTAGACGCGCATGCTCCTGAGCACTTTTAATTCAAATGCGATCAATATTAGTTATTATTATTATAATGGAAAACTTACATATGATCATTTTCATAATAGAACACCTCGAGGGCACTTTACAAAGGTGATTCTGTGCAATATTTATTTTAATTGAATATCTACCTACATGTACTATCACACCCACCAAATGTGAAAACATGATTATCTTTTGTCAACATCCCTAATAATAATATTCCCCGCACGCGCCTGGTACATACATAGGTCTTTAGGTCGTTGTAGTAGTATTAATATAAAAGCAAGCACATCGTTCGTGTACGAATTTACGTATAATATTTTACAATAATTCATTTTAACATAGATATTATATACCTGCAACAGAGGTAAAGTACATTTACAAGAATAGAGTTTTTTTTTTATGCTTGTACACATATTTTTGAAAACCAGTTAAGGTTATATAAACATATTATAACGCTTGTTTGCGTTTTTGTATGATCCTAGATCCATATGAAACAATTTACTAAAAAAACTAAGCAATAGAGATACGCTAATGGTAAATATCTGTAGTGCGCAAAATAATCACTGCTCAAATGCAATAATCCAGGGAGAAAGTACAGGAATACGTTTGTATGGAGAAAAGTCAGACCGCGTTTCTTTTTAAGTCATATAACATTTCGTCTTGTTAGTATTAAAGTCATCGTGTGCTATTTACGGTTGATTTCTTAATTTATCTCCAATATAATATGGAAGTTTATGTATTTACATGGCTAATGATATGTCGTCGGCTGGTTTAAGTGGCCATTTTACACTGAGTAACATTCACCACTCTGCCTGTTTGAACATCCATATTTTTAAAATTCTTCCATGCGTTTATCTTGAAAACTTCCTCAAAGCTAAATTCCAGTCCTCGCCTATGAAAATTTGGATGAACTAAAAATACAGCTGAATAATCGATTAATTTACTCATACTGAATACTAAAAAATAAACCTATTTGTAGTCGCCATACGATTTGGATTTAGGCATTTTGAGGTAACTTAAGCTAATCATATTATAAGTTAGCTACCTATACAGTATTTCACCGAATTCATTTGACGTTTAATTTGAAAGTTTAGACGTGGTTACGTGGTTACGTGGTTACGTGATCGTCATTTTCATGAAGAAATTACTACCTTTTGTTAGTTCAAATTTTGCGTGCATTCCGCCCGCCGCCCGCCCACGGCTACCGTGACGTTGCAACTTTTCCTTTAGAAATTTTCTCGTTTAATTCGTCCCGCGTCTGATGGAAACATGAAATATTTTTTTGAACAGACTTTTTTTAAAACAAATAATATTTAACGGCGCACTATAAACTACTATAAATATTTACTATTTATCGACTTTTCTATGTCTACCAATTTCAAGACGTACCCGTCTCTTCGTCTGGACACTATTATACGTGCACTAACCTTAGTGTTGGCTACTAATGGCATGTGTTCTGTCAGCGCATCGATTTTATATTTTAGTGCAACTACTTTTATGGATCTATAGATTTATGGATGGTGGTGCAAGTTGCAAAAAATTGCAAGTCGGTGTAATTAGTGTCCCGACTTCGTTATTATATTTTTGCTAGCAAATTATCATTCTGGGTAAAGATGCCCGGAAACCACAATTAGTCTTATAATGACCGAGGAACAGAATTTCACTACTTTTGAGTCTACGTGAAGGAACATAAGAGGGCATATTTTAAAACATTCGGGACATCAAATAAACGGTACAGTATTTTTGAAATGCCTATTAACTCTGCATAAATCTTAATTGTATTTTGAACTTACGTAAGTTTTTTTTATCTGAGCAATATTTATCCTATTTTATGAACATAAATTTATGTAATTAATAAAGTTTCATTGACTGTCTAACTAGGATAAATAAGTATTTAATAAGACTAGAATAGAAACTATGTATTATTTTACTTACCAAAAACACGATACCTTATGTTAAATATATATATGCAAAAAAAAATAAAGCAAATAATATTAATAAAAAAGTGGTTACATCTTTAGTGGTTAAGTCTTATCTGTATTTTCTCGCACGAAGGGAAAAAAAAGTATTATTGTCCTTTGTGTCCGTTACAATTTGAAAAATAAAGTAATAATAAAGTTAATAAAGAACTTTAAAAAATAATTCTAAAAAAAATATAACAATTTGAAGAGGAACACGTATTGGTCATCTATTACCTATAATCAACATCTCAGACTTTTCGCGACCAATTTCAATAAGGAAAGCGATTCCTGTTTAGCCTGAGGCTCTTACAACATTTTCATGGTTCTGGCATTATATTATATATGTTAATAATTTATTTAAAAATATATTATTTCATTTAACTTTGTTTTTTCGGATACATATTTTTGTTTATTTTATATACAAATTATAAATTTGTGGATTTATTGCCAAATTCCAACTTCTTCCAACCAATTGATAAAATAAGGGTGTTATTGAGATTATTTAAGCTTTCATATTGATCTATTACCTTTACCTAGCTAAATACTAGCCACTTTATGTTTATATTAAATTAATCTCTATTTTACTTTGTTATATTTATACTTAGAACATAAGATTTCCTCACTTTAATTATTATTTTTTATTTGTCATCTTAGATATGTTATGTTTTTTTTTACTTTAATCCAGTTTTTTGTTTAAATATTTTACTTTAACAAATTTGTTTATTTTTTATTATTCACTTGAATTATATAGTTATATTTCATATTATAAATTACATAATGAATTGTTCACTTCTTTTCTGTTTGATTATTTCTGCAAAACTTTTTACTATAAAAGGTTCTTTGAACCGTTGATATATAAATAAATATATTTGTTGTCTTATTTTCTCTGTGCCAAAAAAGTACTCGAAAAATATTTTTATGAAACCATAAAAAATATATACCTAAGATGGATGAAAAAATAAAATACGATAATGCCATTCTAAATTATACTGAAACAAATATAAATGGTAAAAGGTTCCTTTTAGTTGATTAGTTGTTCTACGTGTGGAATGTCTCAAAATAAGTAAGGTTTGTTTTAGATGAAAAGCCGATACAAGCACTATAGAATTTGAGAATTATGTGAAAATAAGATGATTTGTACCTAGTATTACAAAAATCGGTGATTCCTGTCTACTGAAACATATTTTCGATAATATTACTAATTGAACTTCTTATTGATTGTCCTCTGAAGAAGCGCATTACGGAACGTTACGTTTGTTTTTTATATCCTTAAGTTATGCATTAAGCGAACAAACAACAAACACATTTATTGCTTGCGAACTTGTCCGCCATTTAAAGTCGGCGTAAACGCGATGGAATAAATAACGAAGACTGAAACAGCCATTACTCAGTGTAATAAAAACTATACTTTAGTACGCCATTCTGCGATTTCTGGTATTAATTTCGCGAGGGGCTTTTCTTACCCCACCGAATTGTGTGACAATAATTTACAATGTCAAAGCACCCGGGGACGCCTCGGGTTAGACGTTTCGCAGGGTTAAATGGCCCATGAAATGATCGCTAATACGTGGTCACTCTATCCATATTTTTTATGTGTATTGTACGACTCAGTGGCAGAGCGGTGTGGGGTACATTTCGCCTCGTGTCGTAAATGCTAACATTTTCATTTGTCATATTGCTACAATTTGCAAATTGCTTAATATCATTATATGACAACTGTCATCACAAGTGGATGCTGTCACTTTTCTCCTTTTCATTTAATGTTTATGTACCTCTCTCACATAAAAACTTACACCGCGTTCGGTAAAAGAAGCGTTGAGTACTAGCAATAACAATATATAACCTACTTCCGCTGTCCTAATAACAAGTAACGAGAAAATGTTTAAAAAGGCTATGATAAAAACGAAATTTTCAGATTTTATAATAAAATATTTTGCATAGAACCAGAATTTATTTTGAAATAAAAGAAGTAGAATTATAAATTATTTTTTTGTTTTATTTTTTACAATCAAACTTCTAACCAAACTCTTTCTTGTACACTTTTCAATATAATTACAAGTTTTTTATTTTATTTTATATACTTACGCACCCACACACACGCAACCTCTCTCTCATTTATTCACATACGCACATGCACACTCTCCCTCATTCATTCACACATGAATACAAACGTCAAACACATACAATTCCGTTTTTTTTTTTATTATATATCATGTATTATTAGATTAACAGTGGATTTTTTTAATTGGCTCTAGTATTGTTAATATACTTTTACCTATTTTTTTTATGTAATAGCAGTAAAAATCCCAAATAAAATCAAATGAAAAAAACAAAAAAAATACAATAAATACAGTAAATAAAATCTATAAAATAAATAAATAAATAATTAGTGATTAATGAAAATAAAATTAATATTTCGTGTCAATATTATTGAGGATCAAACACACTAATCACACTGAGGCTGATTCGCACCAACAAAAAAGAACACAGTTTTGACATAAAGTTTATAACTTCTTTCCTGGTAAGGGATAGTTAGAATTAGTATTAGGCATTGATAAAAAGCTCTGAAGCTTGTTGTCCCGTTTGTCCGCGGAATACGAAAGCCGCCCGCATTGGGTGTCCTGCGCCAACTCTAGACAGTATAAGAGTAGAGTGTAGACTACCTAACTAAATATTTATATTACATACAAGGTGGTTCTGGAACGGCTGAAATCTATAATAATTGTATAATTAAAGTACTGAATGAATTCAATCAGTTTTGAGGTAGATTTTATGAATTTATTTATTTGACAATTGAACGTAGTTATGCAGAAAGCAGCCAGTCCACCATTTTGAAAAAATGAGATATTGGTTTTATCAGGAGCAATAAGGTCAATTCTATGTTCTGATAAAAACAGCCAGACTTATATTTTACTTTACTTTAAAACACTTTACTTTAAGTTTTCCTTCATTTTTGTTTAAATATGTAAACATGATAATAATAGATTCTAATAAATTTTATGTTATCATGGCGGCCTCCGTGGTGTAGTGGTCAAGACGCTTGACTCACAGACGGAAGGTTCCGGGTTCGATTCCCGGTGAGAACACAAAAATTAAAAATGTGATTTTTCTCAAGCCTGGGTGTTCTGTGATGTAATTCACCGCTGTAATTGGGCCTCCTGGCCTGTTGTGGTGCAAAAATAAAATAAAATAAAATAAAAAAATAAATAAGAATAATACATTTTTTTACTTTAAATATTCATAAAACCTAGTGGTTTTGTTGCACTTCATGTTGAGAAAATAGATTTTTGTACTTTGATATATTGTTCCTACCGAGTAACTTCTCAATGGAGAACGCATTAGCTTTCCAATTTTATTATTGCGTTACCATATTTTTTGTCTTAATCAGAGTTTATATTTTAAGAACATTATAATAAACAAATTTTGAGTTGGAAAATGTGTTTTATTTGAGGATTTGTGTGGTGGTGCATAGGGCAGGTTGGATGGAGGATATTTGCTTTGGTAGATGGTTTTGATGGTCTCATGCTTTGCTCGGCTCATCTGGTCGGTGGATGGGAAAATTCGGATGGGTGCTTCGCCCCCCGGAATTTCTGCATCACAAAATATTAGAAGTAAACATTTGAAAAGTGATTTGTCCAAATTTGAAAACGAATAGGTTCATGTTTTTTTTTTATTTGATTTATTTTATTGGGTAAACAAAGAGTATGTACAAACATATTGACAATTTCATTGTATATTAGTGTAGGACACCCGTACTCACACCAAATGAAATATTTTACTCTAAATATAAATTACGGATGTTAAAATATGTATAAATACATACGTTTAAATATGACAAGTGTAAAAGATAAGAAATTAAAAATACATAAATGAAAACAAAATTAATTAAATATTTGCTTCTCTTAATATTTCTGACTTCTGACTTAAATTTACGTACATTGTAATGAAAAATATCAGCCTCCGTAAATCTTTATATTTATTTATTTATTTAATCCAATATAAAATTCAAATACACAGTTGACAAAAATGTTTATACAATAGGTAGGTACATTCAATATATATATATATATATATATATAAAAGCTAAAATACACGGTTTTTTTCTTATTGGCGTGGATTTTCTAGCCCCTAAATACCGTGTATAAGTGGGGAGGGGGTGGGCAGATTTCTACCTCTAAGAAAGGAAAATTCGAGGAGAAAGTTTTGTAAAGAACGAAGGTAAATACTGGCCCCATGAAAACGTGTAATCACTCGTAAACGATCAACTACTTGCTCATGGGAATGGCCGAGTGTGTACCTAGTACCTACCTGCCTACCTACCTACACGCGTGACGTGTGCTGCAACTTTAAAACAAAGACAGTAAAAGAACTCCATCTACATACACAAAAACCGTTTTAAAGGCCGCAGGTTTTCATATCGGTTTTGCTTATAATGAAAAGCTATGTTTTTTCTTCAATAAACGAGTTAAAAAAGCAATTTACTGCTTTTATTGTCTCTTTCACTATGAGTTTAAAAAATTATATGGAGGGCTTATGTCAGAGATCGTCATTCTTCCGAATAGTAGCAAAGTATTTTAAACACAAATGTTAGCAAACATTGTGTTAACTTGTATTAAATTCAATAACTAAAGTCTGTTCCCACTATGGTATTTATTTTTATGCATGTCATATAGTCAATTAAGATTATTATTATCAATATTTTCAAAAATGACTTAACTCCGACGCCCTTCATACAATACAAGTCACCAAAAAGTTAGTTTCATAATCATGCAATAAACATCGCTATTTTAATATAATTAACTACTTCAATTCAATCTAGTCAAAGTGAAAAGATTGTTAGTATTAATTATGGCAACACTACTCACCTTTGATGGGAAAGGACAGTTTAAAAATTTAAGTTCATTTTGTACCCAGATATATCTGACAAAAAAGATTTACCAGCCATTCTTCAAACGTAGAATATAATAAAGCCTGACGTCAGAATCAGTTTTTTAAGCATATTACTACATACATGAGTAATAAAGTTCGAATTAGGAATTGACTACATAATTCTTATGTCTACCAAAAATATCTTAGTCTTGATTTCTTTGATAACATGTCTTTTATGCGATCACTGAATCAAATTCTTAAAACAATCTCCCTTCCTTTACCATTCCCACCTCGTTTAATTTTGTTCCTATTTTTCCTAAATGTTCTGATGGTTTTGTCTATATTCTTGAACTTATTACTACATTTTTTTTATTTATTAATAAATATAGTTACGTAAATAAAACATGTTTTTGTTTCTATTACAATCTACTTTCGTTTATTTAGTTATATAACTGTAACATTCCAAAAAAGAGACTAGCTCTTGTGCTCGGAGAGTGACTTACACTGTTATAGTTATTCAGTAATTTAAAGTTATATGATTTTTTCATATACACGAGAAAAAATTAAAAATTTTACGAAATAAAAAGAAAAACAAAAAATGATAATACAGTAATAGTAATTGAAATATAATGCTGTTTTTACTCAGGTTCAAAAAATTTCTTTAAATTTACTTTGAATTTATTTACTTATTTATTCGTGTTTAGTTCATTAAGGAGATTATTGTATTTTTTTATTCTTTCAAAAACAAAACTATTTTGACCATGATTTGTGAGGTATTTTGGAATTAAGATATTATTTTGGTATCCGGGTGACTTATTCATCTCAAAATCGTTAAAAAAAATTATAAATGGTTTCTACCGGATACTCTTTAGATAATTTATGCAAATTTTCCATATTGAATGTGGAGGGTTTCTTTAAAATTGCATTGACAATTATTTGAGTACTATTTTAAAAGGATTTAACCTATTGGCATATGCACCACCCCCTCTAACAATACTATATTGTAATTGAGCTTGTACAACTGAGTAATAAGCTATTTTTAAATTATTGATTCTTAAAATATTCCTTAATTTAATTAATATGTATGTAGGATGTATGTATGTTTAACTAGTTCACTAATACGGTCTTTCCATTTTATGTTTTGGTCTATGTACATATACAATGTCTACATATATTATGTCTATTTTTTCTTCCATTATATGTTTAATGTACATCGCCTTTAAAAATTCCCACTGAGCGTACATATAAATAAATAAATATAAGATTGTATAATGCTTCATCTGTTTATTATCCGAACGCAAAACAGCAAAAAACATAGTTGCCGCATTTTTCTTTATTTGAGAAAGAGGTAAGATACTTAGCAATTATATTTTGTAGAGAAAAAACCGCAATAATGTCACATAAATGAATACTTTACTACTACGTATATACCCATATTGATTTGGTAGATAAAATACCTCCCATCAAGTTAAAGGTAATAAAAAAATGAAGTCTTTGAAACAGTTTCAAACAAAAATTAAACGGTTACTTTACAGAAAAACTATAATCAATGTTATGAATTCACAAATTAAACTGCTTCGTTAAACTGTTTCTAAGATCGCAATATTTTTATTTCATTTGAAGGGTCGCGGTCACAAACATCGCTATTTTCAGTAGGTAGGCCACGGTGGTTTTCCCCACACTACTCTAAACTGCTATTTTGTTATTTGAGAAACGCTTCAACACTTCCTGGCTAGTTTTTCGTTACCTGTAACAGTTGATTTATTTTTGTGGATCTGTTTCGTCAATTACTTGTACCAGATTTTTTACCATCTCTGCTCTGTTATTTAGAACCGTTTCACGAAACACCTTAATTTGAGAAACGGTAACTGTTACTATTATTTCTACAACAAGTGTGTATCTGAACTGTTTTGTACTCATATACAAATATTTTTTCGAAACTACTTAAAAAAAAAAATTTTTTATTATATTGGTGAGCTTTATTTTAGTATTATTCAAAAACAAAAACTATGTTCTTGTACTTTTAATCTTTATCATTCCCTTTCTGCACCTAATGGTGCATAGGGCACTGCATTAGTACACCAATCGCAGCGTATCTTGATCATTTTTGTTACATGAAGGTAAGATGATCAGACTTACGCTTCAGGCGCCAGTCCTGGGACTATGAAATATTCTAGTGTAAAAACACCCTTTTAAATAATATTTCATATCAACCATGTCGGGAAGTGAACCCGAGACCTCTTCTTGCATGGTACGCAAATGCACTGACCATTACACCACGAGGCTGAGGCCGTCTTCTACTTTTACTGTACAATATTAATGAACTTATTATAGCCTAAAACGCCTTAATAAGTTCATTAATATTTAAACTAGTGTAATTTTGAATGAATATATAAATAATTATTGTCGGTTTTATTTCTTTCATTCAATTTAAATCATCTTAAGAATGCCCATTTAGATTAAAACAAATAAAATTGAAACTGACATACTCGTGCAATGTATTTCCACCAAAAGTTTGACCCTTTTTCAGAAAATTAAAATAAAAAAATAATCTTTTCAGGAATCAAATTGGGACAGTCAATTCATAAATCATTTCAATTAATTTAATGATATATTATTAAGCAATCTTATGACTTATTGAAATATGTACCTTAATCTTTCTTGCTGGAACAACATTTCTTCAGTAATTGAATCATCCCATCCATTTGTTCTAGTTCGCTGGGGGAGCATTCTGGGAGGAGGATTAGGGCAGTAGAGCGTCCAGGTGACACTCGACAAATTGCCTTAACTTGTTTTACGACGCAATCCCTATCTACAATATCTGAAAGAACACCTAATTGAGGAAATTCAGCCCAAAATTTCAATGTAATTTTTTTTTGACACAACAAATATTTCGCATGTGTCGGATGTCCTTAAAATGTGACATTGACTTTCTTTTGTATTTGATATTTAAAAGATTTTTTAAAAGTTTTATTTTCCAAGTTTGAAGACAAATAAAATACATTTAATTATAGGTATAATAACGTATTGTACATTTTTTGTATTTTGAAATAAAAAAAACTAATCCGAGGATATACCCACTCTTGTACTTATTGAGTTCTGAAATAATGTAAAAAACATGTAAAGTTGAAGAAAATCAAAAAACAGTTAAACAACAAAAAGCCGATGGTAATTAAAAATGTATTGAAAATATGTTTGTTTTCAATCAAGTTTAAAACCGATTAAATTCAGATAAAAAATTCAAAAAAAAAAAAATTGAGTTTGTTCAAATTTGTGTAGACAAGGACTGGATTCAACTCTCTGGGGATCTGTTAACATTAACACAGGTACACAGTGTGTAAAGTGGCCACTTAAACCAGCCAATGACAGGTCATAAGCCCTGTAGATGCCTAAACTTCTATATTACCTTCTCTTAAATGTTCTTCATCTCTATTGTAACATGTTTTTAAAATCGTAAACAGCCCACATAGTTCCGCAATTCCCTTATTCACTTCTGAAAAATGTTTTCCGTCTTAATTGTAATAAGTTAATATAAAAAACTGATAGTTTAAAACCAGATTTAAAACATAAAAATCCCAGTAGAACAAACCGCAGATTTTGTAGAACAGCCTGGAGAAAATAGTGAATCACAAGTAAAAATTTTTATTAAAAACAATTAATCATAGTATTGTCAATATAACACGATATTTTCAAAATAATGTTTGTCTACAACAAAGAAGGTCTCCGATTCGATGGTCCAACACGGTTGACATGTAGCAAATATTTTTTGTTGTATTTTTATTGTCCCCAGACCGAAGCGTAGGACTGATTATTTTATCTTTCATGTTATAAAAATAATCATGATACGCTGCAGCGGGTGTACCAAAGCAGTGGCAGTGCTGACTGGTATGGTACCAAGGTTATAAATATGACAAATAGTACGTGAGGTAAAAATATTTTAAAAGCGTCAAACTTCTACACTGCATTTATTTACTTACAAACAGTTTATCACATATTTTTTTATACATGACCAAAAGTCCTATGTTGAGTTGGGACGAGTAATTAGTTAATACAGACATACGAGTATATCACCACAAATATTCATATTAACATTTTTTTATAATAAATATATGGCACATCAATTTGGTAAACAGCAAAATTAAACATTTCGTAAAAATATATTTCATAAAAAAAAGAGAGAAAAAAGGGGGTCATATTAGGAAAATCATCAAGAAGTTTGCCACTCAAATCCCTCCTAAGAAAAATCCAGTCCCTTCTCTTCAAAATAGGTTTTGTCCTTGGTGGCTTATTACACTATTGTTCTAAATGCGCATTCGGGATTGTATGAGCTTTCCGAATAAGATCTAATCCAAATGTGAATTATCTCAATCAACGGTTGCATTTTAAATCCTTAAAATATGTTTTTCAATCCCGATATTGATTATACGGTGGTAAGATGCGACTTATGTCCGGAGGTTCCGGGTTCGATTCCCGGTGAGATGAGCTAGCAATTTGGTTACTAAACTACTAGGGCAGGCAGCCTTCCAATAAAATTTTATTTTTCTTTAAAATGTACGAAGTTTACGTTTGATTGTAATCTTACCATTAATTTTAAATTATTTTTCACTCAAATATGTATTACATTCTCAGAAGCCGCTACTCATTCTGGAACAGAAAAATTATAATTTACAAATTGAATAACATAACACACAAAACACATAACATATTTTTAGTAGGTGAAATAAATAACTCGAATACCCCTAACCCACATCAAAAAAAGTTTTCAGTTTCTTTGCAGTTTAAAAAGCAATAAACAGTTAAACGCAGTTATGCAGAAAGCAGCCAGCCATAGAAAAGTGAAACTGAGAAAATAGCACCTTTGTAAAAAGAGGTAATAATAAAATCAACACGACAGTTTTGACTTTGAAAAAAATATTTTCTTAATTAACTAATTTATTTATTTATTTATTTATTTATTTACCTATTTATCTATTTATCTATTTAATTATTTCTTTATTTATTTATCTATATACCTATTTATATTTTTATCTTTTTTTTTAATTTTACTATTTATTTATTTATTTATTTATTTATTTATTTATTTATTTATTTATTTATTTATTTATTTATTTATTTATTTATTTATTTGACGGACTAATGCAGTCTATTCAAACAATGGTAAATACAATTTCTTTTAATAAATACAGGCACTAATAAAATAAAATACAATTAAATAAAATTAAAGCTAGGACAAAAAAAAATTACTACCTCAAGACAAGATATGGTCTATCTTAGTGAATTTTTAAATCTATAAAGACTTACACCAAAAAAGTCCAGATCTTGTCTCGAGTTTAAAATACGACACAATTAAGACATTGGTGCATGCAAGCCATAGTTTGTGCTGTGTGATGATGAACAATGAATACATTCGTTTTTTTATGTATTACAAACAAGAATCTTATTGTGTATTTGACCAGTTTTAATGATTTTTAAAGTACCGTAAGATTTTTCTAGAGGTGTGGGTATTTTCTGCGAATTGAAAAATGCCGTTTTTGTGATCGACACAATTTTCAGAAGGTGATTAATACAGTTTTTTTTATTGAAAGCGGTCCGGCTGTTTTTAGCAGGACATAGAATTGAGTTTATTGCACCCGAAATTGTGGACTGGCTGCTTTCCGCATAACTACGTTCAGTTGGAAGTATTGACAAAATGTGGATGTGTATCCATGAATGTAAATGTTACACAGTCCACAAAGTAATTACCCACACCAGCCATCGAGGCTATAAGCCAAATTAATACCAAATTTCCATGTTCTCTTCTAAAATATGTTCTCCATTCTGTTGTTATATCTATCAATCTTACAAATTTATTAACTGTTAAAAAACTGTTTCTAAGTCTTTCAAAACCCTTATAAAATGCAGGTGTGATATTTCATGGTTTCTTTTGCCTTGATGCAACAAAAAAATAATCTAGATTATTAATTTGTCAACAATATTCTAAGTATGCCAAAATGTTTGAAGACAAGGCTGGATTTGACTTCCTAAGGAGTTTTTTAATACATTTTTAGAAGGAATATGAAGTCGAGATATTTACGGGGGGGGGGAAGAAATGTCATTGCATGGTTGAGGTGGCCATTTAACGTCTAAAATCATTTAAACATGCTCAAAATATGGTTGATAAAACTAACTGGTATAAAAGAAGTATAACAATTTGATAGGAAAATACCACATTTTAAAAAAACATTTTCGAAGTATTAAAGGTCACTGAAATACTGTCCTTTTTTTGCTAATTATTAGTAGCTAGTAGCATAGAAATATTTTTAATTTTGTAATTTTTAATTCCCGCAAAAACGGTCATTCCATTGCCCACGCCCCTAATACGTCACGATTTATGTTAATTTGTTCCTGTCCATTCAAATTCGTTAAGAACATTGTCACGAGTCTTGACGTCACAACTGTCAAGGTCAAACATGTTACTTTTTTCTTGCAACACATTTTCATTAAATTTATTTTTAACATTTATGAGTGAAAACATTTCTCCACAATATCCATATTGATTTTGAAAATATAATTAATTATTCTAAGTCCATTTTATAAATTTTTATCGGTATTTGTAGTATGTAATATTTCCCAATCGCATTTTCAGGCGTTGCGAAGTAGGTGAAATAATTTAAACAGATGAAACTTACACGCATCAAAAATGGTTTCAGCTCATTTATTTCACAACAGTCAATAGATGGATGGTTTAAGGATATATTGCGGATGTTCAAACATAAATAATAGTGAATGTGTGTAAAGTGGCTACGTAAACCAGCCAATGACTAGTCATAAGCTCTGCATAAGCTAAAACTTATTAGATTATTTGTGATTGGTGAACTAACTCTGCACAGGAAAGAAAATTATGATGAAACTATGGAATAATGATTGTGATTGCACAAACATTGCACAAACGTCCGAATAGGCTATCTGGTTTCTCGATAGGTATAAATTTTCAATGTTTGTAATTAAAAATAAACGATTTTTTAACATGCTAAATTCATGTTCGGATGCGTAATCGGTTTTTGTAGATAAGATCCCAATTTTGTGTGATAAGGAATAGGGACAAGAACAGACAAAATTGTGAGCACTAATTATTTTTATGGGCAACACTCAAAGGTACCAGATGATACTGTATTGGCTCTTGGACTATCCAGCCTTCCTGCTTGGATCAAATGCTACGAGTGCATTTTATAAACCCCAATCAATTCCAATTCAAGCAAAAAATGCTCGCTTGAACATGATTTTTTTATGACTTTTGACAATTACCAAGACAGAATGCTTAAACGATCATCTGTATTTATCTACCGAGCGATTACAAAGCCGGTTTCTTTAACGTTTCGATACGTACACTCAGAAAGATAGTAAAACAGATGGAAAATATA
Organism: Micrasema longulum; assembly: GCF_059751315.1. NCBI lineage: Eukaryota > Metazoa > Arthropoda > Insecta > Trichoptera > Brachycentridae > Micrasema > Micrasema longulum. The sequence continues at coordinate 653,551 of NW_028277211.1, forward strand.
ATAGCTAAATTTATTTTTTAGAGTTGCAACATAGTTAATAGGGCATAATCTAGCCACATTATCTGCGCATCTTGGCGTTCGTTTTCAAAACTGTCAGAATTCAATTCGACTTACAAATTTCTCATATTTTTATAGGCTTTTAATAAAAAAAGGACCAAGCTCAGAACGATTAAAATTTTCAATAAATTATAATTAAAAGAAAAATTTCTCGGTGGAACAATTTTCTGGTCACTTTAAATGCGTTACGAGGGTACTAGAGCCGTCAGTACAAACCGATGTACTTACAACAAAACTTGATTCGTAATCGCTTGGGAGAATTTATCTTCAACTATGACCTCACGGTGAAGGTATGACATCCTTAGCTTCCCATCATAATTTCACATGAAATTTATTACATATAGAACGGCTCTTCTTCTTTATTTTATTGGTAATAGTTCTAGGTAACTATTTGTTACTTTTGTAAAAAAAAAATATTATATACTATTGACCTAAATATTAGTTTTCAATAATAATACATATATATATATTTATACATTTTAATGTTATTCAAAATTGACTTCTTAGTTATTTTTTTAACTGGTTCAAAGTATTTCCAATACCAAATTATATGTTTTATCGATAATGAGGAAGTTCAGTGGTTTTTTTCAAAAATTTTATTTGTTAATAGACTGTTAAACTAAGTCAATTTTTTTTTTTTAATTTTTACATATCGTAATATCGGCGCTACGATTTTTTAAAGTTTTGTATTTCTGAAATAACTCCGCGTGTGACGTCAGAGGTTCATTTCCGCTTATTCTCATTCAGTTCTTCCTATTGGTCCAGAAGCGACAAGCAGACCGGAAATCTTCCATAGATCTCAGATCATAGGTTGATTCACATGAACCAGTGACGTCATTTAAAGTAGTGCGTTTTTATCAAAATATTTTTTATTATTTTTTCTGTACATTTTCAAGAAACTAACATAACAATGTAGGTAATGCTCTAATTTTAACCCCGCGTAAGAAAACATTTTTTGTATCCAATTTCCCGTAGGGCTGAAGTTCCTCATTCTATAACTGGTAATATTTTATTCTTTTATATAGTTTATATTTCTTAGACTTTCTAAATTAATAATATTGTTTTAAATGCTCTGTATTACTTATAATTATGCTTACATATATGTATATTTAATTGTATTTGTAACTAATATGTAAAAGGCACTAAGTGCCGTTTATTTCAATAAAATAAAAAATAAATAAAAAATAATAATCGTGGCCCATGAATTGATTTTGAATTAGTTATAAATTTTAATGTACATGGAAACAGAAGGAGAAAAACGACGGATGTGCGAAAAATGCGACATAAACATTGTTTTATATTTAATCTTGAAAAGGTTATATTTATATAATCGGTGCGCGTGTATGACAAGATTTACGAATGTAGAGGAAGCAAGATCCGTCTATCTTCTCTACCAACCCCTGCGAAGAAACAGAAGGACGTTTTTTTTTTAATGTATGTTTTTCCTTGTTTTTTTGTCAAAGACTATAAACAAACAATCCATCGTGCCATTTCCCCATGAGGGTAGGCAGAGAGATAGAACGCCATATCTTAATGTCTTACGTGTAGACCTCGCTTCCTTTACATTTAAGCATCTTTGATGCGAATGTTGAAAGATGAAAAAAACGAGGAACACCAAGAAAGAAATGGCATGACCAAATTCAACAAGTACTTGAAGATGGATTTGGATCAAAAGTTCGAATAATCGGCGTGCATGTATGCGAACGTGTATGAATGTAGAGGTAGCGAGATCAGTATGCAAAGACAGAGTAATATGGCACTCTTTCCTCTCTACCAATCTCCACGATGAAACGACGTGATGGTTTAAAAAAGACTACGATTTAAAAATAAATAAATAATGCGTCATGCTTTCTGTTATATTTTCCTCACCTAGCTACTTCGAAATCGATCTTTCGTGTTTCTCGGTGGATGACCATCTTGAGGACACATCGGGGTACCCGGTATCGGGAGAGTACCGAGACGGGGATGCTGCTGCAGACGGGTGTGTCCGCGCGTACATTAGGGGAAGACTTGGGGAGGGATTGTCGTTAGGGCATTATTTATGGTCGATCCGAACCGACCCTGCTTTCCAGTGACGCCTCGCCCGAGTGTAAAAACATTTTTGATATTTTAAATTACGTATTGCAAACAAAAGCTATAAGCAATATTAAAAAGATCGGTATAAGCTCTTAAAAGGCTGTGCTAAAAACATCATTTGCACACGGTGCTGTAATATCTCAAGCAAAAGGCAAAATATTCTGAAGTTCAGACATTTGAAAAAAAACATAGAGACATACTGTTAAATAAGTACTTTTCCATAATTGATAAAAAAAAAATTCAGCCTGCTCTAGCAGAATAAATAAAAAAATAATAATTTACGCCGCTCACGACATTCCCGCCCACTGCCAATAACCGACTGATTCAGTCAGTATTGTCTAGGTAAAATTATTTTTTCTAACAATAATTTCTCTTCTTAGTGAGGTAGGTCAGTAATGAGATAAAATACATAAAATATAACGGCACCTATTTGAATGTATAATGCACCATTGTCGATGGTAAGATTATGTCAAAACCTAAATATTTTTTCGTGAATTTTATGTGAATTACCCAGATCCTTATTTTACTTAGGAAAAGAGAAACACATCAAATTAATTTTGCCACCTTACAAATAAACTGATTGTGTCATTTTTTGATTTGTAGAAAAATTTAAACTATTAATTTATTTTCTATTTAATTTATTAATGTTAACAATAATTTAATGAAATATCACCTACATTAATTTGGTGAGGACATTTAGGACGGGACAAAACATGAAGTCCTCATCTGAATTCGGAAAACGTATACCCAAAGAAGCACGTATACCCAAAGAAGGGGAATTGTCTGCATCTGAAAATAAATCCTAGATTAATATTTTGTGTATGAATGAAGTACGAATTCAACACTTGTTTTCATGGTAGTAAATAAAATACGACTAAAACTAAAATAATTCATCTTAACCAAACAATCGAACTGTCATTAAACATAAATAGACAACTTAAAACATATACTTACCTATAAAGGATTGAAGAAAAGTCAAGAATGATCCCGTTTGTGGCAAATTGATGTCCGCTAAATCAAAACATAATAACGAGACAGTCATTATTCCTGTTTTTAATCAATCCTACTTGAAAAGTGTCACCATTCACAACTACAAACGAGAAATGTCAAACAAAATATGAATGAAGTTTGTAACGTCATACGAATCGATCCCGAAAATTCAAGTTTTGTTTTATTTTCAAACTGTTATTAAATTTTGACATTCATTTTAATTTAGAAAAGGAATAATGACGTTGCCTAAGTTATCAGATTTTGTATTCGAAAATTTATTTGACCTTTTGGTGTCGACAATAACGAATATTGCTGCTTTATAATAAACAATATTTCAATATGGCGTCTAAGTCGAACCTGCCTGGCCTGATTGAATGAATTCCTTATTTTGTTTTTGTCTCTTTCACACAACCACCGGCCACAGAACATCGTCTCCGTCTTCTTTGTTATAATTCTATTATTGTGCTCTTTCTTATACAGTTAAACAGATTTATTGTGGTTTTGGCATCATTTTTACTCATATAATATGAACGTAGTTATGCAGAAAGCAGCCAGTCCACAATTTTGGGAAAATTAGATATTGGTGTTATCGTTATCGGATGCCGTTAGGTCAATTCTATGTTTTACTAAAAACAGTGAGGCTGCTTTCATACAGCAAAACTGTAATTATTACCTTCATAAAATAGTGTTGATCACAAAAACGGCATTTGTCAATTTGTAGGAAATACTCATATCATTAAAAAAAACCTTACCGTCAAACGTGACAATTTTGTCCAGTTTTAACCAATTTTTACAATATCATAATTTTTTTGTATTGAACTACTCCAATCCATTTTGTTGAATAGTGATACTAATTATTCTGAGCATTTTTACAAGTACAAAACGTTTGCTTTTCTTTTATTTATGCAATTTTAAAAGACAAAACATGCTGAGCAAAATTATCTCTACTTGTTGACAATTTTGCCCACTTGGTAATTAACTGTTATTTTTGATTTTATCGTCCTTATCATACGGTTTATTACTACTTTTTGGGCAAAAAAAGGGTGTTTATGTTTAAACAATAGCATCATTGAGGCGTCACCATTATAAAATCAATGAAATCAATCAAAAAATCCGGTGGGCAAAATTGACAACATTTTCCTCAACTTTTCTATACAATGTGAATTTGTGGGCCAGGGTTGGCACATAATTGGATTTTTAACAAAACCAAAGGAGTTTATCTCTAATCCTTTTAATTTGTTCGTGTTTGACTATGCATAAGCCAATTATTTTTTTTTACAAACCATTTCTGTTTTGATGCGATTTTCGTAATTAAGGGAGCTTGCCCCCAAAACAATTTTTTTTTTAATGTGTATGTAGAAAAAAAAAACGATTTTTATTTTTTGTACAGCAGTGCAATTATTTGCTAGATTACCTATACTTTGAAATTGTATTTTATGTACTGAATTCATAATATTTTGCATCTTTTATTTTCTTCTTTAGACTGTTAAAAATATTTATACAAAAAAACATTTTAAATAAAAAAATAAGTCTTCATAATTTCACAAAAAGCTGGCAAATTTGATAAATAAAATTTTCTAAAATGTGGTTGGATATTCTTACATTTTTAAAAATGGTTTAAATTACTTTTGAATAGTAAAATTAAAATTAGTTTTTGTATAACTTTTGTATAATTTACTCACAGAAAATGACTCAATCTTGCAGTTTTAAAGATTAACATTGAATTTATGAAAACCTTGACGCAAGATTACAGGTTCAGGTAATGATTTCACTATGTTCCAATTAAATACATCAGCAATATCCTCAACTTGAGATCATACAAAGCTCCATTACGTTTGCGTCTTACAAATGACATAACAATATTAAAATTGTGGTAGTTGATGCACTGATAACTTAACCGACATAATATTTGTCATTTTGCGTGTTAACAGTGTTAAACTTTACTAAAACGAAAGTGACTTCTTCACCGTTATTAACTTCAAGCGGATCAGACACTGTTTTTTCATTTTCCTCGGCCAAAGATTCGGAGGCACGTTGTTCATATTCGTCGTAATGACTTATGATGAATGTCTCGAAATCTGTTGATTCATCAACTGAGTGGACATCAAAGTCTGTTGTTTCCATGTCATTATGACATTTTTTTCAATGTTCTCCTCTATAAGGTGTAGGTATCTTTTGATCCTGATGGCAGAGAAAAATCGGATGGGTTGTTTACCAATTGCTGTGTGGTATAAAAAGTTTGAATGAACAGAATAACTGGCTCGTTATTTTCAGCGTGTAAGTATTTGGGTTGAAACCCCCATCAGATTTTTAAATCTGATTTGTTAAATCTTTGGCAAAAAATCTGATTTATGGGCCAGTTTGAACAAATCATCCCGTTACCCCGTTTAAAATCATGTTTTTACCATTTACTTTATTTTATTTTATATTTTCTACTTTATTTTTTTCTACTTTCTTGAATAATGTTTTTTCAATGTAGTATGTAGCGACAACCCTAGACGTGGGCAAAATTGACAAAACACTAGCTAAGAAATCTAAGACAATTTTGCTCACTTAAATATCTATTGTGTTAATAGATATACAGAAATACGTTCTTTAGCATCTTTATAATGTATGCAATGAAATATATAAAACTTACTTGCCTCCTTTTAACACAAACTCCGCAACAACAAAAGTTTTGACAATATTTGTAGATATACACAAACAGACCTTCAAGTTTAACTTCAAATTTCAAGTGATCAACTGAAGCTGGCGGTAACCTAAATATTTAGTTTTGCCATGAAACTATCAAAATATACTTATCAAATTTAATTTTTATGATACCAGTAACTTTTCTTACTTTAAAACTTGATTTTGTTAGGGATTTCGGCAGTGGGCAAAATTGTCATGGCTGGGCAAAATTGTCATGTTTGACGGTACGTATAAATGCTGATTGGAAGGTTAATACTTCCAGAAATCTAGTTATAGTAAATAACTTGAAGAGGATAAATACGCACTATTTTAATTTTATAATTTCATTCATTTAAAAATACCTGTAATAAAAAAACATGAATTATGAACATCTTATACGTATAAAGTTTGAATGAGTTATCATTCAATATTAGATCTGGCTGTTTTTTGCAAAATGCATATTTTAGGTTGTTTAAAGGGAACTGATGTAAATAATTGAAAAACGATTTAAAGCGTTTTTTTTAATGCGTTCTCAAGATTTACCAAAATTTTTCAATTTTAGAATCATTTTCTTTAAGTCGTAAAAAAAAATTCTTTCATGTTTTATGTGTTCAACAATAAACATAGTATTTTTTTTTTGGAAAGAAATTGATTCATTCGGAATAGTTCAGCGTTGCAAAATTGTTTTTATGTATTCTATACTCTTTCATTACGTTTGCCACTGCCTTGAAAAGATATTTATTCCTCTCAAAGTAGGTACTCTGTAACAATTTGCCCCTTACTCGTTTAGCGCGAGACAAGAGGGGTGGATTAATTCATTTTATTTTATCTCGTGGGGGAGGGGGGCATACACCCCACAAGGGTAGATTGACACGAGCTATCTTCGAGCAATGAAAATAAAATTGCCATAACCCCATAACATTTTATTGGAACATAAGTTAATGTGTTATTGTATTTTTGCGTCTTAGAAAAGAGGGAGTTTTGATTTGGGATTTTTCTAATAATATGAAAATAGCACAATTTCCTCTGTTGATTACTTGTATCTAAGGGTCCACTCTTATTACTCATATTGTATCAACCGCAGTGTCATTGCAAATGTCTTATTTTTAATATCATCATTGCTAACTATTACAACAGAGATCGATAATATTTTAGGGAAGGACAAATATGAATACTATCATTTTCATTTAAATAAATAATCTTTACTTATGACTTGTGATTGGCGGGTTTGTGCGGCCACTTTACACACTATGTAATATTCACTATTCTGCCCATGTTTGAATATCCGAATTTCTTTGAATAATTCATGTGTTGATTTTTGAAAAGTTAAGGAGCTGAAGCCTTTATTGATGTTGGTGAGATTTGTCTGACTGAATTATTTACTTACTGGGCAACGCCTGAAAACACTTTTCTCAATTTTTATACCTACTTGGTGTAGACTACTTTTTCGGCCTCGTGGTGTAGTGATCGGCGCGTTTGCCTGTCATGCAAGAGGTCTCGGGTTCGATTCCCGACACGGTTGATGTGAAATAATAATTTCAAGCGGTGTTTTAGCACTAGAATATTTCATAGTCCCTGGACTGGCAACCTAAAACGTAAAACTGATCATTTTTCCTTCATGTAACAAAAATAATCAAGATACGCTGCGATTGGTGTACCAATGCAGTGCCCTATTTACCATTAAGTGCGGAAAGGGAATTTAAGAAGAAGAGGAAGATATATCCATTAATAATAATGCTTTCACACTAGACATGGCACAAACTCAGCTCACCCGAGATGCACAGTTTTAGTCCGCGCTGTGCAAACGGATATTCAGATCCTCTCACCAGCAATCAAATTTAAATTATCGACCCCAAGCAAAAACTCACTATCCGCAATTTTCTTGATAATTTTTGCTTTTTTTGGCGCCGTAAGTATTAAAATCTAGTAACTAACTGAAAAACATTTGAGCCATTTTTCAGTTTAATATGAACATCGAATTTGCTAAAAAAAAATGTTTTAAAGAAAAAGATTATTTTATAACGGTGCAACAGGTTGTTGGTCAAGTTTCATACTTTTATGCTATTTTTCAAATGAAGCAGTAGGTAAAAAAATAGCTATTATATCGATTTTTGTGACATGGATTTATAAAAGCAAACGTCACAAATTGTCATATTACAGCAGAGTAATTATTAAGCCATTTAGTTGCACTACAATGAACTGTTTGACGTCTTTGATTACCAAATATCAATAAAAAAACATTAATACGCATGTATGTATGTATAAAACAATTGAATATACAAGCTTTTTACTAAAAATTGACCCTCTACAAAATGATGCCAAGAAAAGTATGAAATCTGAAATTTGTTAATATTTATTTATTTAATTCGCATAAGCGCCGGGAGGGCATTTATAAATATGATACTAGATAAAATATATAAAGTGAGAAATAAAATCTGAATGTTGCAGTGTGTGAAGTGGCCACTTAAACCAGCCAATGACAGATCATAAACCTTGCAAATGCTTAGACTTCTACATTACATTCTCAAAAATATTTTCCCTCTCTGTTGGAACAAATTTGAAAATAAAATATGTATCTTAGCCATGTATTTAGTCTCAACTTTTCCAGAAACAGAACCCATGACGTGGTGCGTGGTAGGCAAATATGCTTAAGACTACATACCGAAAATAATGTACTGTCAAAATCACCCATTTTTATTTTTTGAAATCGATAAGTAAGTACAAACGTTCTAATAGTGATGATTATTATTTTAGCGTACTGGCAATGTTTTGTAGCGTAGCTAACTTCACTGTTAAAATACATTGCGCGGGCTGTCAAACTGATAATCTTATCTTCGCTTTTGACAGTTCTTCGTTGTTGGTTTTTCGTTACCAGATTTTAGACGTTTGAATTTTAAACTCGTGCCTTCTGTTAGTCGATATAATATTTAATTCATTTAAAACCGCACGCATTTGATTTTATGGTAGGATCACTTTTCTAAAACAGTTAAGTTTCTCGCGCAATTTGTCACCGTACATAAAATTTAATAAACATAACCTCAACTCAAGCACAGGAGGCGTCGAATCACACAATACATGGCATTCCATTAAGGATTGATATCATATCTAAATGGGTTGTATTATCTTTACCTATACTTAAGTATTCAAAACGTGATATGCTCTCCCTTTTCATATGAATAAATCGTAATCAATTAAGGCTCTACAGGTTGTGTATCCCAGGTGATAATTTTAATTTAATTTATTTGATAACAGTATACTTTTTATCAAAAGTATGTTAAATATTTAGATGTCTAATTAAGTTATTTTGTTTATTCGTCAATAAAATTTCGGTTTGTCTATGTTAAACACAAACATTGCACATAACTAATTATTATGCTATCCAAAGAAGATTTTAATATTTAATTTAAGAATGTTTGTGTTTGGTCAGTGTATAAAACACCATTATTAGTTATAAATTAATTTAGTGAGAGTGGTATTTTAATTATTTTACTGTAAGAAACATTCATTATACTATTTACTAACGTTATACATTGTTTTTTTTTTGTTTTACAGTGATAACAGGGAGTTCTCAATAAAAATGTCTGTTGCCGAAGATGACAGCAGTACAGATATAATTATTTCTGACGAACGTACTCCAGAAAAAATTACAGCCGAAGATATTATCGAAATATTCGAGTCTCCTGAAAAGACGAGTGAACCGATCAACGTCCATAATAGAAATAAATTCAAAGCTTTTTATGAAAAGTATTCATTTTCAAATAGTCGTACTGTGAAAACAGAAAATGAAACACCGAGCAGTGTTCCTCAAAATGGTGTTAATAATTCTATTAAAATAGAACCTGGAACGTCTTACAATAATCATTCAGCGCCTGCAGCACCCCTTACTGTTTCTACGGAGAGTACCAATAATCCAAAATCTGTTGATTCACGAATGATAAATGGCGTCTTCGTGGAATTTCCTGCCAAGCCATATCCTGCACAAATATCCCTTATGAACATGGTAAATATAATAACTTTGAAATTTTTTAGTTCTGTTTGCTGCATAAAATTGACGATTCTTGTACACGATAAAGTCCTACCGCACATGTATATTTATCAATCGAAAACTTTTTAACAAATCACCAAAGGGATGGAGAACGTTTTAGATAAAGAAATATGGAATTCTAGGAATTTACAGAACATCTACAAACATTTGGACAAAGTTACAAAAACTTTTTGTTTTTCCCTTTTGAAAGTACTCGAGTCTGCAGTCTGTTCAAGAATTGAAAGAACAGCGACGAAACCGTCTGTTACTCTTATGTTAAACCAAAAACCAAACTAAAAATTTGCATCGTCAGGGACTGGTGGGAGACTAAACGAATTTCTATGTTATATACAAGTGCAAGCAGGGGTTGTAAATCATGATTTTATATAATTATGTAAATAAAAGAATAACTTAATTACACCCCCGGGCCCGGAGACATAGCTGTCGATGGAACTACCAACCAGCGGCCCCTGTTATAGTTTTAATTAAATTTAAATACATGTAATTCAAATACATTTTCGTTATAAAACTTCATAAAATTATATATTTTACACCAGTTTTTATTATATACATTCAAACAAAACGTATATTCTTATAATTGTTATTACCTTATACTTAAATGATTTTAGTTTAAATTCTTTTACTTACATAATTATATAAAATCATGATTTACAACCCCTGCTTGCACTTGTATATAACATAGAAATTTGTTTAGTCTCCCACCAGTCTGACGATGTCGGTCACGACGAAACCCGGTCACTGGTAAAAAATTTATAAAATAATTATAAATAAAAGTGGAATAAAACTACAAAGTATTTTTATTATTATAATTAAAATGCAGTTCCACCAAGAAATGTCAGTAGAAAAACTCAATATATTAAAAATTTGCTACGCTTTTGTTCTGTGCAATAGAGCAAAATGGAATCTCTATAAACGGATCGTGCATTATTACTCCGAGAATATGCACCTTTTAATTCACATCAATAATTCTTGATTTTTATAATGTTGGCTTCTTTTAAGTGCATTTTATACGCATACAAAAGACTGTAAAAAACATAAATTTGGGCAAGTTATGTATAGCATTTTGATTTTGTTGATATTTTCTTCTTTTAAGTGTATTTTGCACTCATAGCAGGCTGAAACAAACAGGACTTTGAGCAAGTTGTGTATTGCATTTTGATTTTGTTAATATTTTCTTCTTTTAAGTGCATTTTGCACCCATACAGAAGGCTGAAAAAAACATGACTTTGAGCAAGTCATGTATTGCATTTGTGATTTATCGACTCTGTGTCTGTTCATAAAGTCATAAAACTTCCTCGGTATGACTGATTATTTATCTGCGTTTAGTTAACAACATTTTGTGATGGTTAGTGGCCTATAGGAAGTAAAACATTATGGTTTTCAAATTGTCGCTCAGTACTCAACATGTAGGCATATTAGCTTGATACCGTACACATCAGCTTGATAAGTCAACTTTAAGCAAGTCTGGGGTGGAGCATATTAATCACCCCTTGCATTTTCTCAATTATAAGTTATTTTACTATAGATTTATACAGAATATTAACTTAACTTTCAGTCTGAACTTCAGGATCACAAAATTAACCCTTCTAATCCTTTGGGGGCGATCGTAGGCCGCAACTAGTTAGTGTTCGTAAGAAATCTCATGTTTGTTTGAAGTTTAACTGTTCGTCGACCCCAAATGTTTCATACGAGACTTCCACGATGAACATTTTTTTTGTAAATTTTAGGTTTTCGAGGTTATGTTCGGCAATTTTTGTAAACTTTCTTTCTAATCTAAATCAATTAACCATAATTCAAGAGGTATGAACCGAGAATAATAATAATAGCTTTTCTTTTTGTTTGAAAATTGCTGGGGATTTTTCTTACATTCTATATTTAATTTATAGAGTGAAAAAATTATTCAGACATTTTTATACATTTAACACATTTTTTTTATAATGATGTAAAATTAGAAAGGTTTCTATATTTTCCGCAGACTGGATTACAGAGAATCACTGCAAGTATGATAAGTATCTTAAGAGTTTAATAATATGTCTATTCGTAATATTTTATTTTCAGATTATATGAATTTTATTATGTAGGTATGCATTAATTATTACTTTTGAATTTGTACTGAAATTTTGTATTTAATTATCATTTTTAGGTCATCAAGGGAATAAAGTTTAATCAGAATGCATTGTTGGAGAGTCCTACGGGTTCAGGGAAGACTTTGGCGCTGCTTTGTGCATCTTTAGCTTGGCAGAAGAAAGAAAAAGGTAAGTTCACATTATTGAATGTATCTTGTTTTTTGTTCATTAGTCTAATATTTCAAATAAGCTCCTGTGGAAGCTCTTTGTTCGTTCAGGTAATCGTTAATTGATTATTCAAATTTTCATTTTAACATATTATTTTCTTATTTGGTCTTAAAATGTTTATGTTATCGCTACTAAACATTATAATTTCTCAACAATATTTTGAGTATGTTCAAATGTTTGTAGACAAGGCTGGATTTCACTCCCTAGGAAGTTACGAACATTCCTGTTGTTCGTCGAGTGAAATCCAGCTTTGTTTACAAAAATTTGGACATACTCACAATATTGTTAATAAAACTAACTGATATATTTAAAAAAAAAAAAAAAATAATAATTATTTATTTGAAAATGTATTTATTTAATTAATAAAACCAACACAACCTATTTTAAAACAAAACATACAAAATAACTACAAATATTAAGACAACAATATGAAAAAACATAACCTACAGATCGCTAGGAGTAAAAGGAAGTGGGATAGGAAAGTAAGTTGAACAGGAAGGAAGTAGAAAAAGGAAGTAAATATTAAAAATGCCAATTTAAAAAAAAAAATAATGTACATGTACTACTAAAATTACTAAAATTTTGTGATTTTTTCAACATGTTTAATGTTATGACATTTGAAATTTTAATGAATTTCATTGGAGTTATAAGCGAGAAATTTAAACTGCTTTCTCCCTCATACACGGCGTTTAGACGGTGCAATACCGAATGAGCTTCAACTGATAAATTTTATCAGACGGAAATAAGTCCGATTTACTTAAAGGTCAGTTCTTATCCACCAATTTAGTCGAACGTTCAACATAGGCACGGCACCATGAAATAACATAAGGTGGACTGACTTTTTTTTTATTATTTTATTTGTCAATCGGCAGGTAAATATACGAAACAGTACACCATGAAGCCGACTAATCTTCACTCGATTTCTTTAGCAAAATTTTCACCCGCGAGTAAAAACCAAATAAAAACAACCAAAGAAGAAAATAATAAATAAGTATCTACCCACCCCAATTGAACCGGACCGCGTAGATTTGCGCGATACGTGTGAAACGGGCCCGTACATGACAGACACAATCAATTATTTTTAGAATAATAATTATATGTTTGTTTGTTATAAGGCTGGATTTCACTGCCTAGGCCTAGGGAGTTTCGATCTTAAGAAATAAATAAATTTGCTTATTTCTCTATAGTATTCTAAATAGGCTTCTAAGGTAAAAAGTAGCCACCTCAAAACCATTAAATTTTGTAAAGAATCGCAATTAAAACAAAAAAATGCTCGGTTGAATAACACGTTTAGACATTTTGAATGCATAGATTATGAGTACCGTGGGGTACTAGTGCCCTCGGTACATTTCGATGGACTTATCTCAAAACTTGAAGATACAGGGTCGATAACGTATCTTCATAATTGCTCGCGAGAATTTATCTTCAACTATACCGTCATAGTGAAGGTATGTCACTTCAGTGCGTAGATATGTGTACCGTGGGTTACCCGTCCCCTTGGTATATAATGATGTACCTACCCAAAATTTGAAGATACAGGATCGATAGTAAATTTTCGTAATCGCTCAGGAGAATTTATCTTAAACTATATCGTCATTGTGAAGGTATAGATTCCGTATCTTCCGATTGTTATTGCCCCCTTGGCCACTTAAACCGGCCTATGACAAGTCATAAAACCTTTAATTGCCTAGACTCGCACATTCTTTTTTCTAAAATGTTCTCCATCTCTAGTAATATGTTAAAGTATTCGATACTTTAATATGTTTTCTGGATATTTAATCGCATTTCTGATTTTAAAATAATATAAAATTGTCATAACGATAAAGCTATCGCGTGTTTGTAGAAATCGACAAATTTCGTGTCTCTAATAAAACCCGACTGTTTATTTAAATTTGAATCGAAATGAAATTAACTTTATGCCCCTGTGTTAATATTATCTATCCTTAATAAATAGCATGATGGTAACTGGGTATTGGGTATCGCCGTTAACCCTCTACATGCTAAGATCCTTTTATCACAAAACAGTTCTTGTACCGAAAAATATCATCTTCATCGTAGAACAACGACGCATGAGAGCTGTTGAATTTTTTTTGACACTCATAACTTGAAATACAAAAATATATTATATAATTTAGTACTTCGGTTAGTTATAAATATTATTTGTTTTTTAAACCCAGGATATAAAGCCTTTATATAACCATTTGAAGTTCAAACATAAATAAAAGTTAGTGTCGCATTTTTCGCACGTCCAACGTTATTCTACGATCACTTCGATATAATATTTAAGTTATGTGAAAAAAATATTTATTATTTGAAGAAAAACAATAATAAAAGAGGAACATGGTCTGTGTCCAGTGTCCAGGTGGGTGTATAAAACAATTAGGACGTTCAGTGCTACGGAAAATTGGATGCAAAAAATGTTTTCTTACGCCCGGTAGAAATTAGAGCATTAAATTGTACTGCGAAGTTCCTTAAAAATATACGAAACTAATAATAAAAACAAATAATTTTGGACGACGTCACTAGTTCTTCCGAATCAAACTTTCGAATAACCCTCATATAGTGGGCATTCTGCGAAAAAGCATTAAGTCAAAAAATGTATATTTTGACTTAGTGATGAGGTAATATTGTTAAGCAAATGCACTAAGTCCTATATGCACTTCAGGCCAAACTATTTTCCTTGATATGTCAATAGAGTATCGTTCAGGGAATAAGAAAAGCATATTCCACCCGAGTTCCAAAAATGGTATGCAAGCATCCCTTCAGGATACTGATATTTCTGATAGAAACAAAAAACATTGTTTTTATTCATTATTATATATTTTTTTATTTTTGAAGAAGAGTAACTCGCTAAGCCTCTATTTTGAGGCTTGTCAGCAGGTGGGATAGAGGGAATATGGAAGGAGGTAATGAAAAATACACCACAACACCCAGACCAATTGAGAAAAAAAATCTTTCTTGGTTTTTTTTCTTGCAACTGGCGGGAATCGAACCCGCGACGCCAGTTTCACAGATAGCCGTCTAACCAACTGCGCCACGGCGCCTGTCACCAACATTTAAACTACTCAATAAAGCAAAATATTTCTAATAGAAAAAATAATAAACAAGTCACACAAAGAGTGTTTATTTTGTGACTTGCGTGTAAAATGCGTACCTTACTATAATATAATGTGCCATTGAGTGTAAACATATTACAAAAGAAATGTTATTTTTATATTATATTCTAGGACTAAAGGGGTAAAGTCTTTGAAGTTAACGTTAACTGTTTCGTAGTCGCCCGTGACTGTATAGTTTTGACGCAGTTGTGTTCCGCGGAGCCTAGAATAAAATTATAAATGCATACCAATTCTTCCCCCCCTCCGCGATGGGGTGGTTTTTAACCGTTACTTTTGACAGTTTAAGGGAGGTGAACAGCGACGATAGTTCTAAAAACCTAAAGGGTAGCTTTGGGTGATTTGCCCACCCCTTTCCCCAGCGAATTAAATAAAATATACAATCAATATTCTTCGTTACCTCGAGATATAGTTGGATATTTACTACAAATACTCTTCGTTCACTCAAGATCGTAGTTACCACACAGCTCTTGCATGTGATATTTTGTAAAATTCACTGCTGGTTGCCTGAGTTATGTTCATTATCATAGGACTATCAGCTTTATTATTTACTTCCGCGACGACAGTATTCAGGCGCTCAACTGTGAAACTGTCTTCGAGGGTTCGGTTCTCGCCAGTTGCGAGAAGGAAATACAAGGAGTATTATTTTCTCAACTGGTTTAGATATTGAAGTCTATTTTCCACAACTTCCTTCCACATTCTCCCTTTCCCACCAGCTGACATGCCTTTAAAATAGAGGCTTACCAAATATTCCTCTAAAAACACGATTTCGTTCGATGATTCGTTTCAAAATGCCCTAAAAAGGCGAAACAATAGTCCGATTTTTTTGTTTTTGTGTTTAAAAATAAAATAAACTGTTTTAGTAGACTCAAATAATTTTATATAAATACTAACATTAAAAAATCGTGAATATTACACAATGTGTAAAGTGACCACTTAAATAAGCCCCGTAGATGCCTAGACTTCTACGTTTTCTTCTCTAAAATGTTCTCCATCTCTGTTGTAATATGTTATGGATATGTTTTATATATTTATTTATGTCTATTGTTGTGCACACAGCGGTATAATACAATGATGTTTTTCACACAACCCAATACGAGGGTTGCTACTTAAGTTTTGAGATAGACAAGTAAAAACAAATATTTATAATCGAAAACGGCTTTATTGTTTTTTCAAAATATATTCTCCGTGAAGATCAATACACTTTTGCATGCGTTTGAACCTATTTTAGAAGCGCTTTTTTCAGTCCGATTAAGGTACATCCAAAACATGTGTTTTGAACGCATCAATTGCTTCTTCAAGCGTCGAAAAACGTTGACCTCGCAATTTATTTTTGATATGCGGGAATAAGAAAAAATCATTAGATGCCAAATCAGGACTGTACGGCGGATGACCCATCAATTCGATGTTTTGAATGCTCAAAAATTCACTTGTTTGAGCTGATGTGTTACAGTTTGCATTGTCGTGATGGAGAATGATTCGTCTTCTGCAATTGGTTTTCCTTATTTTTCCGAACACTTCTGTCAAACAAATGATGGTTTACCATTCAGTATTGACCGTTCTACGTTCTTCTAATGAAACGGTGACGACATGTCCAGTTATTTCGAAAAAACAGGCGACCATTTGCTTCGAAGTGCTTCGTACGCGAAAAACTTTTGTTGGGTTTGCCTCGTCTTCATCGCTCCATGATCATGTCATGACCATGTCACGATCTTATAGACGTCTTGAAGCACCGCGATTGAATTTTTCAAACATTTGTTTGCACCAATCGACACGAGCCTTTTTTGAGCGATTGTCAAATTATGTGGTATCCAACGCGAACAAATCTTTTTGACGACCAAATGTTTATGCAATATTGAATGTATGCGAGTGAAACTAATGCCCAAGCATGCCTCAATCTCACAGTATGTCACATGACGATCTTGCAATATCAATTCACGCAAAGCATCGATTTTTTTTGGCACAACAGCCGATTTTGGACGACCTTCACGAAATTCGTCCTGTAACGAAGTGCGACCACGATTGAATTCAGAAAACCAACGAAACACGGCGGCTCGAGATGGTGCTTCATCACCAAAAGTCACAGCGAGTTGATCGGCACACTGTTGTTGGTTTAATCCACCTCGAAAGTCATAGAAAATCATCGCACGACAATCTTCATGATTTAGTTCCATTTTTTTAACAAAATTAATGTTTCAAGTATCTGTAAACAACACAAATATCACTCGTATGACAAAACGTTTTGAGTACGTTTACCATTAAAAATGACAAACTTTACGGTGACAATGTCAGATTTAACATATTCACACTGGTGTTGCCATATCTCAAAACTTAAGTAGCAACCCTCGTATATAATACGATTTCTGAACAGGACAACAAAATGTGACGAGAATATGTATAACACGTGACTCTCTTTGTGTTGGTATCTCCATTGTTGCGAATAAGGTGTTGGTTTTATTTGTATAGTGGATTTAGTAGTTTTGTTTTTACCTTTATTTATTTTTTAGAGTCTAAATATTTATTATTATCAATGAGACTCAGCTTCCGCTTATGGCGAAGGGCTGAGTCGTCAAATAAGTCCAGATCGTGCATATTCTCAACTTTTGAAAAATTACTAATCGCTCTTCTCAATAGAGAATTCTTAGCTGCTCTTGTGTTCCATTTGTCGTTGCTCAGTAACGTAGTATGTCTAGTGCGACGAAGGGGAATATTGAAATTTATGTAAGCCCGCGAATCGGCACAATCGATCCGATTATTAAGTAAATTACAAACAAATAATTAAACCGCAATCATGCGCCTTTTGTGAGGGCAACGCATGTTCAGATAACTGAAGCTAGGGAATTTATATTGCATGTATTTAAAACATTTATTTTCTACTTTGTCCATTAAGTTTATATAAATGTTGTATTGAGGATTCCAGATGCAGAAGGCGTATTCTAAGTGACTTCTGACTTATGAGGTATACAGTACGATGGCAGTGCTTTAATTTTTGAACGGTTAACATACTCTTATTAGTAAGCCATATTTTATTTGATTTTGATAAAATAGCCTCTATATAAGTGTTGAAAATAAGTTTTGTGTCTAAGATGACTCCCAAATTCCTGCAGCTGTTTTTGTTTTAGATATTAATGTTATTGAAATAATAGGTCAAAAATATTTGTTTCTTTCCGTAGTAAATTAAATTTTATGGCATCTCAAGACGTTTAAGGCTATGTCATTTTCTTGGCGGTATGTTACGAAGCGGTTTAAATCGTTTTGCATGGCATCACAAACAGAAGGAGAATTAATTGAACAATACGTTTTCATATCTTCGGCATACAAACTAAAATTACAGTGGAGAAAACATTTGGAAATATCATTAATGTAATAAATAAACAGTTAAGGGCCTAGATAGGATCCTTGTGGCAATCCTGAGATTACCTCAACAGGGTTAGATTTAATACCTTTACCATAGTAATTTGGTTGCGGCTGGATTTTATCCATGTTTTTAATCACCCCGAATTCCTAGCATAGAAAGTTTACTAAGCATGATGTTTGTGTCGATTTGCTGTATATTATTCATATTTTTATGTAGGAAGTCAGTGAATACTGCGGACTTAAAACCGTTGATCTACTGCGAACAAAACCGCGCTGGTTAGGGACTATTGGTGAACCGGTTGCTGAGTACAATTATTCGTAGACAATTTTTTTTAGTACTTTGCTTAAGATCGGTAATTCAGCAATTGGTCGATAGTTGGAGACGCCGTGTTTATCTCCACTCTCGAAGATTGGAGAAATAAAGGCAGTCTTCCATATATCTGGAAAACAACATTGATTAATTGATTTTTGGAATATTGCACAAACCGGTTGAGTTAATTTATGAGCACAGTTAGATATAAAAATACCCGGCAGGCAATCTGTACCTGGTCCCTTTGTTTAGTCTATTTTTAGTAGATATTTAACCGTGTTACTATTGTTAATATTTATAGTAGATATTTCAATAGATCCGGAATCGGTATATTTGGTATGAAGATGTGTCGCGGTTGGATTTGAAAACACCGATCCGAAACAGTGCGAGGAGGGATTCGCTACCCCAGTGTTACCTTGTGCTGTTATTGAGTTATATGTCATGTGGTCGAAGATTATTGGGGTTATTCTTTTAGATTCCACGTAAGACCAGATTTTTTAAATATCCAGCTGGATACCGAGTTCAATCTATTCAGTGTATTCATTATAATCGAATTTTCATATCTTCTTCTGCCTATTGCGTATCAAGAAAAATAATTGGTAGTCTGATGGATCACGGGAAAGTTTCCATTTTCTATGATACTTTAACTTTTCTTTTGTGAAGTTTTTTAGGGCATGAGAGTACTATCGGGAAATTTCCCAGTTAATTTCAGAATAACAATTAAATTCTGGTTCTATTAACAACTACTCAGGTACCCATTCCGAACTGTACTTATCTATAATAATATCAAATATAGAAGTATGTATCATAGTTCGATGTTGATTCAAGAATTCATTAATTATTAACGTGCCCAGATCACGCACTAAAAGTTCAATAAATGTTTTGACTTGTAATTGCTATTCTTGTTTAGAGTTGGCGCTTCTAATTCAAAAGCCATTATTATTATTGAAATTCCATGAGGTGTTTTAGAGAAACTGGTGGTTGATTTTAGTATATGCTACGTATTTATTTATTTATTTTTTTGTTTTTTTGCACCACAACAGGCTAGGAGGCCCAATTACAGTGGTGAATTATATCACAAAGCACCCAGGCTTGAGAAAAACCACATTTCAATTTTTGCGTTTTCACCGGGAATTGAACCCGAAACCTTCCGTGCGTGAGTCAAGTGTCTTGACCACTACACCACGGAGGCCGCCAATATATTACTATATAACGCATAATGAAGTAGGGTCAATGCAGGTTAGATGCCGCCCATTTCATGTAATATTTTGTTTTTAAATATGTTACAGGATTTGATCAAATTAAACACTACACGAAAGACACATTATCTATCAATATAATTAAATACAGAGATTAATCATGTCTTAACAATAAAAAATAATAAATAAAATCTCGATCACTACAAACAGGTGTCTCTCTTACACTCTGCGGAAGAGACGCCGGGGTAAGTGGGGGAAGTAACCTATAAATCTATTTTATTTTAAATTCTGTATTATGATTTCTTTGACACCATATTGATTGCACATATCCCAATTATTATTTTTTTAGCTTTATTTTTTGTAACAAAATAATTTTCTGAACACAAACATTGAAATCCTTAGATTTCGGATCTTTTTGACAATTTATACCCAAAACTTAGTTAAGTATGCAATATTATCCTCCCGAAGCACTCACTCTTATGAAAGATGTAAAAAAAAAACAGAATAAAAATAAAGTGCAGCGTCTCTCTTATTTTTGTGGGATCACGCCGCACTGTATGTATATTTTATGTTCAAAATGCAAAAAGGTAGCAAAATAATATCTTAAAATGTTCATAATATACGTTTTTAAATGTAAACAATTACTAAAATGGATATAGGCTATTGTGACACAAGGAAATACAGATTTTGCTCATCCTTTGTGTTTGCAATATGGTCATAAGGACGAATGACAATATTCGACTTATGCCCTCCATATAATTTACCAAACTCACAGTAAAGTGGTAAAGTTAAATTCAATTCAAATCGCGATATGTGAAATTGAAATTCCGTCTCTCCAAACGCGGCGTCTAACCTAGATTGAGCCTATATTTGTACAATTTGTTGTCATTGTTCAATACACCAATCTGAATAAGAAATATACATACGTACTACGTACTTTGGTTATTGTAATATATCCAAATATTTTGATTAACTGTAGGCACCTGGAAATGTAAAAAGTAGGAGTAGACCATCTGATCTCGATTCCCTAATTCATGTCTCCCACGTTACGACAGGGACTACAACCAGTAGCTCAATCACAAATAACTATCGACATGCTTAAAAACATGCTAAGCGTTTGAGCGTTCACAATGAACAATAATGAACATGCTTAAGTTATCGCAGTCTACGCGTCAACGTCTCGCAGTCAACGCGTGTGTAATCTCTAAGTCAACGCTCGTGTCGGTTTGTTTTCTCGTAATACGATCGGCGAAAAATTGTCGTTTACTATAAAAAAATTATATAATTTATTGCATTTGCAAAATAGTAAGGAGTATCTAATACAAAAAAGTGAAAAATAAATGTTAATTACTATGGCGACTGCTTTTCTTGACATTTAGCTTGCCAACTGCCGGCTAAATGCAATGAATAGCATGATAAATATTAAATAAATAAATAAAAATAGCCGTTTTGGAATATTTTCTATATTTACACCGGTGAAATTCAAATATGTGATTTTTTTATTTTTATTTTAAGGCAATCCATCCTAAGAAGGATAGGTGATTGCGCAGTAAGATTATACGTCGCAAAACGTAAATATTTTGACATTTAATATTAGGTGTTCGCGGATGTTCCATTGTGATCGCGAATACGATAAACAACCATGGCGAGAAATTAACACGTCGCTTATTAGCACGTCGATAGTTATTTGTGATTGAGCTACAGCCCTTAAACAGATTGTTTTTTTTGGGCTGCAAATTAGCGTTTATTTCATTAATTGAATGTGGACTTTGTGAGATGTAATCTATTCGAGCTTTAATTACAAATTTTCACAACTTTTTTGTATTCTTAATTAGTCTCGTTCGGGGAGGAGGGGTATCATATATGAAATTCGAGATTAGATTTCGTCTTCAATCAACACTAAAACGAAAATAGAACTTTTCATAGAGACCCTCAGTATCGTGATACTTTATTTTAAAATGCCTATAAATCTAACGCATACTTTAAAATGTATATTTCTTTGTAAAGTACTAGGAAATATAATAAAAGTAGTTTTTATTGCAATGATGCTTTTTTGAAGGAAGAAGAACGCAGACAAAAAGCAATACACGAGATGTCAGCGCGTCAGCGCGTCAGCAAAGGCTGACTGCCTATGACGAATAATAAAAAATAAAAAATAATAATCATAAAAATAATAATAATAATTAGAGGATATTTTCTCAGCAAAATTTTTCCAGCTAAAAATCACGATATTTCAACGGTAATATTGAAATTATTCTAGAATTTGGGTATAAATCTTCCCTTTTGTAAAACGGAAATAAATAGTAAGTATGTGATACTTTGGGTAAATATCATAAATTATGACAAGGACAATTTTTTTTTAGCAAAAAATGGCAAGTATCATGTCGTCACCGTTCAGGCAAAAGTCACTCACCCAAAAAATATCATTTTCAGAAATCGCAAGAAATCGCAATTTGAAAGTTTGAAGACCAAGGAAAAATTAGATTTTTGTGTTTTGAAGGTTTTATATGTACAACACAATTCATTCGTGTCTTTTTTATAAATTCCATCGGTATTTTTTTCCTTCTGATACATTCAAAAATATCTGGAAGGTTTTCAATGAGGCAAGGTGGCTAAAATTTGGTGACTGAAAAAAGTGACTTTCGTTTGCTTGTAATCTGGGCAATGCAAGCTATAAAGGAAATACATATTTGGATTAATTATTATTATGTTGTGGTTTAAAAATAAATTTCTTTAAAGAAATATTTCTTACGTGATTTTATTTACGTTAAAATATATAATAATATAAAGTCACATAGTAAAAAACGAATAATGCCGATTTTCGCAACTTTTTTAAAATTCAGTTACATTAGTGATGTTTGCATCTTAAAGAACATATTTTACGCTTTGAATGGCATATTTAACTCAAAACTCTTCATTATTAGGGTTTTTTACTTTTGCCTAAACGGCGGCGATATGTTATACTAGGAACGCTAAAAGGTTAGCAAGTTTTTAAATGCAAGTGTATACATATGAAAAAAAAACTTATTGATTGTTTTCATAATATCTTTTCCCTTTAACGTGTTAAAAAAATCGCCATTTTTCTATGATATTCATAATAACAATGTTCTTATTAAAAGTCTCGTTATTAAATGTTTTTAACTTATTATCAATAAATATTTCTCATTCCTTAAAGATAATATTTCGAAATATAAGATATTAGATATTTCGATTCAACTGTTGCACATTTGTTCGATTGTCATTAAGTATTATGATTTTTCGCATACCATATTTTTATTCATAAATATATACAGATTTGTTACCAGGGAATTAATTGAACACTATAAAATTGGAACATTAATTGTCAGCCTGTTCTAAGGTGAACACATTTCGTGTTTTAAGTATTTCTAAACCAATGACTATTATTGGGAAAACTAAAACCACTTTATAATAAATGAATAACTAATTAATTTAGTTATTATCATCACATCAGTATAAAGTACAGACAATCGTCAATATGTGCTAAGAATACATAATGTCACTTGAACATAAAATAATACAGTTATAAATATTATTTATTCAATCTTAAACTATCACATACATCATTTTATGAATGTCGTAATGTTTACCTAAATCTAATTATCTATATATTAACTATCTATATCAGACCCTATGCACATACGAACTAACTTATTTGCTACAAACATATTCTTTTTATCTTAGATTTAACTAAAATCATGTTTTACTGGTATTTCCTCAAATATGTACATGTACAGCTCGGTGCATCAAGGAATTATGTGATTTGGCGTTTATACGAAATAAAAATAATAAGAATAAGTATAATAATTCCTTTCTCTTCCTTAATCTCCCCTCCTTTCCTTTTTCCTCTTTTTTCCCTTTTCCCATTGAGTAATAGTTTTGATTTAAGGTCATTTATAGTCAAATACGTTTATTTCTATTTTTATATATCTTTAGCTTTTTAATCTTTATTTTCTATTGAATATGTTCTGTGACTTGAATTATAAAAATAAAACTTTTATTTTATTGGCTGGTTGGAAGAAATTGCCATTTGGCAATAAGCCAATGTACAAATAACATTATGTACAAAAAGTTAAATAATTTTAAATAATGAATAAGAATCCAAATACCAATTATATAAAGCCTTTTTTAGCAGATTGTCATACATTAGTACTTACTACCTACATATATTTTAGTCTCAGTCTGTCGCTACATAAGAGAGCCTGACGTTTGTTTATGTGAAACCTGTTACTGTAAACTAAGCTCTCTAACGTGCCTTTTCTCTCTTAAGTCTAATGGTCTGGGCGTCCCTGAATCGGTATTGGGGATGTTCGGTTCGATTTTATTGGAGTTTCATGCTAATGCTTCCCTTATTCGGGACAAGAGTTGATAGCCAAAGTTTCCTTCGGCATAATTTGATTTCCTCCATTTAAATGAAAACTTCAAATGTGAAAATCCAGGTGCACCCGTACGGTGATATGAAAAGATTATATCAAAATAATATCAGAGTTGTTTTTAAGACTGCAAATGAGTGTGTAGCTAACGCGCTACCGGCCCCGGCGTCGTGTTGTGGTTCCGCTGCAGTCACTAGAGCGCACGGTCCGGTCCACTGGTTGGAAGGCAATGGAGGCTAGGTGACCCAGTTGCGTCTCGTCAAGGCCGGAGATGGGCATCCTCAGAAGGGCATCTTACTTCAGGTGGAAGTGTCCGATTCACTTCGCCGCGGTCAGGAAACCGAGAAGACTAAAATTCAAGTCCAGGGTGAAGGGAAGTGAAGTCGAGTAGAAAGCCGGGTCGGGGGGTAAAGAGTAGAGATGAGTAAAAGCCAAACGACAGAGAAGAAAAATGATCGTTTATTTTTATAAACACATGTTATATACCTTGCCCCACCATTCTACCCCCCCCCCCCCCCCTAGGCCGTCGCATACCGCGAGGAGAGAGAGAGAGCGGTAGAGTTAAAAAGTAAAAATTCCTAACCAATTAATAATAATAAAAACTAAATTCCTATTCCAAATGCCTCGGTATGGAAAAGGCAATCCCGTAAGTAACAAGTATTAGTCTTTAATGTAGGGGCAGCACATTTTGAGGTCCGTTATTCTAAGTACATTATTCAGCGCGGTGGCGGTCCCTAGAAAGGCCGTTTCCCGTGTTGACGTCCGTAACAGAGTGAGTCCAATTATGCATCGTTATTTATTACATAAACTTTAAAATACCATCCCGGTTACTTACATTACTAGCTCGTAACCTCGGACTGCGGAAAAGCGAAAGACATAACCCGGGGCGCGATGCAGAAGCATCGGTAAGGATCTAAGGCACATCTATTCCGTAGTAAGTCACAATGGCTTATCACGAGAGGTGATATCTTTCATGGTTAGGAAAGTACAGGTAATAAAGACAATAAATGATAACACGGCATAAAATACCGTGATCTCTTCGAGTGAAACGGCAGGCCTACTGATATCTATCAATAGTCCGGCTTCTCTTGAATGAGTTTTCTGGGGTTTCCTCGTCATTAAGCAAATGCGGAGAAGTTCTTATAAAGGTTCACAGTCTAAATTATTAATACTACTTAGATATAGATAGCTAGGAAACAAAATCCACTTGTGGAATACAAACCTTGTCCATTATAAACGAGGTCAATAATACTGCAACTCCCAAATAAACATAAAACTGGTGTAGCATTTCCAGGCGTTAAACACTTAGAAACCCTAGTGAAATTCGTCTCCAAGTTGCTATGATGATTCGCGTTAAAATGTACCGCAAACTTCCATCATATTCTTCTGTTACATGGATCTGAAAGATTCGGAATGTCTCTCTTTCGCTATGCGATAATGCAACTATGGAATACAGACAATTAAAATAGATCTGTTACGAAGTTTGCGTGCCTAAATAATATTATCGCATGTTATAATATATTGATCCTTCATTTCGAGTACATTTTCTTCACATAGTACGTACATTATTCTGCATGTAGTTTAGGGTCATGGCTAGTTTCCAGTTAGCATTTCTCCTTCCCACCCGCCCGCGCCCAGCGTAACGCCATGTTCTTCTGAGAAGTTTGGTCGCGAGGGTTGGCGCGAGATGGGAGAGGCGTGTTCCGAGAACGTGTTAAGTTCTAGGAAGGGTAATAACACGGCTACCGAGACGTGTTACATCCCTTATACATACAGCGGCTTGCCATATTATAAAGCTCAATGTGATACAGTCCTAGTTCCTGCACACAACGGGCAGGTTCCAAAAGCAGTTTTGTGTATACGGCGATAAAGTTTTACAATTCTCTTTCAAAAGACTCAAAATATATACAAAACATTACCTTACTTAAATAAAATACACCTCAAAAACTGTTTTTACAGCCCATGTGACGAGTGATATGTAAATGTTATTTTACCTACTTTAAATAGTGTCAGAATATATATTATATAACATACATTCCTGCCTGCGCTTTTGCTGATTGGGAATGTTTTTTACCAATAAAATATGAAATGTAATGTAAATAAATACTTAACATACCCCCCCATATTTGCTTCTCTCTTTAAACCGTATTTTAAGAAATTTTAATGAGCGGTTTCTTACTAAGACATGTCAGTATTATTCAATAACCCCCGAATTCCCCCTAATAGCTAAAAACATATGAAAATTAAGATTTTTTAATTACTCAATAAAAAATACACAAAAACTTGTGGATTGAGATATGCTCTTACCTTTTAAAACAAAACAGTTTTTAAAACGAAATATTCCGACGGATAAACTTGTATGAAAATTAAACCACAAACCACCGTATGAATAGTTATAGAGAATCAAAATAAAGACACATGCAGCAATGCCTTTACCAAAATACAAATAAGTTCATCTGTGTTGCCAGAGTAAGAAATAAAATTTATTAGGACAAAGACAATTTTTTCAAAAATAAACATTTCTAGACAATGCTAGGTAGGTACAATTACCTACTATTATTCCACTAAGTGTTATTATTAAAGTACCGTTAACGCATAAATAATTCAATATTGTTTTGTCCCAGGACTCCATCATTTCCCACGTGTTAACAGCAATTTGTAGGACAAATCATTGTCCCGAGACATCGCCACCGACATAGACGGGCAGGTTATGTCCGCGGAACAATGATTACCCCCACAAAAGCAATTTGCTCGACGTGACCTGCGCGGTGGAGGCTGTTCACGGAGCTGGGACGAGACAATATCGTCATATCTATTGTATTGTCCACATGCAAACGGCTCTTAAGCCTAGCCATCGTATATTGAGGTGGAGTGGGCTCAGAATGTTCCAGATTTGGAAGAGGGGGACTTTTTTTATTGTCCTATTAACTATTTGTAGGTTTTTTATAAAATTTCACCACAATTATTAGTAATATTAGATATTAAAGAAAAACATTTTACAACTGGATTCAAAGTTGGTATTTTGGAATAAATAAATAATTTCGGTTAATAGGAAGAACGCAAATATTTAGATTTTACCGCATGTAATGTTTATTTAAAATGATCTTAATAGTTCGTGTTTAATTTTGTGTGTTAAATAATGAGACCGCAATTATAACCGTGAAACAAATAAATCCCTATCACCATAATGACGTTACAATAAATATCCGCACGAATTAATGAAATATCACGATCATTTTCAGATGATTTCCTCAGATACGAAAATTATTATTCATTTAAATACGATTTTTCTTATGGAATTCTTATCATGATCCCGAAGGGATGTATCGCCTCAACAAATGAAATCCTGGGTCACGCTATCTGGTTTTTAAATTTAACTAAACCCATTAATATTAGATTTATGATGAGGACGGATCATATATTTCCGCTTTTTTATTATTGCTGATAATTTAAAATGTCTCCGTTATGTAGGCTCATCCCCCGTCGTAGTGCCGTAGCACTACGGGGCTAATAAGTATCGGGTCACCCCTAAAAACGGTTCGCATAATTGTTTTTAAAAAATATTTATTGGGGATATCAACAGTAACGCAGATTAAACGAAATATGCCGAGAATAAAACCGATGCCAGATATCCACAGAAATACTTGAACCATTTATGTTATTCTTCGTGTGTGTAACTGTGTAGTAGAAATTAGTTGTGAGGGTGAGTGTAAGGCATGGGCGAATCGTCCAATTAAGTTATTATGCACAGCTTACCATTATAATATACGACTTTCCATTATAATCTTTTATAGTAACCATGTTTATGTGAAAATAAATAAAATAATTGTTATTTATTATAAATCACCACCACCGTTTGTATCTTCCTACAAAAATAATCTATGAAATGCACCCAGCGCCTAGTCCGTTCTCAGTGAACGATGAAACTAGCCGATTACCTCAGCTTATTACTCCACACAAAATAGTACACTATATTTTACATCTCTAACCCAGTCAGGTTTTTTTAGTACTAAAACAAGCTAGCAGATTACAAATATTATTTGAAGATTCTCTATTTGGAAACTAGTATTTCGAACATTATTTCCCAAGGACTATTTTTCTTAGGTTCTTAGGATACCGTTGACATATTATCTATCACATAGGACATGCGGCGTTCGCAGTGGCCGCTTTTGGCATTATTCATTTTAAAAGGAATCAGCCAGTGCTTAGTGTTGACATTTAAATCATAATGGAAATATCTGCTCATTGTCATTGTGGTATTTTTCAATATAATTTTGTAAAGGTATTATATTAAAATAATGTAGAATAAAGCTACGTATATCGCACGGTTAATAATAATTGTTGTTTGAGTTGATTTTCATAGAACCACAGAAAAAAATTGTCATTTATAAGTATATTACTTGCATATTATGTACTTAAATTTAGGTACAAATTAATCATATTTTTTTGTAGATTACCTATAAAATATATCACGGCTCGCACTGGTGTGGTGTGTGTTAACTATTGCGTTCAAAAGCTTTTCAAGAAATGAAATGACCTTGAATTTAATTATGACGCATAACATTTGAGTGTATTTATTTATTGACACTTTATATACATATACAATAAATATACATATAAGGGCGGGCATATTGCCTTAAGGCAATTTCTTCCTACCTACCCAAACCGTTCAGTTTGAGAAAATTATAAATACATGGACATATTGAATCTTACAATTTTACACAAAAATTAAAAGCAAAGATTAACAAAAGAGTGTATTGCTTGACAAAAAAATATCGATTTATTCCCGAGGAGTTTCATCGGAGTTATATTTATATGAGGAGAAAAATCTTACCATACAGATGCCAGTCCAGGGATAATGACTTATGATTTATGTTTTACTTTTTCCTTCTCTTTTTTATACTTTCATAATTAACCTTACATATAATTGCTTTATAATATGGAAGCTTTACTGGTCCATTAGAATTAAATCTAATTGTGTAAAATTTTAAACTTTGTAACTGTACTGTATGTTTCCTAAATAAAAGAAAATAAAAAAAAATATTACAGCGTAGGAACACCATTAAATTTTTTTTTTCTCGTCTACCCTACCCGGAATTGAACCCAGGACTTCGAAAATGGTAGACGAACGCGCCAATCACTCTAAAACTAGGCGAACTTATCTCCACTCGATTTTCGAAGGATTTTTATCTGAGAATAGCCATCGAATCGAAAGCATTCGTCCATGATTCTGGGTCTATTTCACACACAGAACTAACTGTTTTCCTGTTCGCCCTGACTGAGTTATGGGTAACTTAAGGGAAAGGGCGCTCTTTTTTAATTTGTAAATGGTTTAGTTTATTGATTTAAAAACGTAGTTTTTAGCCACCCATCACTATATGACCGTATTTCTTTCTCCTAGACTCCTTCTTATCTGCCCGATCAATCTAACCAGTTTGACGAAAGCTTTCGGTAAAGGGGAATACCAGATTTGATTATTTATTAAGGGGAACAGTTTAATAAAGTAAAATTAGCATTTTGATGTTCGCCTTCGACATATTCTCCGCTTACCCCCTCCCCTGCCCTTGTCAGTCCACCCCTCCCGCACGAGCACGCGGCCGTTCTCATCCCTAAAAGGTAATTTTTGTGTATATTTTAAAAGCAATCAGAAATAATTTGTTTTTTATGTGTTGGAGACAAACTAACATAGAGAGTTTATGAAACAAAGAATACAAATATTGTTGTGTTTCTCCCCTTTCGTTAGGATTTTATCTTATGTTTCCTAGAAAATAATATTCCAAATAGGTTTTCAAACAAAAATTACTAACGTTTTTTCGCTATCTTTTAAAGGCTGTCATTGTGAGTACCGCGTTTTTAAAAATAATTATTTCATATAAGGTTTGTATTTCCTTTGAGAACTGTTATAAGGAACATTCATTTTGAAATGGTCTGTGGTCACGTGGCTAGCGTCGCAGACTAACCGATGAGAGGTCCGAGGCTCATACCCCGATCTACCTCAATTTGATTCCATTTTTCCAATTGTGATTTATTTACAACCCGTTGAAAATTATCCTAAAAATTTACGTATTTAGGTTAATCATAAAAACGCAAATATTTTATTTTTTTATTACAAAGGGGGTTTCTTTTCAAACCTGAGTAAGTTCGGCACAGTAATTGAGCCTTCTGGTTGAGCAAAAATAATTTAAAGTAAACAAAAACTTAAAATTAGTTTGAAATTCTTCTTAAACCCTAAAATCTTTTCATAATTCTCGTCAAAACCCGAAAACTGTTTAAAATTCTTTGTATACCCTAAAATCTGTTTAAAATTTTATTATACCCTAAAATCTGTTTAAAATTATTTTTAAGCCCGCTTAAAATTCTTATGTTTTCGATCTCTTTTAAACAAAAATACACCCAGATATTTTGTACATTTCGTGCTAACGTAAATTGCTCATTTACGTTTTGTAATTCATCAAAACAGATATGACAATATTATTTTTAGATTTCCGGGGTTTCTGATCATTAAATCTACATCAATTCTTTTCGTAAATTATATGCCCCGACATATTTGATGTCTCGACTCAATTTTGATCAAATAACATGTTATTTCAATTTTCTATTTATTTTGGGTTATTCCATATCTCAGTTGCCTCCAAAGCTAGTTTTCACTGCCATACCGTAAAATGAAGTATCTTTTTATCGATCAATGCTCTATTAAGTAAATTTCATAAGATCTTAAGAACCAGAAAAAAATAAAAGCCGTCGAATGGCCGATATGAATATTACAATTTTCCTAAAAACACACTGTAGAAATGAATTATTTACTTCCAAAATTTTCCTCCTAAAAAAAACAAAAAAAGATAATAAGTAAGTTCAGTATCTTTTTTACTTTTTTATTTATTAATGGACTATTAAACTAAGCCAAATTAAGAAAAAAATATATACATCGTATTATCAGCGTATTATTATCGTATTATTTTTTTCATACAATTCTGCCATTTTAACAGCCTTGAGGTGTCGCATTGCATCGCGGGGTTTTCGTCTAAGGTATAATTTACTTTTAACACAAAATGGAAAACTTTTTGCGATTTGAAAGTAATCCTTTTCGCAACTTATTCTGCACGAAATCCTTCCCCGGGGCGACTTATGTTTTAAAATGTTTTGCACCTCCTCGTATTCACTGTTATAATAATTCTCTTTCGGACAAAAAATTACCATTACCTATTTAAATGCATAATTAATCAAGTAAATGCGGCGTATCTCGATAACCTGTGTAAGGTGATTAGTCTTACCCTTGACGGTCCGAGGACAATAAAATAATGCAATTTAAAATCATTTTATTAACAAATATTTCATTATGACTCTTCCAGGAATCAATCCCGCTACCTCAAGCAGTGAAAGTACTCTTCCCATATACTCGTAAACTCTTCAAAAGAGCAATGGTTTTCCTATCGGTTTTGCTCATACTAAAAAACTTTCTTTTTAAAAAAAATTGAGTAATTTTTTTTTAATTTTCGATTTCATTCAACGCTAAAAAAAATTAGTGGTATATTATTGTTATCAAAAACATTTTTCACTTTGTGGTATAACATTTTACACTTATATGTTTATGCATTTGTATAAACCACTTAAATTTAGAGTTATACTTCGTCAGGAATTAAAGTTTAATTCCTGACCATGAGGTAGTAACCTCGAAACTGGTCGAAGTATAACTCTAAATTAAAGTGGTTTATACAAATTTATAAAAATATAAGTGTAAAATTAATTGTGTTTAACTTTACTGCTTTTATTGCCCATTTGACTGTGAGTTTGGCAAAATATATGGAGAACTTATATCGGATACTATCATTCTTCTTCGTGATTTCAATTGCAATAGCACGAACATTAGCAAAACATATTTATTCACTTTACAAAAATCCATTACTATTATATTTCAAGCATGGCAGGCGAACGCGCCAACCGCAACACTGTAAAGTGGATTTTTCTCCACTCGATTAATTTTTTTAGGACTTTCACCTAATAATGGCCATCGGATCGAAAACACACTCGTCCAATCAGGGTAGCCACCGTAGTGTAATAGCTACGGTCGCTTTCCTTATGTCACATGTTATAAGTTGTATTCCCGGCGAGCTTTGATTTCAGATGCATTTTGTTTGGGATTTCAAGTTTACATGTTTCAAAACATAAGTCAATATTTTTTTTTACCTTCTCGTTGAAATGCAAGTCTGATTTATCAGATAACCTGATAACCGATTCAATGTCATACTATCTTTTAAGCAATCCGTTGGGGAAATTCACTATTATCGTATTTCTGAATTTTTCATTCATAAAAAAATTCCACATAAGTGAAAACGGAAATAAAAAAATTAGACAACCATCTAGGAGAATAACGCAAATCAAAACTCACTATGCGAGAGTATATAGTTGAAGACATGAGTGGATAAAGGTGTTATGTAACAAAACTCACTATGCGAGAGTATATAGTTGAAGACATGAGTGGATAAAGGTGTTTTGTAACAAAACTCACTATGCGAGAGTATATAGTTGAAGACATGAGTGGATAGAGGTGTTATGTAATAAAACTCACTATGCGAGAGTATATAGTTGAAGACATGAGTGGATAAAGGTGTTATGTAACAAAACTCACTATGCGAGAGTATATAGTTGAAGACATGAGTGGATAAAGGTGTTATGTAACAAAAACAAAAAACAGAGATATCTTGGGTTAAACCTTTGAACACATTTTTCACTTTGTGGTATGACATTTTACACTAATATGTTTATACATTTGTATAAACCACTTTAATTTAGAGTTATACTTCGACCGGTTTCTAGGTTACTACCTCATCGTCAGGAATTAAACTTTAACCTCGAAACCGGTCGAAGTGTAACTCTTAATTGAAGTGGTTTATACAAATTTATAAACATATAAGACCAATACAATTATTGATACAATAACACCTATTTATTCGCTTTCAAGTTCGGTTTTTAGCAACTTTCAGGTGGAGTGGTTGGCTTTATGTGAAAGGTACATTATTAAAAATTCGCGACATAACGCCTTCAGCCACTCATGTCTTCAATTTTATCTACTCGTACAATGTGTAAAAGTACCTATTTATAAATCAGTCAAATGTTGGTATTATTGATTTATTTTAAGAAAACAACAACCTTCGTAAAAAAAACAACATGAACTATAAATCAAAATTACAGACCAATAATAGTTTTCTAGATATTACTAAATAAAATTCCAAAAAAAACACGCTCGTGTAGTAAATGATGTCGGTCACGATGAAACCGGTCACTGGTGAAAATTATAAATTAAGGTGGAATAAAACTGTGTACATGCTTTTTTATTATAATACCTGTTTAGGGTATATCTCCACTGGCAAAATAAATATAATAAGTTAAAATAAATTAAAATGAATAAAATGTGAGGTGCAAATTAAACTTTCAGTACAAGTTAATATTTTATTTATTTATTCCATACGGCCTAAGCCAATTACAACAGTTACGTGAAGAAACATGAATACAAGAAACTGAACAAAAGGAACATAAAACTATGTAGCAAAGACAAACAAAGGCAAAACAATAATTGTATACAATATATTCATATAAACGAAAGACATAAGACTTCGAGCTAAACCATGCCAATCCAACTTCATCCCACACTGTTTAGTCGCGAAGAGATCTACGAAAAGCCGGAAGATCTATCCCGAAGAATTCCAAGTCGTGTGATGAATTGACTAATCTACACATTCTGGACATTGAGGCAGTTAAGATTTTTTAATAGCGTAAAAAACATAAATAAATAATAAGTAATCGCTAGTAAATGGGAATTATGTTTGATCTAGGCTTAAATATTTTTGATTCGTAAGTCTGCGGCATTATTCGATTTATTTGTTTGGTTTATTGTAATTTTGTTTATTTTTCTTCCCGAAACTAGCCCCCGGCGTCTGTTCGGTGACCGCGAATACCGCCACGAAGGAGTACGTAGTTGGCGAAATGTGCCGCCCGGTTTTGACACCCTAATTTGCATGTGAAAAGTATCGCCAAAGTTTCGCGGCCATACTTTACCTGAAGTTTGTGCAGGAAATTTAATTTACGACGTCCTTTGTGAATTTCCCCATAAACCCGTGATGACATAATCCGCTTCACCGCCGCGCACTATGATGCATGGTGCTGCGCCCAATATTGCACCCAATACACACTGTTTAGGAACGAGGAAGCTCGGTGGTTTTTTTATGTTTTTTTATTTGTTAATAGACTATCAAACTAAATCAAAAATTTAAAACATGTTTTTATGTATCCTATTCTCATCGCTTTGATTTTTTAGAGTTTTGTAGTTTTGAAATTACTTTACTCGTGACATCACTAGTTCTCAGTAGTTAGTCGTCCTGACATTTGAAATTAGAACCCCGTCGCTGTCGA
The DNA here is from genome assembly GCF_059751315.1 of Micrasema longulum. Lineage (NCBI taxonomy): Eukaryota > Metazoa > Arthropoda > Insecta > Trichoptera > Brachycentridae > Micrasema > Micrasema longulum. Next base: position 688,460 of record NW_028277211.1, read on the forward strand.
AATTTACTGAACGTTGAAAAAAATAGTTCCCAGAAACCGGAAATCTATCACAACACATCTCAACGCTATCATTGATTGGTTTATTGAAATTTGATTTATTCATATACATTAGAAAATAGGGTATCTCAATTCATACATATAGAAATAATAATAATAAAAAATTAGTAAAATTCACCATCATCATTCACTTTCCGCACTTAATGGTGCATAGGGCACTGCATTATACCAGTCCAGGGACTATGAAATATTATTTTGTAAAAAAACCTTTTTTTAAATAAATATTTCATGTCAACCATGTCGGGAATCGAACCCATGACCTCTTGCATGGTAGGCAAACGCGCTGACCTTATGACGCTTATGTTTAAAAAGTATGACAATCTTGTGACGAAAAACTCCCTTAGAGACGTGAAAAATGTCAATGTCCAAAGTAATCTTTTTCAACATAGAGATAGCCCTTACAACAGGCATAACCATTGGCAGGCTGGTCCTATTTATTGGAATATGAAACGGTATATGTTGACGCTGTCTTTATCCGGAACATAAAAGCTAATGCTCCGCGAAATTTCAGGGTTGTCAGTAATACCGCGCAGCGATCGAAAGAAGTGCGTAGTCAAATACACATTCCTTTAGGTCTTCAAACTGTCGCAACCGAGCATACCCCGGAGAAACTCGGCGAGATAAAGCCACGGATAATATCCGCACTCCCTCGTGTAGAGAAACCGAAGAAATTTCCACCATCAGAGAGTACTTCAACTCACCACGCCCGAGTCTACTACGCACCAACGAGTTATAAAGACATCTCTGTACTCGTGTATTACCGAAAACCCTGAAGCTCAATCACAAATAACTATCGACGTGCTTAAAAACATGCTAAGCATTTGAGCGATCACAATGAACAATAATGAACATGCTCAAGTTATCGCAGTCATAAGTCAACTCGTGTGTAATCTCCAAGTCAACGCTTGTGTCGGTTTGTTTTTGGTTTTCCTCGTAAATAAATACAGTTCACTGGCGAAAAATTTGCGTTTACTATAAAAAATAATATATCGCATTTGCAAAAAAGTAAGGAGTATCTACACAAAAAAGTGAAAATTAAATTACAATTACTATGGCGACTGCTTTTTATGACATTGACTTGTCAACCGCCGCCGCCGGCTAAATGCAATAAATAGCATGATAAATAATAAATAAATAAAAATAGCAGTTTTGGAATATTTTACATATTTACACCGGTGAAATTCAAATATGTGATTGCGCAGCAGGATTATACGTCGCGAAACACAAATATTTTGACATTTAATATTAGGTGTTCACGAATGTTCCATTGTGATCGCGAATACGATAAACAACCATGGTGAGAAATTGTTATCACGTCGCTTATTAGCACGTCGATAGCTATTTGTGATTGAGCTACTGGCAGCACGCAGGATGAATCCTGACAACTTCAACGAACTACTATAAACTGTTTCGATCTGATCATGAAAACTCACAAAATTAATTTCCAGATCTTTAACCTTCGAAGTCGGCATAAGATTCTGATCATTCATTTTATAATTGACAAGAACTTATGACGTCGTTCAAAGTAGTTCAATTTATTAAAACCATTTTTGTGTTTTTTTTCATACATTTTCAAAAAACTTCGCCGTACAACAAAATGTACATATTTTTACCACCTGTTTGAAAACATTTTTTATATTCAATTTTCCGTAGCACCGACTTCTTCATTACATATGATATTTAATTTATTTTAAATTAACCGGATTTTGAATTATAATCTTCCATACAAAACAATGTTTTTTAGCATTGCTGTGCCATCCGTGGATGGTAATTGTGTCTTGATTTTTGTCTTCTCTTTGTAAAAAACAGATTTATTGTCATCGCGTGTAGGAGTAAATTGCGGCCATTAGCATTTTGTGATTGTTTGGAAATTCATTTTCTAATAGATGTTGAATGTAAAGACTTAGATTACGATCTGTCGGTTAATAATGATCTAAGCTAGCTACCTCCCCTAAGATTAGATTTCTTGTGTAAATCTGAAAAAGATTTTATTTATTTATTTAACTTAATGTACATATTTAACTTCGTGTACCCACAAGCAATCAATCATTTAAGTGACATAAAAAAAATAATTTCACTTAATTTTATTTTATTTTTAATCGATAATATAATCTCCATCGTTATCTAGGACCTTTTGCCATCTTGTTGGTAGACTTTTAATTCCCTTTTCGTAAAATTCAGTATCATTTGAAGAAAAATATGCTTCTTGATGAGTTCGAACATCATCGAAATTTTTAAAATTGTGTTCTTCGGGTAGTGTTCCATGGACCGGAATAAATAAAAATCGGCTGGTGCTATGTCTGGGGAATATGGGGATGTGGTAAAACCTCCCAGTGTAGATGCCTTATTTTTTCTTGGGTTAATTTTGCTGCATGCGGCCGGGCATTATCATGTTGCAATATTACACCCTTTCTGTTGACCAGACTTAGTCGTTTTACCAACAAATGGTCGTGCAATCTATCCAATTGTTGACAATACAATTTAGCCGTAACTGTTACTCCCGGTATCAATAGTTCAAAATGAATTATGCCACCGTCCCACCAAACGCACAATAACACCTTCTTTAAAGTGAGGGATGGTTTAGGAGTAGGTGCGGCCAGTTGATTTGGAGAAAGCCATTGTTTAGTGCGCTTGTTGTTGTTGTTGTTGTACATGACCCATTTCTCGTGACTAGTAACAATCCTTCGTAAAAATGGATCACTTCTTTCTCTGCACAAAAGAGATGTGCAAATTGTACGTCGTTGACCTTTATTCATCTCTGACAATAGATGTAGAACCCATTTACCCTATATGCAAACCTTCCTGATTTCGTGAAGATATATTTGAACTGTTGACCAAGTAGCCTGAAGAGTGTTGGCTATTTCCTGGATTCGTTTCCACCAGTGTTTTTAAAGCGTCATTATCAAACCCTAAAAATAATTGATTACTTATATATTTGTACATTGGCGAGTTGATTTTTAAATAGGAATTTCTTCCAACCAACCAATAAAATCATGTGTCTTATATAATATTTTAGTTTCAAAACATATTTGATAGGAAATAAAACCACTAAACAAAATAAATGCAAAAATAAAAAAAAGCAATGTTTGTAGGTACGGTATCTTCATCGGTACATATCGAGACAGTAAACTTAACTTCTGTACTATCTATATGATATATTTTACACCGACTTGCCATCTCGACGTCACATATATGACCGAATTCAACCAATGAATGAAACAAAAATTGAAACTGTTCTGCTTTATATTTTAAATTCCCTACTGTGATAAAAAGTGGCCACTTCAAATCGGCTATAAATTATAAACTCCAACAAATCGCAATTTAAGTAAATAATGCTCGCTTGATTTTCTTATGACTTTTGACAATTACCAAGCCGGTATACTTAACGATCGTCTGTATTTATCTACCGAGGTATTACAAAGCCGGCTCTATTGACATCTCAAAGATAGTAAAACAGATGGAAAAAAATATAAAATCTAAATTATTTTTTTATCGTGGCAACGTTTTTACGGCTAGATGCTCTTATATGTTGACAGAGAAGCATCTTGCCACATTATCTCTGCATCTTGCCGTTCCTTTTTTTTAAACTGACAGTTATTTCAATTGTTTTCTTATTCGAACTTATTTCTCTCTCATATTTTAAATAGGCTTTTAAGCAAAAAACTTCAAAACAATCAAAAAATTAAATAAATTGTAATTAAAACAAAAACTGCTCGGTGAAACAAAATTTTTGTCACTTTTAATGAGTAGATAATATTTATATCAAAATTTGAAATTAAATGGTCGGAAGTGTATCTTCGTAATCGCTCGAGAGAATTTATCTTCAACTATGACGTCATAATGAAGGTATGTCACTTTAGTGCGTAGATATATGTACCGTGGCGTATGGGTCCCCTTGGTACGGTACATATCAATGTACCTACCTAAAACTTGAAGGTTGAAGGTCGGTAGTGTATCTTCGTAATCGATCGGGATAATTTATCTTCAACTATGCTGTCATGGTGAAGGTATGACGTCCTAAAATTTCCATTGTAATCGAGGCCGTGCCGTAGAAACTTCTTTGATACTGGATGGATAGTGGGCGGACCGAAGCAACATCACCATTTAATTATGTGAAATTTTTCAGTATTTTTTTGTAGCAATTTGCAATATTATCTAGGTCCTTATCAGATTCGAGAGATTTTTTTTTCATCAAACTGTAAACTTGTTCTTTTTGATAAAAATCATTCAATACAAGTACTATATTTTATGAGGCGTTGAGAGCCAAAAGAGCGACATTTAAATAGTTTTTTTGCTATATCCTGTTGTCATCAAGTCAACGTGATTTAGATTACAGATTTTTCACTTTTTCTTTAAAATATTTAATTTTTATTATGTAGCAATATTTTTGTTAAAAACACACAGTTTCTTGATAACAAGGTAGTTCAGTGCTACGAGAAATTGGATAAAAAAATATTTTCATCGCGCTGCAAAAATTATAGCATTTATTTGTATGGCGAAGTTTCTCTAAAATGTATATTTTTAAAAAATAATCGAACTAGTTTAAATGACTTCACAAGTAATTTTAAATCAGCCAATGATAGAGAAAAGGAAGCATATTTGGAATAATGTTGGTAATTTGGATTACCGCCTTAACTTTTGATAGAAAGGGGGCACCTACCGGCAATACTTCTAAATATTACACGCTACAGCTGCAAGCCCCGATTTCGGTCGATAAAGTAGTCTTCCATTGATTCAGGATGAATTCTGAAATATTTTGTGAAATCGTTACTGTCAAAACATTTTCTGTAAGTTTTTAACCGGATGTTATCCCTTAATATTGCAGTCGTTTCAATTACATCGTTTTACGCAGCATCATCACATATGAAATAGGCCCTAAGGCAGGTTTCAGTGCCTCTTGTGTGGAATTAGAACAAATATTTTTTCTTATTAAAAGTCAACGTATCTTGGAAAATTGTACTCCGAATTAAGTGCATTGTTTTAAAAACACTTTTTTTTATTTTAGATATTTTTGTTTTTTTATAAAAACTGTTTTAATTTAATTAGATTTTCCCAGACAGTTTAGTTTCACAAACTTTTTATCGAGTTTGATGTATTAAATCTCCTTTGTTGTACATTTTGCATTCTACAATGTAAATGGTATTCCAAATTGATTTTGATAACGTTTTGCCAATTAACAAACAGTGTCAATATCAGATAATGACAGATCACTTTCTCGATTGCAATTTTAAATCCAAAATAAACCACCAGATCATGACCCGACAAGTATCGGCACAGCAGCTGATGGTACCACGACAGAAAAACTACTATGGTGACAGAACAATGGGTAGTGTAGTACCAAAACTGTACAATTTAATACCAGCTGAAAATCGTGAAGAAAAAAACCTAATTTCATTTTTAAAAAAAGTCAAAAAATTATTAAACAGCAAGTGAAACTTAAGTGTATAAATATATTTTATTCTTTAATTATTATTAAACTATGTACTTACTTATAAATTTTTAAAAAAAATGTAATGTAACCCGCAGACAAGCTTCGGCTTTGCGGGAACAAAAATACAATTTTGTACGTTACTTATTTGTTAAAATGAATAAAACTTAATAAAAAAAAATAAAAAAAATATGCTTCCTTCGAAGTTTTAGATTTTTGGTTTTCGGGAAGCCAACTCTCACCAATCAGGACAACTCATCGTAGAAAACTAGTGACGTCACGCGTGGAGTTATAAAAAAAATAAAAAAATAAAACATTAAAAAATCGTAACCACCGACGATAATATGATACATAAATTTATTTTTTTTCGGTTTAGTTTGATGCTTTATTTACAAAAAATACCTATGTTTTTTTTTTAATTCTCTGATTCTCCTTTTAAATGATATTCATGACGTCATGACAAAATATCATTATGCATCGTAGGTATGCACTATAAATTATTTCGAAGAAAGTTAGATTATATATAGCACCACTACCGCCATCTCGTGGCGAATATTCCTACCACAAATATATCCAAGACGCAATCCTTCATTAAAAGCGCCATCTATGTTATAGTAGCAAAACACAAAATATTTTTTGTTAATCGTACAATGATTTTTTTCAAATACAAATATTATATACATACACCTTACAAGGCAAAACCTGTCGAAGCATACATTCATTAAAAATATTTTTTTTTTATGTTCTCTGTTTTAATAGTTTATATATTTTTTTAATAATGAAGCATTTGGTGCATTATTATTTATAACTATCCTTTTGACAAACATACAATAACAATAGTGTTGCTCAAATATTAGTTAATAAGTATTCTTTTTAGCTTTCTAAAATATACGTCCTAAGTTTGAAGAATATTAAATAGTGCACGCACGTATTTCTAAATAAAATATCATACAGTATTTTTTTAATGAAATAATACACAGACCCTGAAAAAAGTATTGTTGTAAAATTTAGAAATATTATATTTATCAACAAAAAAAGAGAAATTTGGGAAAAAATCAGATTCTCGTTTAAAACAAAAAAGATATCACAAAATTCCATTTTATATAAAGCTGTAAAAAAATATTACGAGATAGGAAAATACATTTACGAAGAAAAAAAAACAAAATTTAAACAGAAGGTTAAAAAATGTGCGTTAAACATCGTTATTATTAGAGCACACATAAGAATATGTTTATGTGTGCCCTATTTCAAGATTCAAAATAAATAAAATAAATATTTTAGTAATTCTCAAATCGCTCTCTTACTCGGGTACTTTTTCACTACACCTACAATAATACAATACCTATTGTACAATTCAAGAACTGCCGTTTTTTATTTTTCATTCTAAAGAAAGAGCTGCTTACATACTCTTTTTATAGTGTTATTCGAGGATTTTATTGTTTTCAGTAGTTCTAAGACCAAACCGTACTCAGCAATCTGTTTTATGCGTTGAAAGGATAAACAGTGTTTCATATTTTATTTTTATTTCTTTGGAAATAAAGAAGTTTAATTCCCGAAATCGTATTCTCGGTGTGTTTTCTTGTACTCTGTGTCCGGCGGATGAAGAATACAGTTCTGTGTGTGAAATGGAACCAGAACCCTGGACGAGTGTTTTTGATTCGATGGCTACTCTCAGAAAAAAAATCGGAAAAAGGAAATCAAGCGGGGGATAAGTCGGCCTCGTACTATAGCGGTTGGCGCATTTGCCACGATGCTTAGGTTCCCGGGTTTAATTCCTAGCATGGTCATCGTGAAATATTTATTCTAAATGTGGTCCAGCGCTGTAGTATCGCTGTAGTATGGACTGGTACCTAAAGCGTAAGACTGATCACCTTACGTTCATGTCACAAAAGAGGTACGCTTATTTGATGGTTTACTATAGTTTCGCATCTTTGCGTCGCCGGCAGAAGTCGCTAACTTAAAAATGACTGCTTTGTGTTAAATATGCTATTTGAAGCGTTAAATTATGTTTTTTAATGGGCAAACGTCACCAAGGTAACTTAGTTCGAAAACAGTTGCGTACATCCGAATTGTTTGTGTTTGACTATGTGACTTCGTAATTAAAACATTGTGAAAAAAAATATGCTAAAAAATATTTCTTTAAATCAAAATTATTTTTAAACCACAACATTTTAATAATTATTCCTATTGTTTGTTTCCTTTCACTGACTCTTATAGCTGGCATTGTTCAGATTATGAACAAGAAAAGATAACTTAACCGAATCAAAGCCTTGCCTCTATTTAAAATTGCCATTAAAAACCTTACGAACGAAATTTATTAAAAAGACATGAATAAATTATGTTGTATACGTAAAACCTCCGAAACACAAAAATCTTTTCCTTGATGCCCGAACTTTGAAATTTGCGATTTCTCAAAATGTCGTTTTTGGGTGAGTGACTTTTACTTGAATGGCGACGATATAGAGTTTGGGATACGTTATTATTATTATTTTTTGTAATTTATAAAAAAATATGCACTATCTGGCAGGGGCGAACCGTGTATAGAAGCGATTATGCGCAGCTTACCATTATATTTGACCAACCATAATAATGTTTTACTGTAACCTTATTTACAGAAAAACAAATAAATTATTACTATTTATTTTAAATCATTTCCACCGTTTGTATTTTTATCCTAATATAAATACAATCATTAATAAAGCGCGCCCAGCGCCTGCGGTGAGCCAAGAAACTAGCCGATTATTTCAGCTTAGTTTTCATACAAATAAGTATACTGTATTTCGAATGTCTTAACTCTAGTGCGGGTGTTTTCTCCTAGATAATACTTGCAGATTACACAAATTGTTTGAAGATTCTTGATTTGGAAAACAGTATTTCAAACATTGTTTCTTAATGGCTATTTTTCTGTGAGATGGTACTTTTGACATAAGACCATAATTACTTTTATGCGTCATATTGCAGGACATATGGACATATGACATATGGACTTGCTCTTCAAAGAATTCAGAGTACTGAATATTATTCAACAGTATATATTGAGAACGGTAGTGGTTACACACATAAAGAGAGACATTTACCCAAGCGTCAACCACAACCATAATACAAGATACTCTAATAGGGATCTGATACTAAGTGAAGGGGTCAACACTGTTCTGGCATCGAGACAACACTATAACGTAGGCAAAAAGGTCCATAACCTTTTGCCAGAATCGTGGAAAGACGGGAGTGTTGTCAAGTTACGGAAGGTGTTGACCTCGCTCTTTCATGACATTGGTCGTAGGGAGTCAGAAAAGTTGATGCATGCCACGGATTGGAGAACCTTACTGGATGTCGAAAATAAAATATAAAAAAATAAGGAATAATTTAAAAAATATATATTTATACATACATAAATTGTCTATGTTTTTATAAATGTATGTACGTGTATGCGCATGGGCGTATGTACGTGTGTGTATATGTACATGTGTATATATGTGTATATTTACATATACATGTGTGTATATATGTGTATGTCTGTATGTATATGAATCAAAATATGTATCCGAATAAGTTTAATTTTGTTTGTCTGTGTTCTATATTAATTTGTTAAGTATTATAATATATTAAAATGTAATTGCCTAGCTTGGAACGGGGTATGTACCCTTGTTAGCTGGGCAAAGTGAATATGGAATTGTATTTTGATAAAGAGTGTGAATAAATAAATAAATAAATAAATAAATATGGCGCTCGACGCGGCCGTTTTTAGCACTATTAATTTCTAGAACAATTCGGCTAGTTGAAATTTCGATTGAATACCTAATATCGACTGAATTCATAGTCCTATTTTTTATTTATTTTTTAATTAGTTATGTATTAAAGTAATGGATAATATATAATATAATATATCACGAAATTACATCGTTTGAGTAGATTTCATGGATGAGAGTTGTTGTATCACACAGAAACACAGAAAAATATTAATTTATATTATAAATTACTTACATTAAATTATGTACCTTATATGTAGGCACAGATATATGATATTTTTTTATAGTTTACCTGTAAATAAAATCACCATTCGCCACTGCTATCTGATGCGGATGGGGTGATGGACCAATTGTACTATTGAAATTAAATTAAATTACTACAAAATTCATTCAACTTACTCTTTGATGCGCCTGAACTACTGAACTCAATAAAATTAAATATCCCAACTAGAAACCTCAGACAAAATTTACTCTTTCATACCAATAACCATAGAACTTACTATGGTTTTCATTCCCCTGTGCCCAGAATTCTTAGGTCTGCCAACAAACATACCAGTCATGATTTCTTTGATAACAAGTTGTCTTCTTTCAAACGATCACTGAATCAAATTCAATTATAAACACCTCTCTCCCGCTTCCACTCCCACCGAGTCTACTATATACTATAGCGTCTTTCTATTTTCCTTTACAAAAATTTTCTATGTATAAATCTTCTTCTTCCTCTTCTTATCAGCCCGTTTCTCTCCACTGCTGGATATAGGCCTCTTCCAAATTTTCCATGTTCTTCTGTTCTGGGCACTCTGTTTCCATCCATTGCTCACGAGTTCGACGACGTCGTCAGTCCATCTCCTCTGTGGTCTCCCTACTTTCCTTTTACTTTTGTAGGGTCTCCAGTTTAGTATTCTGGGGGTCCACCTATCGTCTTCTTGTCTCACCACATGACCCGCCCACTGCCATTTTTGTCTTCCCACTCTTTCTGCGACATCGGCCACCTTTGTACGGCGTCTTATCTCCTCATTTCTTATTCGGTCTCTTAAGGAGATGCCCAACATTTGTCTTTCCATAGACCGCTGAGTGCACTTAATTTTGTGAATACTAGCAGTGAGTGACATGGTTTCAAGACCGTATGTTGCCACCGGCAGAACACGAGAGTTGTAGACTTCAGATTATTTGGGATTTCCTCATGTCTGAAAACGTGTTTCAGCTTTCCAAATGCAGCCCAACTTAACCCGATTCGTCTAGGCAGTTCCGCAGTTTGATTAAATTTTTCCAATTTGATTTTGTCCCCAAGGTAAATGTACTCGTCAACAGCCCCGATAGTTTTACTTCCAGTACATATGTTGCTAGGTATTGGACTCAAAATCTTGGTTTTGTCCATATTCATTTCCAGACCGATCTTTCTAGTCTAGTATGTATAAATCGACCGCCTCCGTGGTGTAGTGTTCAAGACGCTTGACTCACGCACGGAAGGTTCCGGATTCGATTCCCGGTGAGAACACAAAAATTAAAAATGTGATTTTTCTCAAGCCTGGGTGTTCTGTGATGTAATTCACCACTGTAATTAGGCCTCCTGGCCTGTTGTGGTGCAAAAAAAAATTATGTAAAATGTAAAAAATATGTAAATATGTCCTTAAAAATGCCCATTGGGCGTAAATATAAATAAATAAATCTATTCTCCGAACTCCTATTTTTTCAACCAACCATCTACATATATACCTTATAGAGTGGAATTCCATTCTCAACTTCTTTTCTCAATTTTACCTACCTCTCTCTGTACCTAAATGTTTTGAATGGTATTTGATTTTACAGAAATTGTAATTAAGTATCCCGACGAGAAGTGGAGGCTTCATAAATTCAGATTTACTGGAACTCGGAAAACAGTTTATACAGAAAGGAATGAAAGCTGTTAAATGAGTTGCAGGAGGAATTAGCGATGCCAAGAAAGTCTTCACTTTATTAAGAATACAGTCACTCCAACTTGTCAAACTCCTCCACTAATGATCATAAATGTTTTTTTTTTTTTTTTTTAAACAATATTTTGAGTTTGTCCAAACTTTTGTAAAAAAGGAGTGGATTCAACCCCCTAGGAAGTCATTAAAATTGATGTATTACAGCAGAGATGGAGAACATTAAGAGAAGAGAATATGGAAGTCTAGGCTTTCACTGGGTTCATTACCTTTCATATGATGGCATATATCTATCGTGTGCAAAAACAACTGCTCTAGTGCGGTAATCCAGGGAGAAAATACGGGAACACGTTTTATGAAGAAAAATCAGACCGCCTTTTCTCTTGAGCATTGCAGGCGAACGCGCGAACCACTACACCACGGAGAGCACAACTCAATTTACTCTTTCAGGATTTTTACCTGATGGTAGCCATTGAGTCGAAAAAACTCGTCCAGGGTTCCAATTCAGTTTCACACGCAGAACTGTGTTCTTAGTCCGCTCGAATACGTAAATAAGATTTTTAACAAAGGTTTCCCATTCTGTAGTCAAAGACCTGATTACAATCGGTAATTAATAAAGTTATCTCCAATTGTCTATAAAGTCTTTTTTTTATGTACGGTAATGTGTATATTTGTATATGTAAGTATCTTTGTCGGTAAAAAAGCCATGCGAATAAACACATTTTCGTAGATAAACTTCGATTTTCCTTTATAGGCAATTGACGATAACTCTGTTAACTTCCCATTGTTATCGGGGTCTAGGTTTCTTTTAGAAGTGCGATTCACTACACGTATTGTCGACTGCAAATATTTATTTTCAACAAAAGGATTGCTATTCGAAGCGTACATTCTTATTTTCAATAACATTCTGCTTACTAATCAGTATTTGATGATCAATTGCGATGACGATTTCGGTTTGGTAGCACGCGCCGGTAACTTCCTCCGGAAAATGTGAAGAGAATGAAACAAAAGACGCGCGGCGTGGGTCGGCCGGCTTTTGTTTTTGCGCCCGGGCCGTATTTGACTCCGGGACGTTTTATTTGACAAGTCGCAGTCGGGGTGGTCCACTGCCGCAATGTCGATTGTCATTTCCGAATCTTTGTTCTCTCCGTAAACCTCTCACGAGTATTAAGCGATGCACTTTTTCTTTCTTTTGCAGTTTCTACATTTGTACGATTTTTCATTTGCCCGGGAAAATGTCTCTCCCTGCATGTGGTTTTTAGCTTTTATCTCTTTATTACATTAGTGTTACAGGCCCGAAAGGGGCCGCTATATATATCGATAGAATGTACAATGCGACGTGCGTCGCGGACATAGGCGAAATGGTCCGTACGGGCCTTGCGCGCCACAATAGACAATATTGTCATATCCCAGCTCCACTCGACCGCGCACGACAGAACGTCGGGACAATACGACAATTCCGCCGCAGTTCACACGTGAGTTTGTTACGAGTGAATTTACGAAAAATATAATTGGTTATACCAAGATTTATTGACATTGTTAAAGGATGAACTAAATTTAACTGTATTTAATAAAATATATTATAAATATAAATATAATTAGACGATATATTAATGAACTTATTATGGCTTTTTAGGCTGTGCCCGTGTTAAGCCATAATAATTAGCATATTCAAAATAGTTAATTGGAAGAAATAATAACATGTTATACAGTAACAATATTTAGAATAAAAGCCCAAAAATTAGCATCAAGTACTTTAAAAAATAATTAAATAAAAGACATACAAAGTCACAAACATAATCTAGAAGCAAAATAGCAAAAAAGAAATAAATAAAATAGCAATAACTACATGAAACATCGCTACTATAAATTTATCCCCGCAGGAATCCAATTCAGTGGTTTCTTGATAAAACCCTTCCCTTCGATAAAATTCAGTTTTGCATGTTCATTTTAAACATGGCCTTTGTTTTGACAAAATCAAAAATAATAAATGCCATCTCTTACGCGCTTGTAACTTGTATATTTAATTATATGTTATTGTTTTCGTTATTTTTTTTTAATGAACGATTTTGTTTCTTTGTCTTGCAGAAAACAGATGGTATGTTTGTTATAAAGCTACAAAGTCAACTCTTAAAATACTAGTCGAATGCACATTTTTCACAAAAAGTGACTTAAACGCCGACAGTATTTTTGTTTAATTTATTGTATAGTGGTTGTTAAGCGCAGAGCAGAGCGTCCCTCGCTATTATTTATCGGGGATCTGCGAACGTCAATGGCGGCCGGCGGATGGTGGCCTCGTGCGAGGGGTAGCCGGTAGCCGTGAATAGAACCAGGAACCCTCCTCGTTAGAATATTAGCCCGTTTCATTAGCGGCTCACAGGCGCCCCGCTGTCTTAATAAGCGCCAGTTTTGTCACAGCCCCTTGTTGACTGACGCCAATATGGCCGCCGCCGCGGTCCTTTCTTCCCATTCATTTGGCCATCCCCTGCAAGACGTGGGAATGAAATCCGCCATTTTGGCTCATTGCGGTATTTTCACTGTCCCAAATAAATATTTTCTGAAATCGCGCGATATATATCGTCTTTGTGACTTTCAACATTCTACCATGAAACTAATTGCACGGTAGGCAAATACCTTACCATTAAACTATGAGACGAATCATAATCATAATCAGCGGTAATAAAAAATCATTTTCTTTTATATATATTAAACGCCTTGTAACGTATGCATTCCTAAGCTAGCACTCGCTACTGGATTAGCTGCATTATTTGTAGTAGTAAATTTAATGCGATAAATTTGATTGTATCTTAAATGTTGGTATGGACATCAAAATTCTTGATATGATCTCTAAACATTTAGTCAATTTTTTGGACTTTTTCTTTTTGAATTATGTTATTTTTAATATATCTTTTTAATATATCTTTTTAATATATCTTGGAAAAAATTCAATACTTACATATATTTTATTTTTTTGAAACTCCATTTATAAAAAAATAGTGATACCAATTTCCATTGTTAGGAAATTGCCATGTAAAAAAGTTGTTTTTTTTTAAAAATACGATGTAGGTGCTTACAAAAATAAATATATAACCAACATTATAATCATACAACAAAAATATTAAAGAAACTATAATAAACTTACTTGCTTCCATAATTACAATATTGAAGTTTATGAAGGAGTGTTAATTTTACGCAATCAAACGGGTGACAGCTCTGCTTTACCGATCCTTAGAATTAATTTTTTGGAATTGATTACTTAAAAATCGCCGAAACTACTCAAAACCGTCCAAATATTGTTTGTACTGACAGTGATAAGTTACATCAAATTCATCCTCATACACGTGATATATGAGTTATTTTGCACCAGGGCCGTCTGGGAGCAAAGGGTTAAATAATGCAATTTTAATTTATGTAAGATCGTTCTCTCCTAGGAACCTTTTACAAACCTTGTAAAATTCTATTCCATTTTTGTATCTGGAAAATGTAATATTTGATAATGTCTTTCTTCAGTGAAATGTGCAGGTGTATCGGGATTACGGGCTTTCTATTTGAATTTCTATGACATGTACTTATGTTGTTTATTTACAAATGAAAATAAGATCTTATTTATTTTCCTTTTTGCTTGTTTCACGTTTTCTGCTGAACTGGGTCGGTCGGTGAAGGAGAACCAGGAGGGGTGCTCTGCCCCTCAGCTCTACCTTACAGCCTTCAGCGAGCTTTTAAATTTTTCAAAAAAATAAATACGTAAGATGATTTGTATTTGTGAAAAAAATACAAAAATACGATTATTTTTTTAAATATTATGATATTTGCACTGAGGTATAATTAAATAGACATGATGCTTCGTACAATTATTGGTTCAGTAAAAAGAACAAACTGTTATGCCGCTCCAAATTTAATTCAAATGTGTATGTCGCGCCCTTTTGCACTGCTTTACATTTGCTTGGCGTATACAAAGAAAAACACTTGCGGACCAAGATCCAGGGTTGTCGCTACTTACAAATCACCTTTTTAAAAATAGTTTTTTTTTTTAATTTTCTGTTTTTTTAATATTATTATTAATGTAACTTAAGTGTTTCGTTTAGGAAATAATTGATTCTGTATAATTATAATAAATTTCTTAATCTTATGAATAAACTGCAATATAAGACATTCGAATATACAAAATTAATAAATCGGTATGCTTTTTTTGAACTTCACGTTTCATACTATTAACATTATTGCATCGTATGAAAAATACAATACATTAATACGCAGACATAGATACAGCCCAAAATATTTGTCAGTTGGCAGATTCAGTTTGTGGAGTTTTGACATGTGTCTCCACCAGAAGTAGGTAAAAAGAAATCAGCCACTGGGAAAATAAATTTCCGTGGAAACATATACCTTTGTACAATGCATGTTAAAAAATGACAAATAAAATTAAAGGAATATTATGGAATTAAAGTTTCGCCTTCTCTATCACACGCATACATCGCATCTAAAAGTAGGATTTGTTTCGTGGGTATAGACGGGTTACACGTTTATGATAACGCTCCTATAAGTAGTTTGTGGCGCATTGTTGAGATATTATTTTTCCACCGTGTGAGATTTTTGTATCTTGACTGTCGATATCTGACTCGTAGTGGGGTATGAACTTAATACGACGCTTGATAATGCCACCGCTGCGCTGATGTTTTATTTAGCTCCCGACAATTTATAAAATGTAAAATAAAATATAACACTAGAAGAAAAATAAAAAATGGGATATCTTTTGTTTTTATTCATAAAATCCCGAAATTTTCATCACATTTAATCATCACTAAGTTAATTTTAATTTAAAATGAAAAATAATTTGAAATCAGAACTTCAAGTGTAGTAACCGGCAACCCTGTTTTAGAACACCGTACACGCAAAAAAACACTTTGTAAAATGTCACGTTAACGGAAAGAAAATTATTTTTATTTTAAAACTAAATAAGGACTCGTTTACTGGATGAAATGTTACTACGCCAGCTTTCCAAATATTTGTGGATGTGTTTTTGCATTACCTTAGAACGCAGAATGGCATTTTAATGGAAATATCATAAAACGAAATTATAGAACGAACGAACCGCTCGCTGCCGCTGCGCATAAAACACTATTTCGCACCAAATATAATGTATGTTCCGGAACTCCGGTTGGACGGAACAGAAGTCGGCCGCTTAGTGCTGCACCTAGTGTATACATAGATATATATATCTATGGATATGTGTGCATAAAATTATCAATTCTATAAGAAACGCGGAATTTTGGAAAAATAAATTATCATAGCCAATTTCAGCACGATCACAATAACAGAGAAAAGGTAAAAATCAGACTCCTATTTATAAAAAAGGCGAAGTCACAAAATTCAACTTTATTTAAGACAGAAAAAAAAGATGTACGGGGGAAAACATTTATGAAAAAAAATTAATTAATTCGCACTATTTATTAATGGCAGACGCCGTGGCGCAGTTGGTAAGACGGCCAACTGTGAAACTGGCGTCGCGGGTTCGATTCCCGTCAGTTGCAAGAAAACGTCCAAGAAAGATTTTTTTTCTCAGTCTGGGTGTTGTGGTGTATTTTTCATTACCTCCTTCCATATCCCCTCTATCCCACCTGCTGATAAGCCTCTAAATAGAGGCTTAGTGGGTTATTCCTTTAAATATAAATATACCATGTTATTAGAGCACGCATAATAATATATTATATGTTTATGTTTGCCCTACTTCAAGATTTACAATTTAATTCAAAATAATTTTTAAAAACAATAATGGGACTCGAACAAAATGGCCAAATGACCCAATAAATTATTCTACCTTTAATAAAAGCCTTTCTTTAAATTTTGATATTGAACAGCAAAAGATATCAATATAGCTAAATTCATTGTCAAGTTTGTGTAGTATTTGAACTGGCGAGTGAATATTATAATTAGTTCTAGAAGATTTATATTCGATGAAAATAGCGTTGCCTGTGTTTGTCGCTCACGAGTTTTGGGAAGATTAAATGTTACAAGATTCTAACGTATTCTTTTTTGTTATTTTAAGTGGGGACCTATTTTAAAAAAAGTATTTTTTATTGAAAATTCATTAAAAAATTCGTACGTAGTTGTTGTGCCAATATCTATTTAATGATAATTAAACGGACATGATGAATTGCTTGTGGAAACAGTAGCAGGGACTTATATTCCGACTGATTTATGAATGGTCTTTGGTTCAAATCCCATGGAAGCATAAATAAATTGCTCTACTGCTTGCTACAATGGCGGCATCCATTGATATGCTAAGTTGTCGGTGCATAATAAAACTCCTTGTACGAGTATATACTATATTTCATTATGTAGGTAATACTCGTAACGTGCATTATCTCAGCAAGTATCATATTCTGCTTTACCTTCCCGCTGGCTTGTAAGAAAGAACAAATACAATCACTAATTATTCATTGTTTTGAACCGATTCAATATTGAAATTATCTTAAATGTATTATCATCCTAAGCCAAATTAAACAAATATGTAATTTTACGTATCGTATTATCAGCGCTATGTTTTTTTTTCAAGTTTTGTAATTTTGAAATTTGTCTTGACGGTTAGTTCTGCTGACTGGTGAGTTGGCTTCACGGAAACCAGATATCTATCACAACACGTAGTTCAAAGTGGTTCATTTTTATTAATTTTTTTATACGTTTTCCAGAAACTTCACCGCACAATAGGGAAATATCTCTTTTTATGCAATTTCAAATTAATAAGGGTCTTTGAAATACCATAAAAATATTTTTTTTGTTCATTGCATTGGTCACGCCCCTAATACTTCACGAATCGGTTAAATTTTGAACTTATTTGGAAATTTGAATATAAGAACTTCACGTATCTCGAGTCACAATTGTCAAGGTCAAACATATCGCGTTTTTGTAGACATATATTTTTTAACATTTTTTTTTTTGTCATGTAGTCAAGTTATGTATGAAAACATTTCTCCACAAAATCCATATTGATTTTGGAAATACCTTAATCGATTTCACACATTTTTATCGCTATTCGTAGTATGTGATATTTCCCTATTAAATGCCATAGTTTTTACCGCATGCATGACAACATTTTTTACATCCGATTTTCCTCATTATATCAATAGCTACCTACGCATTACATTTTACATAAGTATAAAAAGAAACAGTTACAATAAAACCACGTTTCAAAAAATCACTTCCAAACTAGTGAGATATCAATTCGATGGTCCCTATTGTATTATACGTAACATTTGGTGACTCATAATTGATTTTTATTTATTTATACTTTTACATTATTTGTATTATTTTTTATACAGAATAATGTCCCCTTCCTCACTGGGGTGTCCCGTGCCGAGGGAAACGTTTTACAAAAAGATGCCTTAAATTAGTTATTTAACAAAGTTAACATAATAATAATAAATAAAAAAATACGAAATTAATCTAATTAACCTAATTATTATTAACATAATAAGCGATATAAACTTAAATAATCTTAAAAAACATAACCAATTTATATTGACCAATAGAATACATTTCATAAACAGTACACACATTTTACCTATTTGACTTGATCCACTCGTCGATCCGTGCGCAACTAACCTCCACTATCCATTTCTTAATAGCAATTTTATATTGTTAGTACTTACTAATTGTCCTTATGGATAATTGAAGTAGATTGTACACTTTAACCGAGTAGTAGGCCAATCCTCTTTGACCGAAGGTTGTAATATTTTATTTTTTTGCAACATCATTGTAGAGTATCTAGTAACTCTTGTATTTGTGAAAAAAGTTATAGAAGGTAGAGAATAATGTTTGTGTGCGTATATAAACAGAGCTTTTACATAAAGTTTTTTTATATATTTTACATTAAGATTTTCAAATATACCGAGGGAGCTAGTTCTGATTCGGACTCTTAATAATTAGATAATTTTTATTGAAGCTTTTTATGCCATTATTATTTGTTTGATCAGTATGTCATTTGCACATCTCCATCCAATTATTCCATATTCCAAAACTGATTGACTTATTGCGTAATATATTTTTACAAGTTCTTTTTGAGTAATTATATCTCTTATAGTTTTAAAAAAGTAAATTAGTTTTTTCAATTTATTTTTAATGTGTTCGATTTGATTAGTCGATCTTAAATTCCCATCTATATAAATGCCCAAATATTTTATTGAATCTACTCTGTCCAACAATCTATTAATACAATAGTAGCTTATGTGTAAATATTTTAATTTTTCATATATTTTCTTGTATTTAAAAAATAAATGTATATATTATTATTTGTATAAACATGTTTATTCTGAGCTTTCCGGCTGTTAATGTTTATCTGTTATTCATTGTTTTTATAAATGTAAATAATATTATTAAGTTAGTATAAATATAATCTTCACCAACAAGCTCCAGAAAGTGGCTTTGTGGGATTTTAGTTTTAGTAAAAATATAACCAGTGTTTTTTTTTTTTAATTGTAAAAATGTATAATTATACTATTAAAATAAATAAAATTTAAAAAAATCATATTTGGAATTTGGGTATTGTAATTACAGCTGTAAATAGTAAAGGAAAGATTTGGATTAAATATAGTTTTATTATTAATTTGAAATTTCATGTATTTTGTTTTCGAGTGATTTAGTGTTAGATAATTTGAGTCTAACCATTTTTTTACTAAGTTTAAGTCATTTTCAGCCTTTCCAAATACAATATCCCATGAGTTTCTTTGAGATAGTAGCACAGTATCATCAGCGAAGGTTATTATAGAGCCTTTTAAAGATAAATTGCAAAGATCATTTATATAGATAAGAAACAAAATTGGTCCAAGTATGCTTCCTTGAGGGACGCCAAATGAAATTTTGGTTTCGTTGCCAGATTTATTATTAATCTTTACTATTTGTTTATTTATTTATTTTGATTAACATATTATTATGATCAATAATTTATTGGGCTGCTATTTATTTGTACATGTATAGGTACTTGAGGATCTACTAATTAGTGGCTAAATCCTTCTAGCCATTCTGCTGTCCGTTCGCTCTACATGTCCGAACCTCTCGGTAGAATTTCTTTCTTGATGCCTATCTCTGCACGTCTATACTCTATAATGCCTATCTCTGCACGGATCTCGACAAGTGTGCATCTACCATACATAGTTTTACCGCACAATTACCCGAGAGATCGCATTTCGACAGCCTACTGCATTCTTCTTCATTGTTGAAGAAGTTTTTTTAGAGTAATTAAACTCTACACCTCGCCTTGTTGCACGCTGTGTTTCGAAAAATGTACAAAAAACAGAAACTGTTCGATACGGAGTAGCGAGTTTTTTGTGTACTAAAATAAACATACGTTTTTTTTCTCTTTTACTATCGAACGGTTTGAAAATGAGCCCGGGGCGTTCAGAAAGCAATAATGTTCACAAAGTCTTAAAAGTCCACATGGAAACAGCAGTAGTGAGACTAGAGACTAAAACATACAAACAAAACTATTATACTCCACAAAACTACAATACTACTTGACAATGCGCCCGAATCGGATAAATGCCGAAAAGTTTGAATTATCGTTCGAAAAAAAGATGTCTGAAAAGAGTTGTCATCCCTCCTTTGTCCGCCAATGACAGTTGTTGTTGTTATCCCATTCAACAGCCTCGTTATCTTGCCAATAGGGGAACGCGGGGTACAATGGGATTACACAATTGTCTGGTCAATTTGGAAATGATCGTTTTGGGGCATGAATGCGCACTTTTTTGTCAACGAGAACACTTGAGTCTGGCATTCATGGGTGCTTGTCAGCTTTCGATCAATGCGGTACATGGACTGAATGGATTTTAAATAATTCAATTTATCATGCAATATTGCGTAGTTTTTTATTTTCAAAAGATATTAACCTATAAACCTCTTCTTCTATGCACGTTTTCTAAAAAGTAGAATTTAAAAAAATGACGGAGAAAATAACATTCGTACTAATTTTAGTATATCTGCCTCAAATAATTAGAACTTCTTCGGCACAAGGACAATACTCTTACATAGGAAAAAAAATCATCATGTAATTCCAGAATCGTGAAAATGTTGTAAAACCTTCATGACGAATATGTTATTGACTGTTTTCCTTCGTGAAATTGGCCGTGGAGAATCTTTTTTTATTTTTTTTTATTAGTAATAAAATATATAATACAAAAATTTCATATTATACTCCCAGGAGTTATTAGAAACTCATTTGGGACCGTAAATAAGAAAAAAAAAATTTTTTGACAATACATAACATCATACAAATTAATACATCCGAAATAAAAAGAAAACATTATTAGATAATAAACATAAAACACCATCTTATGTAAACTACATTAATAATTATCAATATCAAAAAGATTTAAGAAATATTTTTCAATTGCGACACTTCTGGATTTTTTATTGAGTTTTTCGTGTCTTAGATCTGAGAGGTGTGATGATAACTGATAGATAGCCGACTTAAGCCGTTTTTAAATTTTATTTGTTATGTAATCACTATTTTGTAAAAATATTGTTTTTTGCTAGATATATATATATATATATATATAAAGCAACTTCTATATATTATTGTTACTAGCTGAACCCGACAATGCCTTGCTATTGCTAGATTTGAATTTATATGCATAAATTATATAGCTTAAATGAATACAATTGAATGTTTGATATATACTGTTATACAGGTAATTCTCCTACAACACGGTAGATAGGTTCCTGTAAAATGCCGTGTTATTTAAAACCGTATATGAGACTGAAATAATGTGAGTTAGAGTACAAAAAAATCAAAACTATTTATTTGTTATAAAAAAAAAAAAAATTAAAAATATCGAATTTATGTATCAAATAGTTTTTTTTAAAATTAATTTAAAATTTTTCTTCCCTTTCGCTGCTTGACGCAACTAAACGTAAAAGTTTTTTTTATAACATGATAATGTTATCATTTTCACTCTATGAATCTTTTTTATCATTTGCGCTTTCCACCTTCTTTAAAAATCTGCGATTCTGATTTGCTCGCTGTTCCTTAAAAGGTCGTCGTAGATTTTCTGATACGAAACAGGTAATTTTCCAGCTCCCTTATGAATGTTTGGTGCCTTTCAGCGAACGGTCCTTCAATTCATAATAAATAATATATATTTTTTACTAGTCGTAAGTCTTCTTGTAATTAAATTCAATAATTTAATTTGATAATCTTCACCTGTGTTCATCGATTTGAACGTCAGGGTTATACCTATATAACCATGTTACAAGATCGAGTCACGATATGTCTCGTCTGGTTAGTGTCGTCATCGTGTGCTTTTTATGGTTGATTTTAAATTTGTCTCTGCTGTAATTTTTCAAGTAGTTGGGTATGTCATTGTAGTATTTAATTCCATTTGATAGTATACTAGCTTGTACCCGTGCCTTTGCTCACTTGGCATAAGGGAGAAATTATTTAGGTAATTAATTAATTGCGTCGTTTATCAATAAGAGTTTCTGTTCATCAATAAGAATTTTCCCGATGGAATGATATATTTTATCGGGATTGAAAGTAGCTTGGTCTTCCAACTATCGCTCTAAAAGAAATACGATGATCTATTAGTCTAAAGTGACGTAGCATCTTTATTCTATTCATAAATTTACGTCAGAACTAAACAGAAAGCAAACCAAACTAACCATAGAAAAAGTAAGTCAGTTATAGAAAAAAATAATTAATTTCAAATTAATTTCTTTTGACATCCCACCTTACCTCCTACTTATTTGTTCATTGTTAACATATTGTTTTTTTTTTTATTATTGTATTTTTGTAAATTTCTTTTTTTAAATCTATATGATGTGATTTTGAACTCGATTTTCCAAATTTTGGAAATAGTCAACTTTGGACCCTACAACTAAGCTATCTTTTGCATTATTGAGACATTTTCCATCTAAAATAATTAATAACTCGCCAATTTCCCAACAATCTCTAATAAATAGCGTAATATCGCCTTACCCGCAGTCAAATAACCCCCGGTCTCCGTGGCCCAGCTTTGCATAGATTCCTGTTACCGATCGCGTGGAGCGAGTCTCTCGAGAGCCGCTTAGGCCCGCAAATCGAATAAGCCCCACACAAAGCGGTACCAGATTGTGTCATCTCTCCCCGCTGCTTCTTCTTTCCCCGCCCTCCCCGATGCTGAATTGACCGGACTAATAATTATTATGTTTTAGCATTTCCTGAGAGAGTGGTCACGTGACCCGGGTACCTATTTCAACCCTACTTTGCCGTATATTATATGTGCTAATTATAATTTTATGTAGGCTGAGGAACGTCTCACTAAATATCAATCGGTTATAATGTGAGTTTTACACGAACTCGTTCTCGATATTTGTATGTCTTGATTGTACTTCGATTCAAAATCACTATTTCAATAATATAATATTAAAGGTGGTGTAAGCATAAGACTGATCACCTTACCTACATACACTGGAGTACCAATTCGATGCCCTATGAACCACTGAGTACCGGTAGGGAAATGATGATGAAGGTACTTACATTATTATTTGATGTAATTTGGAATTGATTGTTAAAGTACTGACCGAAATATCACAAGCATTAAAACAAACCAAAATGTTTAAATTGTGTCAGATTTCTAAATCACCATTTTAATTCCCGCATCCCGGATAGATAATAATAATTATGAATACTAGCAGCTTACACATGATATATAATTCGACCCTTCGGGTCTCGGTTACTTGGAATCTTGGACACCTAGAAATTTGAGCCCTCCGGGCCTCGCAATGTATTTTTTGTTGCATGTAACACATTATTAAACATCGTGTTATTTTTTGTCAAAAGCGCTGTTATTGCATGTTCATAAGCAGTAAATATTTCGAGGAGGATATATTGAGGATTTTTAGCAAACAAACTCTTAAACTCTCGCCACACACACGTAGAATGGTCGAAATGAAAGAATCTATCATTGAAAATAATTCTGCCAGAACCACACAAAATATTAAGACACGTGTATTTTATGGCCACAAGAAAAACTATTAATTCTTTGAAAATCATAAGGGGGATAAATTAAACCAAAACGGGTAAAATTAAAAAATATATATCTTTATTAATTTATTATATTATTGTATGTATTTCTTAAATCAATAACTTTACCAAGATTTAAAAAATATACCATATTATCAAAGTAAACTTAATAGGAAATACTTCTTTACTGGCTTAATTACGCAAATACTTTCTGATTTCAATGATTTCATGATAAAACATTGTTATTAAATACAAAAAAGTTGCATAACTGGACACCATTTTGTGTAATTCACACTCGAGGGTTTTCGAAGGAAAAAAAAACCATTAAAATCTTTAGAAAAAAAAATGCTGGGTGTATATGCTATGGTTAATATTTTCGGTGTTAAAAAAAAAATTGCGTTAGAAAAAAATAGATTCATGAAGTCCCACATATGTGTTGTACGTTGTACCCATGGATGATAGAGGTCGAAAACGATTGATTTTGTTTTTAAATACGGTATTCACCTTAAAAATGCGCACTTTATTCGTCAATACATTTCGCTTTATTAAGGTTTATTGGTTTTCCTATATACGGTTAGTAATATGCAGTAATTTTCTATCATTCGTAACTGCTATTTTGTATAATTTAAATTATAAAATAGGTAAATATTTGTATTTGTTACAGATGTTACAATTTATTACTACTTTTTCTATTAATGGTATACTAATAATGTTTTTGTTTCATAAAAAAACGTTATTTGTTGTATTTTTTTTTTATTATTGTTATTTAATTTTTTAAACGGTTCACCGTATATAAATAAATAACTGAACTCAAATAAAAAAAAAATGTCTAAATACACCAAAATAAGACATACCTAAATTGTTTTATTAAAAAAAACAAATCGATATGTATTCCTTTCTGTTATACCTGAACTCATATCTTTATATTTTATACGTGATTTTACGAATTTCTGATATGCAATTTTTCAGAACATTTAGAATATTAGTTTTGAAAAGATTCAGGCGAGTGTTGTTAGCAGAAGTGAGTACTAATGCTGCTTTTAAATTAATGAGAATCTCGTTTTAACATCTCTAACAGGATGGGGTGACATGGAATAGGGACTCCTAACATCGCACTATTTTCATTACATTCCTATTATTAAAAATACATTTCATTTGTATCGTTTCCATATTATGGTATCGTTACCAGTTCAACCTGAGGAAGTGCAGCGGGGTTTTTATTTGTGAATAGACCATCAAACTAAGCTAAAATTGTAAAAAAGAATAGAAAAATAATGTATTGTGTTATCAGCGCTATACTCCGCCTGTGACGTCTCAAGTTCTCTACGGTGAGTTGTCCTGATTTGTGGGTTGGGTTCCCGGTAGCCGGAAATATATCACATCACTCTGTCATTAGTTGATTTCGGAGAACTAGTGACGTCGTTCAAAATAGTTCATTTTTATCAATTTTTTCATACATTTTTGAGAAACTTCGCCGTACAATTAAATGCTTTACATAATTGTGGTTTTAAGTCTTTGTCCTGAACACAGTCGACATACCTTTACACCTTATTCTAACGGCATTCTGTCGATTAATATACTTTAACCTTTTGTCCTGGAGTTGCGTTAGTTAGGTTAGGTTGAAAGACATAACCCCTACAATACATCACATACAAATAATATAGTCACTAGATCCTCAACACAAAGACAACTTAAACAAATACAAACTAATACCACTTTCGGAGAAAGGGATTTTGAGTATTATTCAATTAAAATCTATAACCTACTTCCGCTATCTATCAAAACAATTAGTATCGAGAACATGTTCAAAAAGGCTATAAAAATTTGATAGTAAAGCTAGGTAAAAGTGAAATGGATTGTCTCTTTCAACTGCTCAACTGCTCCACAAGTGTATAGCTTATGTTCGGTTTTTGTTCTTTCATTGAGCGTTTTGTAATATAAGTTATATAGATATACATAAATTATTGTAAACATAAATAAGTAATGTTTAAAATTGTTTGAACATCTTGTTAATTCTCTATTTATTAAGTTAGTATTTTTAATATTTTCTGCAATAACTTTGTGTATCATTTTAAATTAAATTTGGAGAAATAAAACTTATACTTTGTTTTTTGATACACTCACTCTATTTTTACCAACTAGTTTCGGTAACCAACTGTTACCTTCCTCATGGTATTTTTATAACTTAAGTTATAAAAATAAAGTGAGTGTATCAAAAAACAAAGTATAAGTTTTATTTCTCCAAATTTAATATAAGTTAGTCTTCTTTGTTTATTCTCAAATGTAAAAATATTAAAAAAAATAAAATATTGTTAAGTGTCCTTGGCACAAGTTAGGTCACATTATATTTATTATTAATTATAGTTTGCAAGAGAAAAAAAAATGAAATGAAATGAATTAATTTAGTCAGTGACTAAAACAGTGATTATAAATAGATAATATTGATTTCAATTTCCATTGGTATTAGGATCAGTTACCATCCTTAGTGCCCCTAAATCCCCCCTCAAAATGGATTCCGCATTTTACATGAGATGAAATCGAGTTAAGGGCGTCATCTGACGTGCCTACTACCCCCCTCCTTCCCACTTCCTACTGCACCCCTCCCCTCGGCGGGGTAGAGGGCTGTGAGTGACATGTCAACTGAGGGTGACTTATCTATGTACATGTGTACATACACCCTTGGATCTATATACTCGGGCTTTACAGCGACTATTGTATGTAATGATCCACCAGAAGGCGTAATTAAAATGGTCACTGAAAATAATTTATTTAAGAAAGAAGCCTGTGAAACATATTTTGAACCTACACTTTGAATTCATCTCCTCAAAAACTGATTTACGCATTGAAAATATGTATGTATTTTTTTTAAATAACCAAACAATAGGGAAATATCCCGTACTACAAATACCGATAAAAATAGATAAAATGGATTTAGAATAATTAGTTGTTTCTTTAAAATCAATGTGGATATTATGGAGAAATGTTTTCATATATAACTTTAAAAAAGAAAATATAAATAAAATATGTCACTAGAAAAATGCGACATGTTTGGCATTAATAGTTGTGACATTAAGATTCGTGACGATGTTCTAAAAAAATGTGTACAGTGGCCACTTAAACCAGCCATTGACAGGTCATAAGCCCTGTAGATGCTATATTACCTTCTCTTAAATGTTCTTCAGCTCCGTTGTAATATGCTAATATAAACAGCTCCCCAGGGAGTGGAATCCAGTCCTTGTCTACAAAAATTTGGACAAACTCAAAATATTGTTTGGAACAAAGTTGAAAATAAACATGAATCGTGACGTATTAGGGGCGTAGCCAATGCATTGACCCTTTTTGCGGCAATTTAAAATTAGAATTTAAAAAATATTTTTAATGGTACTAATAAGAAGCAAAAAAAAATTTTACTGGACAGTATTTCATAGACCCTTTTTACTTTAAAAATGTTAAGAAAAAGTGATATTTCCCTTTAACGATGATAACGGTATTATATATTTTTCTCCGTTCGACGTCTGGATGAAATAATATAATACATATATATATAATATGATATAATATATATATATATATATAATAATAATAATAATAATAATAATAATAATAATAATAATAATCATGATTTATTAACAAAAATAACTATTACTTTATCTACTACATACACACTTAGATAATAGATTTCTCTGGATCATGTCTAGTCTGCCTAACTAGGTACCACCTGTTTTAAGGCAGACATTTTTATGCAAAATAAACAATAACATTACTACCTATTAGTTAAATGACTATACAGTAACAAAATATTGATTTATAGCATTTATTATTTAAGAACGTTTTTGAGTAAATTTTCCCTTTTTTCTCGCATAATATGCATATTTTGAACTACTCGAAACCGAAACGTTTCGCGCCCTACGGGACAAACGGCACGTGAAATTACTTCTTTCACATACTCGAAAACCGTTTAAAAGGCCGTGGATCTTTCTATCGGTTTTCACTCGTACAAAAGAGCAATGTTTTTTTTTTTACCAAGAAACGAGTTACTCTTTCAAAATGTTCAATTTTATACATCGCGATTTTAATTGAATTTACCTCTACTTCTTTCACCGTGAGTGTGTGTTGTGCAAATTATATGGAGGGCTTTTGACGGATAGTGTCATTCATCCTTATGACCATATTACAAACACGAATGGTAGTAAAAACTAGAATTACTTATTTATTTATTATATATATACGGCTTAAGCCAATTACAACAGTTACATGAAGAAACATAAATCCAAGAAACTGAACAAAAAGAACATAAAACTATTTAGCAAAGACAAACAAGGGAAAAACAATAATTGTATACAATATATAAAAAAAAAACGAAAGACCAAAAACTTTGAGCTAAACCATGCCAAGCCAACTTCATCACACACTGTTTAGTCGCGAAGAGATCTACGAAAAGCCGGAAGATCTATCCCAAAAAAATCCAAGTCCTGTGATGAATTGACTAATCTACACATTCTGGACATTGGGCATAGAAACCAAAGTTGCTCTTAGAAGATTTTATAAATAGCAGATTTTGACTTCTGGTGACACGATTGGGAACATGAAATGAAATTGATTGCAACAGAGATGGGACATCACTTAAAGTATTAAGTATTTTGAAAATGCATATAAGGTCCATCTCAGTTCTACGTTTCTCCAATGAAGATAGATTAAGAGATTGCTCTATTTCAAAATAAGAGTAATTTCCCCTTTGTAATCCGAGCAACCATGCCACTTTTCTTAGAAAGCGGTGTTGGACAGACTCAATATTCTTATGTCCATTATAGTAATTAAATAACATCGAATTGGATTATTATTATCGATATTTTTTAATTTATTTACTCCGGCGCCCTTCATATAAGTCACCAAAAGATAAATCCCATAATCATGCATGTAGCACTGCTTATTAAAAGGTTATTAACTACATCAATTTAATCAAATCACCCTGAGAGGATCGTCAGTAGGTAGGTACTACATTTGACCATTTCAATACCAAGTGTAAGCAAAACTACTTCTCTTTAATGAGAACGGACGCCACAAAATATTCGTTCAGTTCATACCCAATTACCTTAAGATTCCTGGACAAAAAGAAAAAAAGAATTTATCAACCATTCTGCATATTCTCTCAAAGACGAGAATTTCACAAGTATCAGTTACTATATTATAAGGCACCTCTGAGAATCTCCCATTTCTTAACCCAAAAGCGAACATACTCCTAATTTTTTACTGTTTTTAACGTCTTTTCGTTGTCGTTTTCTAAAGTCAGGATTTCAAACTGACTCGGTGACATCCATCAGACCGTCCATCGTTACTTCCCTTTCCTCATTCAGAAAGGGACAATGCTGACTGACAAAATCAATTGATGACTATCATAAACTACAAAATGACCTATATTATCTCGGTGTCATGAAAACGCCTTACTTTTAAATTTAAATATGTATATTATGTTTAAGTATGTCTATTAAATTTTCAAGAAATATAAATAAAATAGTTTTCTATTATTCAATCGGCAACACAATTTTAATGAACGTCGAGACAATTCGAGATCTAGGGATTCTTTTTGATAACAAACTTAAATTCAACCATCACATTGATCACATATCCAAGAAAGCGTCCAAAATCTGTGGGTTTGTTTTTGCGAATATCTAAGCCATTTAAAAGGCCAAAAATTGCATTTATATTGGATAAATCATTTGTTCGTAGTTTGTTTGAATTTAATTATATAATATTGTCTCCTACTCATAATAGTCATATAATGTGGATTGAATCGGTGCAACGTACATTTTTTAATTCGTTAATATTCAGAATTGGATCAAATACTTTAATAATTAACTATTGTGATCGTCTAGAGTACTTTCATATCTTTAGTTTAGAATTTAAAAGAATTTTGGCTGGGCTGATATTCTTGCGCAAATTAATATCTAACTGTTTAGATGCCCATGATATCCTTTCTCAGATTTACCTTAATGTACCTCACCGGATTCTTCTGTACGGATTCTTTTCCCCTCTGCCAAATATCTTCAGAACAGTGAACGAAATCTCATTAAACGGTACTGTCGATGTGTTCCTACAGCGAGAAGCAAGCGGTGTTGTCACTCCTGACTCGCGATGACACACTTGCCATGTCCGCCTAGATTATGCGATAATCATACCTTTTGTAAAATTAAATAGATTTTAAAATTGTTTAGATAAGTGTTATTATATGTATAATCATTAATACAAACCTGTTAGAGATTCCATAAGCTTGTTAATTGGATTTTTTTTTTTTTAAATGCTATGACACTCGTTCGGCCGTATTACGTTATCGCGCCATAGTTATACGTCTGTCAGAAGCGCACTTAGCGGGCATAACGTGTGACGTTCAAGTCTCGTAACGCCAACTGTTGTCGTTTTGTATGTGCTAGTTTTTAAACGCGAAAATTATTGGTGAAAATTTGTTTTAAGTACATTGATAGTTCTATCATTCGAATCGTAAAAATGCGCTCTTAATTTTTAACATAGATATTTTCAATGTTTTAAAAAGAAATAACCCGCTAAGCAACACCCAGACCAGTTAAGAAAAAATATTTCTCCAATAGCAGGAATCGAACAAGCAACACCAGTTTCACAGCTGGCGGTCTAACCAACAGCGCCACGACGCCTGTCTTGTGATTATTATTATTCCAGATTTGTGAAAATACCGTATTGCAGTTAAAGAACAAAAAAGACTTACATATAATACATATAATTACTTACATATAACTTACATATAATTACTTACATATAACTTACATATAATTACTTACATATAACTTACATATAATTACTTACATATAACTTACATATAATTACTTACATATAACTTACATATAATTACTTACAAATAACTTACATATAATTACTTACATATAACTTACATATAATTACTTACATATAACTTACATATAATTACTTAATGACTCCCGAGGGGGTGAAATCCAGTCTTTTGTCTACGAACATTTGGACAAACTCAAATATTGTAATGAAACGAACTGGTCAAAGAAAAAGTTTGAAAAATTGTTTTCAAGCGTTGCCTAGTATGTGAAATAATTCAGTCAGGTGAATCTCTTCACAACAATAAAGGTTTCAGCTCTTTAACTTCACTACAATCAACAAATGGAAGAATTGAAGAAATATGGATGTTAAAATATAGGCAAAAGGGTGAATGTTACACAGTGTGTAAAGTGGCCACTTAAACCAGCCAATGACATGACATAAAACATTTAAGTTTGTAAGTGAAAATTCTTGATGGAAGTTCATTGTAATTTATTATATAAATAAAACACGAGTGATACTTTAATCCACAAATTTGGAATATCCAGTGACCGGTTTCATCGCTTTCGCGAAATCTTTGAGACTGGTATCTTTATTAAAGAGTTAAATGTATTTATACAAAACAGAGGTAAGGATAGATAATTCAAAGTTATATGTAAGTAAATTAAATAAAGTTATTTTTATCTTAAGGATCATTATCAAAAAAATTTCTTTGGGTTAACTAATGAGTTGATATAATGCTATTTTAATGAGTTTAAGTAGTTTATTTTATTTTTAGCGTCCCATCCTTCGTGAGTGTGGTTTTGTAAATAATGATTTCTGAAAAACAAAGGGTAAAAAGTCATTAGTAAAATTATATTACAATGGGTAAAGTAATGGAGAATGCGCAAGTAATGGAGAATGCACAAAGAAATTTTTTGATAATGATCCTTAAGATAAAAATAACTTTATTTCATTTACTTACATATAACTTTGAATTATCTATCCTTACCTCTGTTTTGTATAAATACATTTAACTCTTTAATAAAGATGCCAGTCTCGAAGATGTCGCGAAAGCGATGAAACCGGTCACTGGATATTCCAAATTTGTGGATTAAAGTATCACTCGTGTTTTATTTATATAATAGACGACATGACATAAGCCCTGTAAATGCCTCGACTTCCATATTCCCTTATTTAAGGTATTCTCCATCCCTGTTGTAATTTGTTAAACTCACATATAACATATTTAAAACGTCCAGGTTACATCCGATTTGGTTTATAGTAAATAATTTTGTAACACAGTATCCATCGAACTTCTTGGCTTGGTTTCACTTATTTTATATCGACTTTAATATTATTGTTCACAATTGATAATTTTCAACCAGGGATATTTTTTGCGTCGTCAAATAGTTGATAATCTACTCATGTGCTCCGTTTCATAGTTTCGTCTCGTTCACAGTGCCTATGTTTTCAAACAAACTCATGAACACACATGCCTACCATCACCTCTAAAGGTACCCCGCGTACATATTCTATCAGTCCTATAACCCTCGTACAATTTCATTAACATCCCTCGAGTACAGATAGGGGAAGGCGGAGGATGTCGCCACCGCCGGGTATCTGCCCCCACTCGCTTATCTGCCCCAGGGACTGGGAGAGACTTGAGCCAACGTAATTAATATGGGGGTGGATCTCTAGGGGAGAACCATTTTCATTAAAACGTAACGGCTGGATGGAGCCGAAAATCTCTGCGAATTAATTAGCCTCACACTCGGTGGAGATTTAAGGTGTGCGATTTTACCGCTTCATTGTTTGCCAAGTTCATCTAACTTTATTTCATTCGTTTGTTTGTTTACGTGGATTGTGTTACGCTTGTCATCCTACCCGGAAATTTATTATTATCTGTTATCAATTATTTATTATTATGCACATGTACAAATTACGTATCTGGTAAATTTACTCGTAAATAACATTATCTTTACTATAAAGTTGTGTTGAAATAGACCAAATAAAAACATTGAACCCCTTTATTTCAAAACACTTTTGGCTTAAGAATGTTTATTCCACCAGTGTCTTCATTTCGTATAAATACAAATCATGCTTCTAGTTTGGACAAGATTAGAATTTCCTATTTTCCTGATTCTGGGCTAGTTTTTGCTCGATTATCATGAAAATTTACTATAGTGTTACAGTTTTTTAATAAAAATAATGCAACATAGTATGGAGGTCATAGTCTGTTTAGTAAATAACAGCATTTGTCGATACCTTTCGCCGATTACCGTTCTTTCCCATCCTCCCCTTGACCCATCCTTATGGTACCTACCTAACATCAAGATAGAAGAAATACAAAATTAGAAGATTTGGATTTAGAGCAAAACAAACAACATTTTTGATTCTGACAAAAGATTGCAAAAAAAAAAATTCTTGGAATTGTCGCGCGTCGTTATCGTAAATCTTTACATAATTCAAAGTTACTTTCATAATCCAGTGCTCAAAATAGAAGAACATCTTCATCGTATCAAAGGTAGGTCCATTTCCGCGTTCTTTTCCTTTTTTCAAATGTTCCCAACCTTTTACAAAACTGAAATTTGTTTTTTCGCTACAGTCCGCTTTTCGTTAACACTGTCCATTAGTCGATCTTCCAAAATATGGAGCAACGGCTGCAAGAAGCAACTCTGCATTTTCTATTGGATACAATACATTATATTCTGAAAGAGCAACATCCTAGAGTACATTAACTACGTTCCCTCCATGGAGACATGAAGAACAAAGGAACGCGGCCTATAAAGAGACCACAGGGCGGGGTAACGTCAGTAAGCCTAGTCAGTTCAAAACATCATCGCCGTAATGCTGGCGCAAAATAATTCAATTAATTTTTTATTCGCCATGTAATAAATACACCTTGAATCGTCAATATCGTTTATTCTGTCAATCACCAACTAGGGTAGAAGCTCCAACCCCCAACAACCAGCAAAGTCGTACAAGAGTATATTTTTTAAAACAAGAAATACGTTTTTTTTCTGTACTTAAAAAATCAATAGATAATATTTGTATGATTTTTATAAATCTTCATTTTTATTTAGCCATACTAAACACATGGAATATGAATATTCTGAAAATTACAAAAATACCTATGTTTAAACGTAGGCAATATTGTATATACAGTGTGTAAAGTGGTCACTAAAGCAAACAATAAAAGCTCATCGTCCCTCCCAAACTCCCCGTCATACTCTTCTTTTTAAACTCTCCTTACAAGATCTATCTCCTGTGTTCAAATATATATATATTTATTACCTCGACCGATTTTTCGTACATTTATGAATAATCTGTGGTATCAGAAGGATGGGTAGAGACCTTTTTATAAAGTAGTCGGCAGCTGTTGCATTATATTTACGTAATAAACCAGTATTTTTAATTCAGTTACACAAAGAACTACAGCTTATTTGTATATATTTTTCAAAAACAGGGGTGCGTATTTCGACTGGGTATTTTTAAAATTATTTTTCTTCACTTCGCTCGTTACTGGTCTAGAGAAATCATTTAACATTTTTAACTGACACATGCAGATTGAATGGATATTTATGTAAATCAGATTTTAAAACATTTAAATCGTGCGTTGCGGATTTTTATGCTTGCATCGGAAATTCTTGAATATCATATATTTTTTCCTAGCATCTGATTCTGATGCAGTACTCAGCTATCGAAAGTGTATTTAATAATATATCATAAGAAAAAATCAAGTGACTCATCGCATCGCCATAAATATTAAGAGTACTCGAAATATTTAGTAAAATGTATGGATAGATACATAAAATGTTCGCTGATATTTAATTTTTTTATTGTATCTCTCAGATGACGGAACATCATATATCATATATCACTGCAGTTAGTAAAATTTACTAGTGAAAAAAAAACAATCGTTTTATATTATGGTAACATTTTGAAATACCTTATTCCAGTATATTTTATTTTAAAATGGTAGCTTGAGTCTTTGTGAATTTAAATCATACATTATATACAAATATTTAACGATGTTCTATACTAACGATTTGTAAAATGCACTTGTGCCGTATTAATAATTATTAACTTGTATTTTTTATACATATACCGACTTTTTTTTAACACATATTTTTTTTGTTACGTATTCGTGTTGTATGTTGGTTTTTACTCTTAATCAACCAAATTCACAATAACGTTATATTTATGCTGTAAAAGGCACTTGTTCCGTATAATAAATAAAGAATAATATTTTTTTTAAATGTTTGGTTAGACAGTATAATACGCAATTATTAAATTATTTAGAGCCAGTTCCACCAAAAAATGTTAGGCAAAAATTTTTGGAAATTGTTGCGTTTTTGTTAAAATGGACAAAATTTGGTTCATTGAAAACATAAGATCCTCTAAAAGTAACACTTATTTATACAAAAACTTTTTTTAAGTAAACTTTTTTGGTACTGATCCTTAATCATTAAGCAATAACATTTAGTATTATTAGTATTTACTCAGTATTTATTTATTTATTGACGTCAAATTTACATATACAGAGGTAATAAACAATTAACAAATATAAAAATACAATATCACGAAATGCGTTCGGCAACATCACAAAGATGGATATTAATTTAAAATTCGTTGTTAATATTGCCTTGCCACTGCTGCGTTTTGAAACTCAATATTTTTCAGTTGAATGAATTCACATCTTATCCCCGTTTTTTCCAACAATAACAGCACATTGCAACAATCCGCATCAAGATGTAACAATAAAATAATATAAACAGTAACTTCAACCCCCCTTTGTACAATATTACTTCCAAACATCCTTCCAACAGTTCCTTTTGTCCTATCCATCTTCCTTTCGGCGAACCCTTGAAATATCATCCGATCCTTAATCAGATCATATTTTTTCTGAGTTCTGACCGACTGCGTTTGTTCATTTGAAGAATGCACCCAAAAATATTAAAGGTAGTTGTAGCAAAAGGAATATTGGTTTCCGGAATACAAATATAAATTTCAATTAGTTGCGATACATCCTCCAAACCTTTCGCTGTGAACTGTTTAATGTTACATTTAAATCAATGTACATTCGTTTTGTTTTCTTGGTGAAAAGATATATGTATAAAAATATATATTTTTGTTTTGGACGCCCTTGAATTATTTAACATTTTTTCAATTAATTTCTGAAAGTATTTTTCAAATTTTTCATCAATCAATCATGTATTTGTTTAGTTTAAGCATCGTATTTTATGCTGTTTTTAATATTTTTTGTGACAAAAATGGTCAAATCGTTACTGGTATGTACATTTTTTTCTGTTACTTAAATACTTATCTTTAAAGTTTTTTTATACCTTTTAAAGTTATCCTTATATAAACAATTTACTACATACAAAAACATGTTTTTCAATCGATTTAATGCAAAAAAAGTTTCTTTTTTCCTTGGTTAATTACTACAACTAGGTAACTTCGAAATCCGCATTTTTTAGTTACACACTAAAAACACTTGTTTTTATTTTCCTCCATGAATGCTACAAATAGACAAGTCATGCCTTTAAATAATCATGAAATGATTTTAACGAAACTCGATTTGCATGACGAATGCATTATTTGTCTATCTGTAGCATTAATGTACGAGGATAATAAGATTTGTTTTTAGTGGGTAATTCACAAATGCTGATTTTGAAATTACCTAGTTGTAGTTATTACCCCACGAAATGATATTGACAAATTTGATAAAAAATGAAAGTTTTTCAATTGTTTAATTAACACATTTATTTAACATCAATACTTTACAATTTCAATTTAAAGGGAGGATCTTTCGGGGCAAAAGTATTTGGTATTTAATGATATTATAAATTTTGTGTTATATGTGAACGTGTTTATACGTATTTAAAAAATACAAAAAATATTTTCAAGCGGGCAAATCAAAGCTTTATCAAAATTTCCAACCCTTTGAGTGCGTCCGAATTCTATGCCCTACAAACCATAGATCTCTTTCAATTAAGATTTATTATAATAACGCAAAATGTTTTGTGCTGCACTTAACCCTTTCCGGCCGAGTGCCGTTTATGATTGACGTCCATAGACAGGATCACCTAATTTCACTAACGTGTTTGATTGGCGTGTATTATTTATAATATTCTACAACAAATGTTTTTTTAAGGCTTCAATTTAAAACGGTACCACTATCAATAAATCTCCGTACTTTCAAATAATAATTGTACGGCCGTCTCTCATAGGTACATATAATTGTGTATTTTACGATAAAACGTAACACAATAAACACAAAAATCTTGCACGTGTTTTAAGCCATGCTTGTGCATTTTCATATGCGGCCTTTTTTTCATTTATTTTCCTTTTAAAAATTACGTACGAAAAGCCAATAAATTAAGTTTATACAATTATTGTTTTAATACTTTTTCTTGCCAATTTTCGGAACTTTTATACTTTATGTTATATTGCATATTGGTAGAAATATATTGAATGTAAACAAGAGTTTTTTATTTTTAAATTAAAATTTAGCACCTAAAGTAAAACAAAATTAAGGTTATATGTCATTCGAAAGGAAATTTTCTAAAAAGAAACATATTTTATTTTGTTTGGCTTGTAAGCCTTTTAAATGGAATGTCGTAGAAAGTAGATGAAAGTGAGCATTTTCAACACCTTCTGTTCGCGTTCAATCGAGGGAATAAAGGAGAAAACAAATAAGGTTTTTATAATATTTAGGAACGGATAAAACTCGTGTTAACACCTAATTCATAAAAAAATCGTACTTCAGTCACTGAAGTTATGATAAATGACATATCAATGACTTCCGTTGGTGTATTTCTGTTAGGCATAACAGTGAAACCTTTATTGATGCAAGTAGATTCTACCAAATAATATTTTTGAAACTTGTATGTGTAAACATAAAAAACAATCTTTTTTAGACCTTTTTTTTTTTAACTGAATTATTTTTCGACTTTAGTACCCGATTGTAATATTTTTTATTATTAACTACCTTATTTATTTTCGAACAAAAAATTCAAAACTGCATAGAATTTTTTTTTTCTTTTTTTTTTACATCATTATATAGTATTTTTATACATAAATATATACTATTTACCTAAGTATTAGTTTTAAATAATAGTACAAATATTATTTTTTTATCGTTTAGTGTAATTTAAAATTGTTTTCTTAGTTTTTTTTTAACTGGTTCAAAATATTTCTAATACCAAATGATCATTTATTATCGATAATTCTATAACTAGTAATGTTTTATTTTTTTATAAAGTTTATCTTTTTTAGACTTTCTTGATTTGTTTATTATAATATTGTTTTAAATGCTCTGTATTACTTATAATTATACTTACATGTATGTATATTTAACTGTATTTGTAACTAATATGCAAAAGGCACTAAATGCCGTTTATTTCCATAAAATAAAATAAGAGCTAACATTGTCCGGTTCACACCGGTGACCTGTTTTCATCATTGTAATGTGCATTACGCAAATTCGGCTATCCTTTGAACATCCTGTTTCTTGTATTTTTCGATTTTTGTGAAGTGAGCTATAAACATTATCGATAGTAAGATTCTTGTAAACAAACCTACTAATAAATTATAGCCTACTTTAAATCCTAAGGTTTTTATATTTTTTGGGTAGGTACCTACAACTTTTTTACTTTTTTCAAACCGGTTTTTTAAGATTCATCATTCGCCTTTCCGTAGCCAGTGGTGCATAGAGCGCTGCATTTGTAAACCTAATACAGCGAATTTCGATCATTTGTTACATGAAGGTAAGGTGATCATTCCCACGCGTCAGGTGCCAGTCAAAAAACCAACAGAATCAATATTTCATGTCCACCCTTTAGGAATCGAACGAGAACAGTAGGCCAACGCGTTAACAGCCATGAAACGAGGCTTATCTATCTCCACTCGATTTCCTTATTCAGGATTCTTATATGAACGTAGCTATCGACTCGAGAACACTCATAAAGATTCGTTTGGAATTTTTACTTATATTTTTTTATACAACGATAGGCAGCGATATTTCTAAGCACATTTATGTATGTATTGTACAAATAACAAAGTCTCCGCTTGACTTAAAAGCAATACGCTGTTCCTCTATTCAGCCACCCCTTTAAAAGCCTTGTAAAACGCCCATTTCCTCGGCAATAGTAATTTCCAATTTCCACCCCTGAAACTCGTCGACTAAATCGAATTTCCAAACACCCGACATTTCGGGGTGCAAAGCAATCATCCCCTTCAAAGGCAGCGCTAGTCAATTTACTGTTTGGACTTTATAATAAATTGCCCGGATACGTTATGCGTAGGTACCTACAGCGAGCCGAAATGGTTCTTTGATCTGTTACTCATTTTGCCTTTTAATATTTTAAGAATATAATGAACGCACTTGAATAGTAAGAATGAACACATACTAGTCAAATTGTCAAATAAAAACACAATTCGTACAGTAAACAGTTTTAATATTTCAATTATATTTTTACTAGAGTGCGTCTACATTTTTGCAGACAAAGACAGGATTTTACCCCCTAGAGTGTTATTAAGATTAACAAATTATATAACAGAGATGGAAAGCATTTTAAAAAAAAGGAAAGAAAACTTCTAAAAAAGTGGAAATACTTTCTCGACATACCCGAAACCTTTTTAAAGACCGTAGGTCTTCCTATCGGTTTCACTCGTTCAAAAACGCAATGTAAATTTGTCAAAACACGAGTTACTCTTTAAAATTTTCAATTTCACATATCGCGATTTTAATTGAATTTAACTCTACTACTTTGCCCCTTTCACTGTGAGTTTGTCAAATTATATGGAGTGCCTTTGTCGGGTATTGTCATTCATCTTGATCATATTGCAAACACGAATGATAACAAAAACTTTGTTTACTTGTATCGAATGCAGTCACAAAAATCTATGACGGTTTCAGTATTCTTATAAATTTAATAACATGAAATTACATTATCATTATTATTTAATTTCTAAACTCGGACGCCCTTCATATATAAATCACCAAAAGATAAAACCTATAATCATGCATGTAGCACTGCTTATTTAAAGGTTACTAACCACATCAATTTAATAATGTTACAGTGAAAAGATTGTTAGTAGGTAGGTACTGCGTTTGACAATTTCAACACCAGGGTATGGCAACACTACTTCCCTTTTATGGGAAAGGACGGCACAAAAGTTTAGTTCAGTTCATACCCGGAGAGGGCTCCCTGGGCCATACATAATATTTTATTTTAAAGACTCCACAATAATTATCGGTTACTATATTTTGGGGCACTCCTGAGAATCTCTCATTTCTCAACCCAAGAGCTGGCAAACTTAGTTAATAATATAAAGTTTCTGCTCTATTTAATTAAGTTAGGATTACAAAAATAGACAGACGAAAGAAATAAAGAAATTTGGATGTTCAAACAGGGATGTGTAATGTCACCATGGTTGTTTAATCTATACATGGACAACTGTATGAAAGAGATAGAATGTATGGGTATTGGAGCAAAAATGGATAATTTTTCAGTAAGCTCCTTGTTGTATGCTGACGATGCAGTTCTGTTAGCAAGCAGCAAGGCTGATTTGCAGCAAATAGTCTCTAGAATGTATGATGTATGCCTGGAGAGCGAATTGGCGATGAACGAAAGTAAGTCAAAAGTGATGGTATTTGAAAGGGATAGTGAGGTTACTGACTGCATAATAAATGTAAACAACGAATGTCTCGAGCAAGTAGAAGAATTTGTGTACCTGGGAAGCATGTTTTCAAGAGATGGAAGAGTAGAAAAAGATGTTGAAAGAAGAGTGAATGCGGGCAACAAAATGAACGGAGCACTAAGCACAGTAATTTCTAATAAAAATATGTCAATCGAAGCTAAACTGGCAGTGCACAACGGAGTTTTAGTCCCAACACTTATGTATGGAAGTGAAATATGGAACTGGCAGAGGAAGGATGAAAGCCGAGTGAACGCGGTTGAAATGCGATCTCTTAGACGAATGTGTGGGAAATCAATGTATGACAGGGTTACGAATGATGAAATCAGGCGAGAGTGTAAATCTGAGACAAGTATAATTGATAAGATTAAGAAAGGGTCTCTGAGATGGTTTGGTCACGTAGAACGAATGGACGACGAGAGAATGGTAAAACAAGTATATATGGCAAAAATGAACGGCAACGTTAGACGAGGACGACCAAGGAAGACGTGGCATGATCAGATAAACCAAAATCTTAAGTCTGGTCATGTCAAAAGCAGACAGAACCGAAGGGCATGTATGACAAGATGTATGAATGTGGAAGAGGCTAGGAGTGTATGCCAGGATAGACGTGTGTGGCGGTCCATTCTCTCTGCCTACCCCTACGGGGAAATGGCGTGATGGTAGTAGTAGTAGTAGTAGCAAACATAAGCAAAATTGTGAATGTTACAGTGTGTAAAATAGCTACTTAAAGCCAATGAAAGGTCATGAGCTCTGTAAATACCTTGACTTCTATTTCTCTTTCTCCAAAATGTTCTCTATCTCTGTTGTAATATTATAATTGTTCCATAAACAGTCCTTTACATGAACTTATATACATATTTTTTCAAACATGGGTACGCTCTATTGATCCATTCATTAATAGTCGAAAATATACAGTGGCATTCATGATAGTAGATAGTAGTTTTGGTTCGCGTTTTGTCCGGGTTTGTACCACTTTTAACAAAAGTTCGCTGCCGCTGGCGTCATCTAAAAACACGATCTTTTCGGTCTTTTTTTGGTTTTTAACATATTTCTTCAAAACTATGCATTCAACAAAAAAGTTATCCGCAAAACATAGCTACGTTTTGTTAATATTTGTTTTATTGTGATTCATTGTTTTGCATAGCAAAGACAACAAAATAATATAATTAAACTTACAAACAAATATCTGACCCTTGTGACTGAACTGTGCGAAAAAACACAGGTTTGACATAAAAAACTTGAAAATTAAGACGATAAAAATTGTACACAAAACTGCACTGGGAAACATGCAAGTCGATGACATAACATTAGTTTAAAATATAATACCAGGCAACAACAACACTATTACATTAATAAAAGCTAAGACAAACATAGGACAGTCAAAAATACTATAGTATACAGTGGACTTACCACTCGAAAAATTTACTGGAGGCAAATTTAAAATCAACCTGAAAAAGCACATAATGACTACTAGACGAGACATTTAATGACCAGACCTTATATTTTTTTTTATTTAGCCCTAACGGGTTTTTTAAAACAACAAATAAATATACACATAAATATTTTTTTAACTAAACGATGTCATTGTTTGTACTTATTTTACAAATTACGTTGCTAATGAACTTAATTTAATGATAGCCCGAAACATCAGTTTAAAATTGCTGTTATTCTTTTATATGTTTTTTTTATTTTTTTTGTTTTTACTAATTAAATTATTTTTCAAAATTATTTATTATATTTGTATACCGTACTTCCGAAGACAGCTGATAAAACTGGGCGCTTTTTTGGGTTTTTGCATGGTCCTAGTTCCCATAAGAAACAATTTATAAAAAAAGCAAAACAATAGAGACACGTCAATGGTAAATATCTATAGTGTGTCAAAATCCACGAAGAAAATACGTGAATACGTTCGTATGAAAAAATGTTAGACCGCGTTTTCTCTTAAGACTGTCAACTCAGCCTCATCGCAACATTAACTTTTCAGAATGTTTTGTTTAAAAAAAAATTACGTCAGAATAAAATGTAACATGTAAGTATCCATTACAAAATGAGTGCTGCTATTGTTCGCAAAAACGAGTCTCCTTGAGCTGAAATAAAATGGTGGATTCACATTATCACAATCAACTAATGCATTTTTTAATCCTCAAACCCCATCGCGACAGCGGAATGACAATTCCGATGAATCTCAGATGAGGTTTTGTTTATTGTCAGAGGGGAGTGATTAATACCCATTATCCTGACAGGCGGAATAGATGTCACCACTAGAGCCTACTCGGGAGGGAAGCACCCCCCCCCCCCCCCCCTCCCCGCCCGCGCTTAATCCGTGCAGGGGATATTACAAATTTAAATAGCACTTATTCAGGGGATGTAATGACACACCAATACACGTTCGGCCCTCCTTATGTATTCCGTATCTGAACTCTCCTCGTTATGTAATGTCTTTACCCCGTGTGTGCTCTTACGCCCCTCGAAAACAGGGGCTCTGCAGCTTTTGAAATAAAAATTTTGTACAAAAAAATC
The DNA here is from genome assembly GCF_059751315.1 of Micrasema longulum. Classification (NCBI taxonomy): domain Eukaryota; kingdom Metazoa; phylum Arthropoda; class Insecta; order Trichoptera; family Brachycentridae; genus Micrasema; species Micrasema longulum. The sequence goes on from NW_028277211.1 coordinate 731,618, forward strand.
AGTTTGGTGTTCAAATTTTGAACAAGTGCTAATTTTACTTTGAAAGACGTGTTCTTAATACAAGTGTACTCGAATATTTTAATTATGGTGATATTTTCAACTAGGTAAGGCTTTTAGTCAAAGCGCGAATTCCACCAAATAAAGTCCTTTGTTCCTGATTTAACCCCAAAAACAAAGGCTCGTGAAATGAAATACAAATGAACTATGAATATTTGCGCCTTGTTATTGTATTTGTTATGCGAAAGAAAATTTTCTGCTCTACTAGATATTGTGTTTGCTTTGACGTTACATGCATTATTTTGATTTTATTACAAGCCTTCAAAAGGTAATGTCAGGTAGAAAAAAGTGACCATTTTCAACACCTGTTCGCGATCAATCGAGGAAATAAAGCTGCAAAAGCTGTTCGCGATGTCTGCGCAGCGTACTCGTTTTTTAAATTTGGAAAAAATCTGACACAACGTTAAAACTTTTTTTTTAAAACGGACAGGCGCTGGGCGCGCTTTATCAGTATTTGTATTTATTTTTGGAGGAATATATAAACGGCGGCGGTGATTAATAATAAATATTAATTATTTTATTTATTCTTCCATAAATATAGTTACTACAAAACATTTTTGATAGTCAAATATAATGATACGCTGCGCATAATCACTTATATTGTCCACTAATGTACTAAGATATCGTCAATATTTCTGTACATACTGTTTGTGTACCTAATAAAATAAATAAATAAATAAATAAATATGGACGATTTGCCCCTGCGATACACATGCAATTATGCATGTAAGAAAGAGATAAACGTATTTCTTTAGTTCGTGTATCATTTTGTTTTTCTTTAATGTCCTTAAATATAAAACTTATTATCTACCTATTGCATTAATTGAATTGTACTGTATTTACGAATAAAATGATATACCCATACTAGCTGACCCGACAGACGTTGTCCTGCCCGGACGTTGGCTTGCCTTGGAAAAATACTTTTTATTGATAAGAAGGTACCTAGGTAATTGTTTGTGATTGTATTCCAAAACTAAAAATTGTTTGTATTCAAATATTAAATTTAAATAGGTACTTGTTTATGGTTGAATTCCAAAACATAAAATAAATATTTTTTCAAATATGGCATTCTTTTTGCAAACTCCGGTCTTCTCACCAACAAAAGGGTGTACTTATGTGGGAATACGATTTTTTAAAATGTATTGAATTTAACATTATTTTAGTCTTACCAAAAAACCAGTAAAAAGAAGTAAATGGATAGAAATTATAAGGAATATCAGAAAAAAATCTGATTTGAGATCCACAAAAAACAAACGCTGTTTGTAAAAATTCAAAAACAAACATTTTTACACACAAAAAACAAAATCTTTCCATTTTTTTGTCAATGCATTCTCCTCGAATGCAACCCTGGTAGATCGATGAATAAAACATTTATGCTCTTTACTTATTTTCTACACATTATATTGGAGATTTTAATATCTACGAACACGCACAGCGCAAAGATCTATATTTATATGAAAACCGCACATAAATCGGTTAATCCGTTTAGAAGGAGTTCAGTGACATCACACAGAGGAATTATATATATAAAGATATCTGTTTTACAGGCCTTGCAGCGCAATTAAATTTTTTTTTCATCACACACAACTGCATATTTCTGCGTAGCATCACATCTTAACGTGATGAAAGTCCATTAAATAATGCAGATACTGAAGGCAATTACCCACGATTTGAAATTCCATTTTCTTCGTGTTAGTAACGTGTCTATTTAATTATACGCCATTGGTTTATGGTGCATTATTACGTAGTTCTTCTTTGTATTTTAAAATTGTTTTCCTTTTAAATCCACGCCTCAAAGTGAACTCCAATAACGCTCTTAATTGTATTTGTTAGTTACAATCTATATAGGTCCAAGCGATATTCCCTGTGCTACTCCTATAACAAAAATAATAAGGCATCTCTCGAAGTCCTCGAGTTGTTGGAATTTTATATCTTCCGATTTGACTGGAAACCTCTTGAATCCTCCGATTCGCGCTACTCCGGTGTCCTAGGAATACATATAACATTTCTCTGGGGTGTTTCCACACCCTTGGCTCAGTACTCGGTACCCTCCCCCTGTTCCCTAAAGGGGTCGAACGGGGGGTGACACAAAGAGCTTTTGGACGCCATTTTGTCGTTTGTCGTAGCGGAGTCAATATTATATGTACGTAGACACACGGGCATATGAGGCTCAGAATTGTAACGGGTTACGTTTAAAAAAAGAACAATATTTTGTTTATTAGCAACTTCTACATTCAAAAATGTTTTAAATATGTCTAAATATTTATAGACAGGCTGGATTTTACTTCCTAAGGAGTTATTAAGATCTAAATTTATTATGCCTGGACTTTCCTCCTGGTGGTTTCTCTCTCTGTTACAATAAAATTTGAACTTCTATAATCATTTGTTATATCATAATATCGTCTTTATTTCGTAGTCGTGTTGTTTTCTTTTTTTCTTCTTCTTTTAATAGTTCCTAAGATCTATATTTCAGAAAATTATTCTCCCGAGATGATGAAGTCCAACTGTCCCTCCATCTCTTTAGTGGTCTTTCAGGCAGTCGTCCAAATCGTATTTCATTGGCTGCAGCATAAACAAGTCTATCACTGCTCATCCTGCACACATGGTCCTTCCAGTATCTTTGCCTGGATCTGTTTCATCGCACGATATCCTCTATTTCACATATGACTCCAATTACAGTATTACAGATTCGGTCCCAGGTCGTTTTTTCAGGCCCGCACTTCTACAGCATACGTCATGATGGGTTTTCTTTCCCAAAGTGTAGTCTTCAAAGACATTTTTGAAAACGGTTTTTTTAACAATTTTAGTAGTATTATAGTTACATTGTTTGTTTTATAAGTATTTAGGACATCAAACCACCATTAAAAATATTAAAAAATAGTTTCCTACACAAAATATTTTACAATAAAAAAATAAGCCCAGCTACATTATGAACCCGCTATTCAAATTTTCTACTGCGTTGTTTGTTTCTGGGCTGATGAATGATACAGTTATGTATGTGAAATAATACTAAAATTCTGGACACGTGTTGGGCTCGATGGCTACTCTCAGGTAATATCAGGTAATATTTTAGTATTTCTAGACTAGCACTCAAAGCGTAAGACTGATCACCTTGCTTTTCTGTAAAATATACTCGAGATGCACTGTATGAGCATACTTTACCAATGCTGTGCCTTTTTCAGATGCGGATAAAGATTAATGATGATGATTCAAATTTTCACATTAATAAACTTTAAATAGATTAATATTATATGTAGATGCTCGTATATGTATGAGAGCTCCTTCGGGCAGCATTTCTTGTTTGACAGCGAGCAAATTTTCCGTGTATGTGTGCACCGCCAAGGAGACTTATGTCCTTAGATGCGGTGTGCGGTATGTGGTGGGCCAGATGTATATGTAGATTTTTGCTTGTGGTCTTAGGAATAAATATGCATGTTAGTGTGTGCATGCTTGGATTTATGACTTAATACAGAAAAATATCATTTTAGTACGTGTATATCTATGTAATCACATCAAACTCTTTTTTAATTTAAATATTTTAATAACATGTAGCTTAAGTATCTATGAACTTGCCCCGTCTCGCTAGAAAATCCACGTTGAGTCGTGGCACTTGTAATTCATTCATAAGCATACATATACAAGCACAAAAATGTGTATATATTCACACACACATTAACATATTATGCATCGTTTGCTTCGAAAAGTAGCATGGATGCTTGGACTAGAGAGGGGTAATTATTCTTATGCTGATATAGAGTCAATGTTAAATATTTCTAGTCTACAAAAACGTAGAACTAATATTGATTCCATATTATGTTCGGCATACTAAATGGTATAATCGATGTTCCATCATTACTGGGACAAGTAAAATTCAATATTCTGACTCGTAAGTTGAGAAACAATGAAGTACTGTTCATCGATCAGCATAGAACAAACTATGGCCTTAATTCTCCAATGACTCGTCTTTGTCGTATTGTTAACTTAAGACAAGATCTGGACTTTTTTATTTAAGTTCACAACGATTTAAACGAGCACTAAATAAATAGTCCAGATCTTGTCTTGATGTCCCTTATGTTTGTCAATGCTTCTTTTCTTCTTATTTTAATGTTTTAAACTATTCTTTTATTATAATATTTAAACCCTATAAATTGTATACATGGACAATGTCCGTTAATAAATACATAAATAAATATTTTTTAACATTTTTTTTTGCACCACAACAGGCCAGGAGGCCTAATTACAGTAATGAATTACATCACAGAGCACCCAGGCTTGAGAAAAATTACATTTTAATTTTTGTGTTCTCACCGGGAATCGAACCCGGAACCTTCCGTGCGTGAGTCAAGCGTCTTGACCACTACATCACGGAGGCCGCCAAATATATATGTATATCGGTTTGTGGCCCCGTGGCTATCATTCGGACTCACAGAGTTCCGAGGTTCGAACCCCACTCTACCTTAACTTGATTTCCATTTTCTGATATTGAGTTATTTACAACTCGTTGAAAATGGTCACAAAATCGAAATATTTGAGTTAATAATAAGATGGCAAATATTTTATTTTTTTAAAATAATTGTATGGAATTTTCATAATATCTACTTTCATCGGTAATTCTATATTCTATTAGAGTGATCGATTTCCATATGTACCTAATATATTCTTTTTAGTATCGTAAAGGTGCACTTTAAAAATATCATTTTTTCTGATGCCAATGTAAAATTTAGATTTGTTTAAATTTATAATATTCATTTTTATAACTCTGAACCCGTACGTAAGACGAGCTGGTGCCAAAACGTAGAAAGGAGCCATCAGAGTAAACATACGTAGCATATACCGTGCAATATTCCACATTCGATGTTATTCACTACGCCATCGCCACTCGTACCAACATCGAAACGGCGGTTAACTCGTATTTTTCTAACGTCAACTCATTCAATAAATAAATAATGAACTTGTCATCGAGTCAAAGAGAAATTTTCCCAATGTCTTTTTTCCATTCGCAAAGTGAAAACACCCATCTTAAATAATTTCCACAACAAACGTCTAACGTTTTGGTCAGTAAATCTGACTTTTTGATTATTATTTATTTAAAGGAATAATATTTCAAGAGAATGCGCGGTCTGACTTTCCGTCATACAAACGTATCCCCATACTCCCTGGATTATGGCATTGGATTGATGATTTTTACACTACAGCTATTCACAAATTGTTTCTTACGGGAGCTAGGACCATCCAAAAACACGTAAAAGCGCCTTGATTTATCTGCTGACTTCGGACGTACGGTATATGTACGGAATGTAGGTATATTGTTGGTGACAACAATATATCTACAGTCGTCTGCATACCCACACAGCTTGGCAAGTCATTCTAGATTTGTCTCTCCTAGCAAACAGTCGCTCTCTTACCACAATATAATAAGCATTCAGAATAAACCACAGTCACTTACAATAAGTCTTATTATTGAACTTCACATACCACCATAGGAGGATACTGTAAGAAATGTTGTCACCAACAATATACCTACAGTCGTCTGCATACCCACACAGCTTGGCAAGTCATTCTAGATTTCTCTCCTAGCAAACAGTCGCTCTCTTACCACAGTATAATAAGTATTTATAATAAACCACAGTCAACTACAATAAGTCTTATTATTGAACTTCACATACCACCATAGGAGGATACTGTAAGAAATGTTGTCACCAACAATATACCTACAGTCGTCTGCATACCCACACAGCTTGGCAAGTCATTCTAGATTTCTCTCCTAGCAAACAGTCGCTCTCTTACCACAGTATAATAAGTATTTATAATAAACCACAGTCAACTACAATAAGTCTTATTACTGATCTTCACATACCACCGCAGGGTATAACAGTATACAAATAATGATGAATAACCAAAACGTGTCGATGTATGATAGAATAATTCTAAAATATTAGATGTTGACATGAGTTGTGTACGTTTTTTCAAAATTTAAAAATGAGCACCAAAACTACAACAAAATGTTCATGGTTATATGTTATATACGTCATACGGTTCATGGTTATATACGTCATACGAAAAATAATTTTCTGCTCTACGAGATATTGTGTTTGCTTTAACGTTACATTTATTTTATTTAATTACAATCCTTCAAAATGGAATGTAAAATTGACGATAGTGAGCGTTTGCGACACCTTCTAATCGCGATCAATACAAGGGAATAAAGCTGCCAAGCTCCTCGCGATATTGGCTCAATGTACGGTGTATATGCTATGAATTATTGAATTTGTTGTAAATAATGAAAGAGAATCCATTATTTACTAATTTATTGTAATGTTTTTTTTGTTGTGTCTTCTTGTCCTCTTCATTTGGAGAAAAACGGACATAACTTACATTAACACCCAATATAAAAAAATAAAAGGCCACACACGATATTAATAGGAACACAAGTTTCAGGTATTCAAAATTATCAGTTTTTTTAGATTGTTTTCAAAGGGGAAGGGAGTTATTTTGAATGTTTATCTGGAAAATATTTTTACTAATGGTGGAAAGACTGAGAAAGGTATCAAAAGTGGGGTAAGTGTTGGGAAGAAGGTAAAAAAACGATAAGTAATATTTTGTTTACTCTATTTGTTTTATCTATTTTTTAACAAATATTATATGGTATTCGTTTCCGTAAATGTGGTCGGTACATAATGAAATAAATCCGTTTTAACATTAACATGAGGGACATACACAAGTAAATTCAAGCAAAAAATATAAAACTGATAAAGAACTAAATTTTTTGCAACACAGAGGGAAAACATTTTTGATTAGGGAATATAGAATTCTATCCCTCTATGTTGTAACAAAATTAGATCTAAATATCTCCCTTGTGAGGAAATCCAGCCTGTCTACAAACATTTGTATATTGACAAAACATTGTGTCTAACGAACTTATTAAAAATGGGAAAAAATATATCATTTTTCTAAAGTAAATATTATGAAAATGGCATGAAAAATCGAATGTAAAAAAATAAATAAAATGTTATTTACCTTTCATTACTCGCCTACAACGATAATGCCTGCATGCTTTCGCCGATTTCCTTTTTAAATTTTCTATTATTCAAGTTGAATATATCGTTCTCATCGGCCCCAATAAGCAATCGGGTTGTGGTTCCGTGGCTAGTGTTCCGTACTCATGGATCAGAGGTACGAGGTTCAAACCCCACTCGACCCCAGCCTGAATCCCATTTTCTAATAGTGAGTTATTTGTAACTTTTTGAAAATGGCTCCGAAATCATAAGAACGCAAATGTTTTTTTTTTAAATTGTACAAATTTCAAACTCTATGTTTTGATGCATTAGTGTTTTATTTTTTATTTTAGTTATTAAGATTAGCAGAAAACAACAGATTGGGGAATATGGAAGTCTAGGCACTTACATAATTTTTAGCTTACTTCAAGTTTCTGGGTAAAGAAGAGTAAAAAACCATAATAAAAAAAATAAAACGTAACCGAAAAATGAAGTTATAATACTCTTATTCCAAAAAGCAAATAGGAGAGTGCTGTACTATGCTTTTCATGTTTATACATTTTTACAGTTTATCTTATGTTATGAGTGGTGTGCAACAGAAATCCTTCAGCGGGGTCTTAACAAGTTCAACTACTTCAGATTAACTGGCGGATTCAGCCACGGTTGTGCTGCAAGAGTCGGGAGGTTCCTTGTTTTTTCAACTCTCGCCTGAAACCTACGGATCCTGAATTTCAGGAGTAAATAGAAAGAAGGAATCCGACGAGCTTTATTTTATGTCACTTTCATCATCATAATCATCCCCCTTTCTCCACATAGTAGTGCGAACGGCACTGCATCGATAAAACAAACCCTGCGTAGTTTGATCGTCTATTGCACGCAGGTATGGTGATCGGTCTTGCGACTCAGGTGCCATTCCAGGACTAATGAAATATCGCAGTTTAAACAACCTTTAAAATCAATATTTTACATCCACCCTTCCAAGAATGGAACCTAGGACCTCGAGCATGTTAGACGAACGCGTTTATCATTACACAACGAATCGGACTTATCTTCACTCGATCGAGTTGAAAACACTCGAACAGGGTTCTGGTTCTATTTACTCGCAGAAGTATCTTTGTTTTTTATCCGCGAAGCCTTTACAAGAAGAAAAGCTTAACTCGCTTACGCTTGGGAATTAAGTTTTGTATACAATCGGCGCGCGTGCATGAGAATATGTATGAATGTAGAGGGAGCGAGGTACGTGTGCAAAGACCGAGTGATATGGCGTTCTATCTGTTTGTTTGTTTATATTAATTCAAAAACCTTCGTTGAGATATCTCTATTTTTAGGTTAATTTAGAGGTCTGTATTGGACTGTCGGATCTCCGATGCGAGGGGCTCAGTGGGTGGCATTAGGGCGCCGGGACGCCTTGTTTTGTACGGTCTCCTTCCCACCCCCTCGCTTCTTCGCCCGACCGGCCCCTAAACCACTCAGGGAACAGAACACGAACTGGGTTTGAAATTTTTTGTCCTCGCAATGCCATCGGTCCATAACGTAGTTTTCTATGGGCTCTTTTTGAATTCTTACAATGAACATAACCCGTTCTGGAAAATTTCAAAGGCTTGAGCAATAATATACGTTCGTCCATAAGATGTATATTTTGAACATTTCGTACTTACAATGTGAAACAAAGAATGTGTCTGTACATTTTGTATTGTATGTTTTGACACTATCACTATCATAATTTCTCCATTCGCACCCAGTGGTGTATTTACCACTGCATTGGCGCTTCTTAATTATGTTATTGTATAATATTGCACGTCAACCCTGTCAGGAATTAAACCCAGGACCTCAACCCTGGTAGGCGAATGCGCCAACCGCTGCACTACGAGCCCGACTTTTTTCCACTAGATTTTCCTTTACAGGATTTTTATCTGAGACCAGCCATCGAGACAAAAACACTCGTCCAGGATTCTGAGTCACACACAGAACTGTATTCTTTATCTGCCTGGACAGTGCGACTATAATGATATTATTTAAATGTATGACGTATTGTGATTAAGTTTTTTTTTTTTATAAAAACCCTTCATGTTCAATAATTTTTTTTATTAAAAATGCAGTCTGGTAATTTTCAACACTACTTATGTTTTTTAAATAGTTGTTTATTTTCGGACTTATTTGAATTGAACAATGGCAAACACTTTTAAACTGAGAGATTAACTTAGTTTTCATACTAAGAATTATATATATAAAATTAAAAGATAAATTAAAGTGCTCTATCCCACTATGCACTCTACCCCAACTTGATTTCCATTTTCTAATAGTGTGTTATTTACAGCTCGTTGACAATGGCCCTCAAAATTGAATATTTGGGTAAATCATAGGAACGTAAATATTTTTTTTCCTAAAAAAAAAGAATTAAGATAATTATAAACTTAAAATCTAGTTACTGCAGTTTTGCTTTGTTCTTGAAGAAATACTGATACGTGAGTAAGACCAAAATAAATATCTTCGCTTCGTGGTTGCGAATCTGTATTTAGCAAAATGTCGTCAAAAAGACTAGATAATGCGCTTTTCGTCAGAACGGCAGAGTTCTCCTTGTCGTAGGCTTACTTTTTTGCAACGACATAGAGAGGGTTTCCTTATAAAATTATATTTAAAAATCCCAATTACATTTCAACACCATAGCTTATTTTCAGGATTATTCATTTACTATGTGTAGTAAAGTATAATATACGCCGTCGGCGTGTCATAGAATGCAAAAAAATAAAAACAATTCTCCGTCCACTCAAATTAGCAGCTGGTTCGCTCAAGTCTCCTCGCTGAGGGTCCTCCGACCTAACCCCTTGCCACTTCATCTTCATCACTGCATGGGTCCGGAGCTACTCGCTACCGGCTGCAGTCATGTTGCGGGGGTAGAGTCAACACGAGGCTCTTAGGAAGGAATACGAATGAGGGAAATGCGAATACCTGTATTGAGGAAGGCGCGTCAATAATGAAAAAAACTCGGAATAATCAAAAATATTCTTGAGCAATCACAATTTGTCTTAAGGCCCGTGACAAACTAGTTAGCCGCAGACGTATTTTATGTACTTACATAGTCCCTTATCCCGCCTTATTTTATCTTTCCAATTACAACTCAAACCGACGCGCGTCCATCTCAAATCATTTCTCCGGACTGACAAAAAAATTCTAATATCGTTAGAATTATTTCGACGCGCTGTTGTTGCCCGTTTCAATACAAATTTCTATGGAGACAGGTGACTCAAATTTTGATCGAATTGCAGTAAAACTTTAATTACAGTCAGGTAGTATCTTGGAATCGGCTCCAAACCCGCTGTACCATAACTTGTTTTCCATTTGCTAATGTTATTTACGACTAAAAGAAACGTCTACAAATTTAAATACTTATGTAAATTATAAATAAAAACAATATTATTTCTTAACAAATTACAACAGAGATAGATAGAGAATTCAATTCTAAACATTTACCGGGCTTACGACTGCGAAATTCACAATTTTCCTCATATGTTAACATCCATATTTCTTCCATCTGTCGATTTTAGTGTAGTTTAATAGCTGAAACCTTTACTCTTCTGCAGAAATTAATCTAAAAAAATATTTCACATACTAGGCAACGCCTGAAAACGATATTCGAAAATATTTTTTTCTTTTTTCAAAAGGTTTAAAAAGTATCTATTCCACGTCCGATTCTTAGGTAAAGACTTATGGCATAATTATCTCCGGATTTTTGTACTGACGCCAACTCTCAAATCAAGTCCGCATCTCACGAGTGCCGATAATCTGAAGACTTTCGACAGACTTCCATGTTATTGGTTCACTCAGCAATTTTCAGGAGAGGTTTTTTTATGAAAAATAAATAACTACTAGGATTTTAACGAAAGCAAAAATATTTTTTTATAGAAATTCTACATCTTAACTCGCATACTGGCATTAATATTGAAGCAGTGAAACTATTCATTCAAAAAATCCGAACTTTCCGAATTTTCACAAGAACGATCCATCTACTTTTTTTGTGATAGGAATGTATAGTAAAGTTTATTTGTATTTGGAATATAATATAAGTTTTCTTTTGCGTGAAATCATTATTAAATATTTGTTTTGTTATATTTTATAAGCCTACGTATACCTATACCTTTTATAATGTTTCTGAAACATTTTCATACTATTGTTTTGCTAAAATTTTATTTCACCAATCGACAGACCTCGTATAGAAGAATCGATGTCCGTCAAAAAACACATTTTACTTTTTTTGTTGATATCGCTTTGTGAAAACGGATTTTAATTACGCGAATCTTTTGTAAGCAAAGAATATTAGAAAAAAAGTGTAATTAACCCTTTATTAAAGCTTAACATTTATTTTTGCATTGTGCCGATCTGAGGAGGCCACAAGACCGCTAAAATGGATCCGGGTAAGCGGTGCGGGTTTCCAACGGAATATTTAACTGTGGGAAAAATAAAAGACCATTTAGTAAACCCAAAAGATAAAAATCCTCTGGAAACTGAAGCCGTGTACAAACTAAGTTGCCAAGGATGTGATAAAGTGTATATTGGACAAACAGGGCGCACAGCAAAGAAGAGAATTGACGAACACAAAAGAGCGTGTAAACTTGGGCATCCAGACAAATCCGCAATAGCGGAACACTTTATAGACACAGGACATTTTTTCGCCTTTGAACCAAAAATTCTACATAAACCTAGTAATTATAGTGCACGAATAATAAAAGAGGCAATTGAAATACACAGACATCCAAATAATATAAACAAAGACGGCGGGCTTACATTAAATTCAACATGGTTCCCAGCACTACATATGACAAAAACGAATAGAAATGTGCCTACTGCCGGCTGCGACACAGTACAAATTACTAGTACATAAACATAATTATTCTTTCCTACAAAACTAGAAATGTGCCTACTGCTGACTGTGACACGGTACAAATTACTAGTACATAAACACATACATTTCTTAAATATATACATTTCTTAAATATATACATAAACACAAACACACAGTTTTCCTTGAAGATGGCTCCTGCAATGATGGTAGCCGAAACGTCGGATCAAATCCAACATACACGGTATCACCCAAAAAAGATACATAATATTGAATATTTAACTGTCCCCGAACTGGCACTTGAAGCGTAAGACTAAATCAATGTACCTCTTTGTATCGGATGACCGAGATCCCCGAGATTAGAGTACCAATGCAGTGCTCTTTGCCCCACTGAGTGCGGATGGAAAAATGGTGATTAATCTGTCACTGTGATTTAGCCTTTCGTCCGTTTTAGTGCATGAAATAATAAAATAAATCTAAAAATGCGCCACTGATTTTTATCTCCATTGTCTCGCGAGCCAGTGGCGTCGCGCGGTAAATACACTACATGAAGTGGAGGGCATGCGTCGAATGAGGTTTTTACTCAGCTAAATTAAAATATGAAGCACTCTCCCGCTGCTCGAGTCATTGTTCACCTACGGGGAGTCGGGGGATACGAAATACTGCCCCCGACCCCTCGGGCAGCGAGCACCCCCACCCGTCGCACGGAGCGGTGCAGAACGTCGAGACCCGTCATTAAAAAAAAAAAAAAAAACTGCGATTTGTTTCCGAGATATTATTGAGAAAACGGTTCAGTTTCTCGGCAACTTCTGTCAGAATCGGACTTTAGTCGCGTGAAAATCCTGCAGTTTAATGAAGTATTTTTTTAACCAAAACTCTTCGCTCTAAATGATATATTTATAGAAGCGTAAAAAATGGGACTTAGATATGAAAAAGAAGAAAGAAGTTTTATTTTTATTGCAGTATTCGTAAATTTAAGGCATTTTTTCTTTATAAAAAACACTTTTTCGTTGTACTTTTCAGCACTTCTGTGCTCACTTTTAAAGGCAAAAATTAAGTTTAACGTTTGTACAAATACATTCAGGTTATAAAATTGGGTATTTGCTGGAAAATAGATTTAAAAAAATCTTAAATACGTATTATTCCTCACCCAATGACGAGGATAAAAAGAACGTACCTAAATAAATCCACGTAATATATGTGTTTCTTGAATTTATTTTATTATGTCAATAATATTATATTTAATATACTTACATACTTTTTACGTTTCAAAAATATCCTTATGAAAAAATCCCCGTAAAACATAAAAAGATTTTTTTTACTTTTAAAATGTTGTTTTACTATTGTAAGGTATCATCATTTCCGCACCCAATGGTGCATAGGGCATTGTATTTTCAAACCAATGCGGCGTATTACGATTATATTTTGCATAAAGGTAAGATTGCCAGTCCTACACTTCAGATGCCAGTCCATAAAAATGAAATATCACAGTTTAAACAACCCTTCAAAATTCAATATTTCAAGTCCACCCTGCAGGAAGCTCACCTAGGACCTCAAGCGTCGTAGGCGAACGCGCTAACCACTACACAGCGAGGCGTTCATACTTGATTTTCTTATTCGGGACTTTTAACTGAGAGCAGCCGTATAGTCGAAAACACTCGTCTAGGGTTTTGGTTGCATTTCACACCCAACCGTATGCCTTATCCGCCTGGACGAGAAGATGTATTTTCTGTAATATTAGGCATTGAAAAACTAAATAAATTATTTTTGCCAACTTTAAGGGTACAATTTCATTCTGTGCGTCGCCGTCGCGTCGGTTTAGTCTCGCCCGGTTGTTTACCGTGCGGAGGGGCGGGGGGCGGGGGGTGGGAGGGCGCACTGTCACGCTGCCGCTGCGCCACTGGTGACGCAAATTAATTACGTGGCTTGTTCCTGACCATGTTTTGTGCTTGTGCTATATTCGGGTACTTCTGCGCTCTGGCCAAGGATTTTTATGACCAACGTGTGTTTATTATGTACATTTTTCACTTCGCGATTTTTTAAGCACAAATAGGTAGTTTTTCTCGAAAGTTATGCGTCCATATTACGTATTGTATAAAACAAACTGAAATTTTGCAAGTATCACAAATGACGAAGTTCAGTGGTTTAAAAAAATTAAATATTTTTTAATAGACTATCAAACTAAGCAAAAATAATAATTTATATACATATACAGTATTCGCTATAAATTTTATCAGTTTCGTAATTTTTCCGCCAGTGCCGTCTAAAGTTCTAGTCTATGAGTTCTGCTTCCGGAAACTGGAAATCTATCACAACACTATCATCAGTTGATTTGGAAGAACTTGTGACGTAATTCAAAGTATATATTTATTGAAATAATTTTCGTAATTTTTTTCATTCATTTTCGAGATACTTCTTTTTACACATCTTTTTTATACATCTAATTTTCTGTAGCATCGAACTTCCTCGTAGCATTTATTTGTTTAAAAACATTTTTTTTCTTTTTAAACAAACAAACCATCACGCTGTTTCTCCGTAGGGGTAGGCAGAGAGGATAGAACGCCAGATCACTCTATCTTTGCACACAGACCTCACTTCCTCTACATTCATACATCTTCTCATGCACTTACGCCGATTATTCCTACTCTCGGCTTGTGCATCTTTAAGTATTTGATGGACTTGATCGTGCCACTTCTTTCTCGGTCTTCCTCGTTTACTGCATCTATCAACATTCGCATCGTAGATCCTTTTATCCGTTCTTTCGCTGTCCATTCGCTCTACATGTCCAAACCAACGCAGCACCCCCTTCTTGATTCTGTCGAAAATGTCGATTTTATTTTTTACACGTTCAAAAATGTCTCCATCTCTGAAACAATTCAGTAAGATGAATCTAACCCGCTTTAAAAAAGGTTTCAGCTTCTTAACTCAACAATTTCAACGGATAGAGGAATTTTAGAAGTATAGATAATCAAACATAGGCACATAGGGATATTACATAGTGCATAAGTGGCCACTTAACCATGACAGGTCATAAGACCTGTAAAACAGAAAACAATGATTTTTTTAAAATAATTGGTTATTATTATGTCAACCAAATAAACAAAAAAAAATATTTGTCAATAATTATTGATTATCAACTTTTGTAACTCTCAATACAATGCGGACGGTCAGTACTTTGACCTTTATTGATACATCTAACTAATCAAAAAGACATAATACCCACTTTAAACAATATTTTTTACGTTGTAAGTACCTTCTCGTTGAAATTGGTAAAATAAATAGAGTTTCAAAAGTTTTTTTTATATTTGAATCGGTTACAATTATTGTGATTTTAAAACGAGTGAATTGTGTGCACTTCCTGTTGCAATTTTACCCCGCGAATATCAATGTCGGAAGTTTTCAATCGTAGGGAGGCTTACCAGATTATTATCCCGCTTTAAGGGTAGCAATGACGAGTATCTACCTACCGATCGGGGGTTGGAAATTAATTCTTCAGGGGGTGCTTTGCTAGGGACTACCCCCAGAAGTGCGTCGAGAGACCCATGGGATTTGATGATACGCTTGCTGGATCTTCAAAGTCCCCCGAATAACCCGGTTTAAAACCATTTACTTGTGGTCTTATCGGATCCGTAACGAGGATCGGCGGAACCCTCATTTCGGTCAATATTGATCCCTCCGCATCTTGCTATTCTACTTTCAAGGGAAAAGCAGTCGAGCAGTTGAACCACTGTTTTAGATGGATTGGACATTTGGAATGATACGAATATTTACAGTTATGGCTATTTTATACAGCGCCGTTTTTATAACACATCATCTCAAAGACGCTTTCAGGATAGTAATTTTTACCTTTATCTAAATCTATTGTACGCAATATGACGCATTGCTTTTGTCACTTCAATGCTTTCAGTTTCAGTCCCGAAATACGGCGAATAATTTATCGGAAAAATAATACAAAATATTTAAATATAAATTTTTGGATAATTTATATAGCGCCGTTTTCGTGAAAATCACCTCAAGGGCGCTGTACAATAAATAAAGATCCCACCACGTCGTGCAGCTACAGAGCGCATAGACAATAAGAAATATAGCCCCTATTTACATTTTTTATTTTTTTATTTGACAATAAAGTTTAGAGATTTAGTGATATTTAAAAAAATTAAATAAAAAACAAATTTATAAAAATAGAAGTTAAATTACAACAAGTCTTGCAGCTACTGAGCGCATGGACAGTTGGAATTCTAGACCTCATTTACAAATTTTTTATATTTTATAGCATTTACCTATTGAAGCTAGATTACTAATCGTCTTGCAGCTACAAAGTGCATGGACGAGCGAAATTCCGGCAACTTAAAATAAACATTGAGCATAATAGTAAATTTGTAGTGTTCGTGCTGAAAAGTAAACAATAAAAAACTATACAGATAAAGCACCGTTTCAACACTGTGGATAACATAACAGATAA
Source organism: Micrasema longulum (assembly GCF_059751315.1). Taxonomy (NCBI): domain Eukaryota; kingdom Metazoa; phylum Arthropoda; class Insecta; order Trichoptera; family Brachycentridae; genus Micrasema; species Micrasema longulum. The sequence continues at coordinate 747,969 of NW_028277211.1, forward strand.
AAATATCCGAAGTAAATATAATATACTTGCAATAAAAAAACTCATAGCTTATAGTGTAAAGTAAGTAGTTGAAAGAATAGGAAATTTGTATTTGTATAGCAGGTTCACTAGGCACTGAAATACCTATTATTAAGCTGCATATGTATATATATTTAGAATCCACATTACAATAAATGTATACCTACGCATCGTTGAATCTATACAAAAAACAATTCTAATACTTTTGTCGCAGAAATATCAATTGAGTTCCAAACTGAATAGCTATGAAAAGAGACTGAACACTTTCACTTTAAAACGCTAAATGACCTGTTGTATTCATATAATATTGTTAATGGTAAATTGGAAAGTTCAGGCTGTTTGGGTAATATTAAAATTAGTGTTCCTAATGGTCAAACCTTAAGGAACCCAAAAACATTATACTTTCATTCGTTTAAGAATAATTTGTCCTTCTTCAATCCAATATCAAGAATGTGCAGATTATACAGCAGCATTGAAAACGTAAAGATTGTCATTTTTGACATCGGATTGTTGGGTTTAAGAAGTGTATACAGGATGCGATTTTATATTAATATATTTATTTTTACAATAATTTCATTTTAAACACTTAGATTGCTACTTTTATTTCGATGTATATTTTATTTATTGTTTTTGTTAGTTTTATAATTTTTAATATATATAATTTTTTTTTTCCCAATAATTTCATTTTAATCATTTATATTGTTAGTTTTATTTGATTGAATCACACGCGAAAGGTTCCGGGTTTGATTCCCGGTGAGAACACAAAAATTCAATGTGATTTTTCTCATTTGCTGTTATGCTGCAACTGTTTCGAGATATTTGTATTTTCTCTACATTATTTTTGTTTCTTTTCCCAAATGTATTGTATTTTCTTTTTTATTATTTTGTTGACGGCATTCATTAGCCGTTGCATAAATGGAGAAACTGCTTAAAAGATTTACGATACGAATGTTTGAAGGATGCTGAAATGACCGAGAATGACATGGCATGACCGAATCCAACTAATGCTTGAAGACAGACATGTCAAAAGTCGGTATAATCGGCTCCCGTGCATAATAAGATATGCGAATGTAGAGAAATCGAGGTACAAGTATGTATGCAAAGACGGTGTGATATGGCATTCTTCCCTCTTTTCCTACCCCTTCGGGAAAATGGCGTGGTGGTTTATTTGTTAGAAAAAATAAGTAAAGTCTTTTAAAGACATATTATTAACATTTACATCGGTTTTTTTTGCGCGATCGAATGTATGAAATTATCATTATGTTATTATTTCTGCACGATTTGAATTTCTCGGGATTTAAACTTTAATTTCTTCTTTAGAATCGTTTGAAAAGTCTTCTTAGGCCCCCATTACAACGGGAAGTTAACATTTATCTTAAATTTTATCTACAAAGTAAAATTAAGTTTTGTGTATAAAAACATGTTCAATTATAGGTTACCGACGAAGATATTTTTAATTTTCTTGCAAATATACTCAGTTTCGTACACAAATATTGGTTTTTCTTTATTGACAGTCGAAGATAACTCTATTAACTGCCTATTGTAATCGGGGCCCTGGGGGTGCACAAAACCGTAGAGCTTATAGTTTCGGATTTTCGAGAACAGAATCACTGACTTATTGCACTCTCCATAGTGCCTGACAAATGCGCAACGTTCGCGATCCAAAACATCCACCCGCGTCTCTCCCGCAATTCCCAATCGAACATAATGAAAAATCGGACGCTAGACACCTTGTATATAATAAAACCTGCGTACATTTATTTTCTATGATTATTTTTAAAAGGATGCTGTTAAAATGAAACAGCTTATTGATAATTGCTCATTTTTATTCGATTATCATAAAAAATACCACATTTTACACAATCATTGCTTTTAATTAAAATACATAATGATGCTTTCGGTTAATTTTTTCACGATATTTTGTAAAAAAATTCTTCACGTTTTTTATGCAAATAGCGCTCCCACATTTGTAAGCAGCCAGCGAAGCATTACATAATGTACCTAGAGCCTAAAGCCCCGTAGCTATATTGCAAAATGGCATCGCTCATGTCCCTGAGGGATCGGGGTTCGTATCTCATCCACGCCATGGGGGAGGCTCCTACTAGTGCCGAAGGGTTGCAGTAATGCAATTTCATCCCTCTCCATACGGAGGTACAAGAATGCAGTTATTACGCTGAATTGAAAAATAGAACAAAAAAACCCCCGACGAAGAATTTTTCGTATGCATTGTATATAATAATTATTGATGCTTTCTACTAGAAAATATTAGAAAAGCATGAAAGCTTAATCCGGGGCTCTTAAATTTTATTCGATGCATTCTGCTTACTGATTTTTATATAGGTAGGTAAGGTAATCAATGAGGAAACTCGGAGCTACAGGAAATTGGATATAAAATATGTGTTCTTGCACGCGGTAAAAATTAGAGCATTTATTTGTACGGCAAAGGCTCTCTAAAATGTATGGGAAAAACTTTTAAAAATGAACCACTTTAAATAACGTCTTAAGTTCTTCTAAATCAACCAATAATAGAGTGTTTTGATAGATTTCTGGTTTCCGGGAAGCCATCCCACCAATCGGAACAACTTACCGAAAAGGAACGTCATGCGCGGAGTAATCAAATAATTACAAAACTTTAAAAAATCATGTCGATGATAAAGCGGTATTATTATTAATTGTCTCATTCTAATTAAAACCCCATGAGTTTAGGTATAAATACTACTCTATTCTAATTTTAAAAATATTTTATCAAATTTATTGCTTGACATCTATGTTGTCATTTTAAATTTAATTTTAAATATTATTTTTTAAATTAGGAAAAGTGTTAAAGAAAACTATGAAAGTGAATAAACGATTTTTTTAGTGGATTTTTGCCAAAAAGAACTTTTTTTTTTTAAATAACTTATTTTCAGCAAAATTTTTTTTTTTAAATCATGTATTTTCTGTCTTAGAATCGAGAAGCTGACTTAGACTTAGTAGTTTGGGTGATTTACCCGCAAAAACAAAAATATGTCTATGTACGAGTATACTTACTGCGCATTAAACCTGCTGTATATTCAAGTATGAAAAATATGTAAACATAAAACAAATAAATAATTAGTGTCAAACAAAATATCAATTAAATTTCTGTGTATTGTCACGCTACATATTATGACTTCTTAAAATGCGCTCGATGTTCAGTAAAAATAAGTAAAACTAAACTATGATTGATTGATTCTCAGCTTTGAATGTTTATTTATTTTTACATAAATGGCATAAATTGCCTTTAACATATATTGAACATAAATATGAAAAAAAATTACAAATATAAATACATAACAAAAAAATATAAAATTGTATAACTATAACAAGTAGGTAAATACACATAAGCAACCAAAAATATTAACGAAATAAATACATAAATATGAAAAAACAAAAAAGAAAAACATTTTTAAATATAAAGAAAAGTTTAAGAATAATATTGCGAGCGAAAAAAAGAAATCAGACTCGTTTTATAACTATCAAGTCCAGAACCAAATATATTATCAGCCTTGTCCTCATACTGCTTGCCATATCTATGTAGCCTAGGTATAGGCGAGTGCATGTGATAGTTGGTCCTAGAACTTGCAGAACAAAAAGGAAATCTGTGGCGGGTATGTCGACCAAGTACACGGATACACACCAACTCCAGCAAATCAGGACAGTCAATTAATAAATTGATCACTTTATAAAGTAATATTAGGTCAGTAAGGATTCTTTTCAGAAAGTCTTAAAAGATTTGCTGAAGATAACAATTGATTATAATTAAATGAAGCCGCTGGAATATGAAGTTTCAATTAATATATTTTAGAAATTTCTTCTGGACGCGCTCGAGTGAATCAGAATGTACCCGATAATGGGGCGATAATGTTATATGATAATGATAATGTTGATTTAAAAAAAAAAAAAATATTGTGTAAGAATTTTTCCAGAAGAGTGTTTTACATGAAAACATATTTACTTACCCCCGCGAGTTTCCTTAAAAATTATGAAAATCAATTTAGCCAAGGAATTCTTTGATAAGTCTTACCTGGTTTAAATTGATTCATCTTCATATTTTGTACGTTATTTATTTATAAAAATGATTTTTTGTACATTATGAAACGATAATATGACCCTCATTATTATATATAGGTATTACTTTACCCAAAACTTAAACTTCGACGTTTAGCTCTCAACATCTTTAAGACTACCATTGTGATATTGTTATAGGTTGTTTTTAAAATAGATTTATGGCTGTATTTTGATAAAAAGTAAGGAAGTCATTTGATTTTACCATTTTAAAACTCTTAGTTGTATAATTAGATAAAAACAATCATTTTCTACGATATTTTTAATAAAAAAATGTAGGTACTTAAAAGTTCGAAATAACTCAATAATGGTGACTTTTTGATCGGCTCTTGAAATTTAGACTAAAATAAGTGTTCGTCAATACTCAAAGAACATGTCAGAATCAAGTTATTAGCGGTCGCTGCATTCGTCTGAAAACTTGAATATTTTCCCCTAATTACTATCAGGAAAATCACGATTCATTTCATTATAAATAATCCAGTTCCGATCCATTTCTGTGTAACAGCGGCTCGTGTAAAAGAAAACCCACTCTAGGAGACTTTCACCGAGAGCCCGACAACCCCACTTGACTCTCCCGCATACAATGCTGGATCCATACAAGGCCGGATCCTTAGTAATAGGAGCGAGTAGAGTGGGTCTGCTTTTAGACAGTGGGCAAAACGGACCATAGTTCTATTTCTTTTCACTCTTCTTTTTTCTTTCGTATTTTTTACGGCGGGCTATTGTGATTCTTGCGGTGAGTTCATTCTGCCCACAATTTTATTTATTTTTTATAATTCGCCAAGCTAATATTTTAAAATCGTTTTTTTTTTTTACTTATAAGAAATATGGTAAACTGATAACTTATGTAACTATGCAATTGGCTAATGAACAGCAAAATCTTTGTTCAGCTAGAATTTTTTAAAAAGTCAAACAAGAACAGTAAAACTGTATGCGGTGATAATTTACTTGTCAACGAAACAGCCTTATTAATGCTCACATAATACGTATCTTGATAAGAATTTATAATTAAATGAGATATTTAAAAAAAAAACTTTATTGTTTTGAAAATAGGAAAAGTCACCAAACTCAATTTTACATGAGGCAGAAAAGAAACGATCTTCGAAAAAAATCAGAAGGTTCAGAAATATGTGTTTAACAATTTACAAATGAAATATAATACCATGTTACGAGTAGATTAGAGCGCACATAATAATACTTCTAAATTCAAAATAAAAACAATAATAATATACAATTTTTTTTAATGTGCGCTACCGTACATTTTCGTATTTTTTACTGTCGCTAAATATTGTATTTTACATTCACGGGTTTATCTAAAACAAGATAGCAAAAAATATGTTGATTTTAAAAAAAAAATAAAAAAACAACTAAAGAAAATATGTCAAATTAATTAAATATCCCAGCTTCGTAAGGATGGCACACAGACAAAAGTTTGAGGTTTGTGAAAATTTATAGAAGGCGCCAAAGGCAGCGTGTTAGGAATGTTTCCTTTTAACATTATTCATAAATACCAGGAATTTATAATTGTGACGTTTGATGCCTAATCACTTACTTTAGGTAAATAGAGAGAAACTCTCGCCTTTGATCGCAAATTAAAATTGTCTTAGTGCAAATCTCGGGGGACTTGGTATTTGCGTTAAATCGGGTTTCGTGTACCAAGGGGCATCAGCCATACTTGTCACACAGGGGTCTCGCTGTGGTCTCCCGTCCGCGGTGATCTCCACTCTCCACTCCTGCGAACACCTACACACGCGCACCGCCGTGCCGTGTTCACTCTTGACACCCACTAATACATGCTCAAGCGTCGGTATCGATCACCAACTCACACTTTCCTATCCAAATCCACCCCCGCGTCACATCCTTTGTAAAGAACAGCAGCCGTGGCACGAAGTAACAATACAAACCGACAAGAATTCTGCGTTTCAAAATAAAACTACCCTTTTCCTCTAAACATAAATTTTCCTCGAACAATTTCAGATCATCGACGTTACGAAAACCTCCTCTTCAACGACAGTCCTCTCAAAGTACTTCGACACTTAATCAAACCGACCTGTGCATTTACACTAATGTGTATTCGTTACATACATTCCCTCGGCACCGTTTCTGCGCAGCCGTTATTTTGCCAGCAGGTTTTCGATTTTTTTCTGTTGTGACTATATAAACCTCATCTGATCTTCACTTTCCCAGGTTTTCCTCCCTCTCCCACGTGTTTTCTTGTTCGCCCTCCCACCCTCCCCCACTGCTAGCTGCCAGGTATATAAGGGACCCCCCTCAATACATAATGTAAGCACCCTATGTGTGCACGGATGGTAGTGGCACATAGCGCGAAGATCTTTTGGGTTTATGTACACAACACGGACGATCGGACTATGCGCTGATTCAATATGCTTACTATGACATTTTTTTTTGGCTATTGATAGCACTATGAATTATGCTTTTTTATGTAAAATATTTTAACCACAAAGCTTGATCATGAGTCAATTGTTCAAAGATGGTCATGGCACATGTGCACTGTAATACTAATATTAATCAATAATATCCGGCAAATCTTGCTCTTGTCAATTGTCAATTGTCATTCGATTGACTTAGCTATTTAAGCGACAATGTAGGTAGATAAAAAAATATCAAATACGTCTTTCCGAGTTCCAAAACAGAAATCTCATTGCGGAGAGTGCTATTCGAATTCTTAGATATTCGTTTGGAAAAGCGAACGAAGGCGTAGCGTAGTTTGACAAACGTTCGTCTGAATTTGAATGTTCATTTTCTTTATTTTAATTACAGTTTATCATTATGTTTCAGAAGGTAGTCCATTAAAATAAGTTTTTTTCAAATACAAGGTTGTTCTAAATATTACCCAGTTTAAGAATAATTATTAAGGTGTACTTTATGATGCCTTACTCGTTTGACAAAAATCCGACATGTGAATTTCTAGCACTTACCCCCAGATATAAATGTTATAGTGGTATGTAGGTTTCTTGGAAATAAATATTATACATATATGTACCTATATTTAATCATTATCAAACCCTCATACGCTTACATTACGCCATATTTCAGTTGCCTGTCTAGAAAGTTAAATATTGCAAAGTAAACCATCTTATGAGCAAGTTTATACCTTTTATTTATCTTTTATCTTAACTAACAACCTTTTTAACACTTTTATGCATTTATTAATTTTCTGTTTGCTGTTATTTTTTATTTCATTTTAAATGTATTTTTTAAAATAAAAAACTTAACTATATTTGCTTGTATATATGTGTATTTTATAGAATATATTTTTCTCGTTGTATATAAGAGGTGCAGAGAATCAAGGGCGTAGCCAAGATTTTCTCCAGGGGACATAAGGTTTTTTGATAAAAAATGGTTTTATTTAAACATTTGAAATCGCCAAAAGTAATTAATAGGAATCGAAAAAAACAGATGTTCGGTAATTGGGTGCATTGGCAACTTCCGCTTAATTAGAATGACATTAAATAACGTTTTTGAAAAAATAGTGTCATTAAGATTTAATTGAATGTTTTCCTTACTTGACATCCTTGGCATGTCTTGTATGATATAAATTTAAACATTGTTAAGTTAGTATTTCGTATAAGTATTATTATCAAATAATTGCATTTATCAAGTAGTTTTCATTTAAACGTATCGGCGCAGAGTCTCGGCGAGCTGGCGTGGCGGCCGACGCCCGAAGGTGTGTTCGCGCCGCGCGCCTGGCCTTCACGCCCGCTCCCGTTGCCAGGCAACGGCCCCCCTGATCGCCCCACTCGCCCCCTCAAACCCCCGCCCCACGGGGGGCCACTGCGCGACAACCCAACCGAGAGAGCTTTATTTTTTTGTTTATATTCCAAAATTATCCGAGGCATCTAAAAATAATTATTCCCTAGAGTAAAGTGTTTTTTTTCTCAATAATAATAGATCTGTGGTCATTTAAGACAGGGTAGGTTTAAGGGATTTCTAACATGGTTTTAACTAACTATCTTAAAATGGCCATCAAAAGCGGAATAATCTGCCCCATAAAATGAGGCAGGCAGTAGGCACTACTTACATGTCTGGACATTGGTGGACGCCTCTGATTAATCCACATTATTCATATATTTTTTATTTCTTTCTGTTCGTGGGCTACTCCTGTGCGTCCTCCTAAGTCAGGTCCGCGTCCAGTAGCTTAGACGGGGTCTACAAACAACTAACGTATTTAGTGCTAAAGCACTCCCTCCACGTATACGAAAACTGTTTTAAAGACCGATGGTCTTCCTATCGGTTTCGCTCATACTAAAACCGGGTTGTGTTGTCCCATTGCGGAACCACAGATCAGAGGTCCGAGGTTCGAACCCTACTCTACCACAACCTGGTTCCATTTTCTGATAGTGAGTTTTTTTACGATTTGTTTGACATTACCCACAAAAAATAAAATACTTTGGTAAATCATAAGAACGTAAAAATTAGTTTATTGTCTGAAATTTTATTTTTTTATGATCCACGATTAGAATTATTTAACTTTACTGCTTTCATTGCCTGATATTAGTAATGTGTATGAGAGGCTTATATCGGATATTTTCATTCTTCTTCATGACCATATACATATTGCAATGAGGAAGTTCAGTGGTTTTAAAAAAAATATTTGTTAATAGACTATAAACTAGGCCAATTTTTTTGTATCGTATTATCAGCGCTATGATTTTTGAAAGTTTTGTATTTCTGAAATTACTCCGCATGTGACGTCAGAGGTTCTCATCCGCTTATTCTCGGTCAGTTCTGCCGAATGATCCGTTGGCGGTAAGTAAACCGAATAACTTTCACAGCTCTCTTATCATGACGCGGACCAGACACACAAAACTTTTTCAAATATCGAAATACAATACAAATGCAGCAACAAATTCACCCATTGATCGTGCCCTGACCTTGTACAATCAAATAGATACTTTCGATATCGACATCTTACTAGACTCGGCAACATCGTTTAAAAATAATATTCTGATTTTTTTTAAAACTTGAACTGTAATTTTCCTCACTTATTTTTTTTTTAACTCTCTCTCACACACACACACACACACTCACCCTATTTTGACATGCCTAGTACCAAATTTAGGCTCTAATTGGAATACAACTTAAATGTCATTTTACACCTAAGCATGATTCTCTCTAACTGTTGTTTAGATATAGTTATTGTGTTGTGTTCTGTTGCCTTTATAAAATATAAAAAATAAAAAAATCATTGGTTGATTCATATGAACTAGTGACATTGTTGAAAGTAGTTCGTTTTTATTTATTTTTTCGTACATTTTCAAGTTTTTACCGCGCGCAGAAAAACGTTTTTTTGTATCCAATTTCCCGTAGGGCTGAGGCAATCATTGTCTAAGATGACCCATCTGTTTCAATAAACTTTCTCTAAACATGAGATTAAATACAACAAATGAAGCCTACTTTCATATTGGTCAGTTATTTTATCCAACTGTGGCACAAGTATGACATTACTCGAAATCTTCCTTCCTCAAAATGAGTTCATGGATAGGCATACTTACGTTCATCGCCTAGTGCTTCGATCAATAAACAGGAATGGATGATCCCTAAGGACATATTGTGGGCTACTAAATGCTGCTTTCCAACCTTTGCTCAGTCAGGGTTTTAGAGCATTCGGAGTCCAACTAAAAGCGCCAGCGTAGACGCAGGACGCTTCTTTAGTATATAATGCCGTCGTTACGGACACAAGATCGACTTTAAACTAGACCTATGTTGAACAAAACATTGCTTATAAAAAACTTCTTGTAATTCATACATATATGCAGTAGGTAGGATGTGCGAATTTTAGCGAAATTTCTTTTTTTTTTGCGTTTTTTTTTTTAAGGAATAACTTTGAGGCTTGTCAGCAGGGATAGAGGGGATATGGAAGGAGGTAACGAAAAATACAGACCCAGACCAATTGAGAAAAAAATCTTTCTTGGATTTTTTTCTTACAACTGGCGGGAATCAAATATGTTTTACTATTGGCGAAAATTTCGTATTTTTAATAATAATCTTTTAGTAGACAAGTTGATACTGCTTTAATGCCAATATAGAGTCCACGCTCCTGACTTCCTATGTCCGCGGTCTACTCCTATGCGTCCCGTCCCCTTAAGTCAAGGCTGCGATTATGAACGCTACATATCGAGACGTAAAGTAACATCGATATTTAAGTAGGATAGTATGTATATTTGTATGAAAATTATTTATGAAAATATTAAGTATCTTCGTCGGTTACCTGTGATTAAACATGTATAGAAAAAAAATTGTTAACGTTTTCTTTTTTTCATAAAGAAATCTTTATTTTACTTAAATTAATAATAAAATTGAAGATAAATTTTATCTTCCCATTATAATCGAGGCCCAGGTCAGCGTTCCTTAATAGCCGTAAACTGCCGAACACATTTCCCTGCCTAACATAAATATTTTTTTAACATTTTTCCTCCACGGTGGTTCTCTCCAGTATATACGTAGCTTCACCGGAAGAGATGTTTTCTCAAGCCGTGTACTCTTTTGTTGGATCGCCAATTATTGTTATCGAGTCCTATTGAATGGGGTGGGAGGTAGAAGGGAGTGGAGGGAGGAAGGTATCCATCGCCCCATCTGGTTCTAGCCTTTGTAAGAGGAACTACAGCTTCCGACGTCAATATGCTCCCCCTGCACTCTGCCAGATATAGTCAAATTGAAGAAATATACCGAAATAGCATTTTTTTGTTGAAAACATGCAAAATAGCTTTCTTAAATTATGCAATGTTGGTATGAACTCTATGCACAATCATACAGATTATAAATAGTCTAGAAACCGCTTACGCACATCAAACTAAAACCAACAAAACTACTCGTAAATGAGTAGTTTTACGTGTTGGTCATTAGTTACTCTGTAGACGTCGCTTAGTACGCAACTGCCGATTTAAATTCAATTTCGCCGTGTTGTGACGTTTGTTAGTGTCAAAATACTGCTGGGATTAAAAGGGAATAGGGTGGGATCACATTTCATGTGTAAGTAGCGAATGAAAAAATAATATTGTTTGAAAATTCGGTTATTTTACCGCCTGTCAGATTCTTAAATAAAACAAGGCGGACATTTTGTTAGTATCTATTGCCAGGGTAGTCGAATTTTTTACCCGGTTTTCTATTAATAAGACTTAGGATGATATTAAACTGTATTAATTTTACTTAATTACTAAATTATTATTTATTGTTTTTTTTTACGTTTGCCTAGTAAAATTACCTTTTTTTATAGTCCAGTCAGTAAAGTATTTTTTGTGGTAAAACATAACATAACACAAAATAATCTTATATTTGTGTTGTGATAATATATAGTTTGCGGTTTGGCAACATTACTAGGACACTTCACGCATGCGCGCAGGTGGGATGTCGTGCAGCGGGCGGGCATTTGGCAAGTTTTAGACACAGAGCGATGCATGCAATCTTGATTCTACGGGCCTTCTGGCATATTATAATTCTTTGCATATTTACTAATTTATGCATAATCAATTTAGTTCTTAACATCTTAAATACTTACATAAACTTATGATAACATTACAGTAAGTATTAAAATTTATTAAAAACATATTTTTTTCAAATTGATTTAAAATATTTCAAGGTTTCTATTTCTCCAATTTCCTAACAACGTAACAAGTAAGAATCTTAAATCTTATTTTTGTTTTTTGTTTTTTGTTTGTTATTGTCTAGGTTACCATTTCTTAGAAAGAAAAAAAACGTAGTAGTATTGGAAATGAAGACTTTTAAAACCGGTCGGCAAATAAATATATTTAGTGATTTTAAACCGTGTAAATATTTATTTATATTTTAACATCAAAAATCACAAAGTTGGTGCTTCAAATAATTATTTTATTTCAACTTTATTATGTTTATACGTATAAAAATTATAAACGAATTGAATTCGTCCATTTCAAAAATTCTAGAATGTATGCCTAGAGAGCGAATTGGCGATGAACGAAAGTAAGTCAAAAGTGATGGTATTTGAAAGGGATAGTGAGGTTACTGACTGCATAATAAATGTAAACAACGAATGTCTCGAGCAAGTGGAAGAATTTGTGTATCTGGGAAGCATGTTTTCAAGAGATGGAAGAGTAGAAAAAGATGTTGAAAGAAGAGTGAATGCGGGTAACAAAATGAACGGAGCACTAAGCACAGTAATTTCTAATAAAAATATGTCAATCGAAGCTAAACTGGCAGTGCACAACGGAGTTTTAGTCCCAACACTTATGTTTGGAAGTGAAACATGGAACTGGTAGAGGAAGGATGAAAGCCGAGTGAACGCGGTTGAAATGCGATCTCTTAGACGAATGTGTGGGAAATCAATGTATGACAGGGTTACGAATGATGAAATCAGGCGAGAGTGTAAATCTGAGACAAGTATAATTGATAAGATTAAGAAAGGGTCTCTAAGATGGTTTGGTCGCGTAGAACGAATGGACGACGAGAGAATTGTAAAACAAGTATATATGGCGAAAATGAACGGCAACGTTAGACGAGGACGACCAAGGAAGACGTGGCATGATCAGATAAACCAAAATCTTAAGTCTGGTCATGTCAAAAGCAGACAGAACCGAAGGGCATGTATGACAAGATGTATGAATGTGGAAGAGGCTAGGATTGTATGCCAGGATAGACGTGTGTGGCGGTCCATTCTCTCTGCCTACCCCTACGGGGAAATGGCGTGATGGTAGTAGTAGTAGTAGTTTTAAGAAAGGATTCATGATAATTCTACTTAATATTATTACGATTATCCTTACTTAGTTGTGATATTTCTCACGCTTTTTTACTACATAAAATTGGCGATGAATTTAGGTCTGCTGAAATTGTTTGTTGTTCAACTTCAAAATTTAAACAAACGCTTTTATTAACGGTAAAATAAATTATAATATATTAAAATAAATAATCCATTTTTCGTACCTGCAACTGTTGTTTTTTCTGTCTTTTTTCAAAATAGACCTTAAACTCGAACAATACTCGCAAACTAAGAAAATTTATTTTTAAAATCAGAATTCAGTTCGTCAAATGTATAATAGAGTTCTTAAAACAATGAATCTACTGCGTACCATTTTATCTACATTATTTTTTTAAATGGTGCTTTTAATTGGCCTCCATGATCTTCTGATTTGGCAGCATTGGATTATTTCCTTTGGGCCTCGTTAATTCCATGGTTTATGGAAGCCAGTATAAGACGCTCTATTTCTGAAATAACGCCGTATTAAAAACAAACTTTAAATAAAGATGTAGCATATGACAAATGACTGATGTGCGGTGGGTACATATAAATAAGCTACTCTGTCCTGTACAAACATGAATACCCTTTTTCATACATGAATGAAAAAGGGTATTAATGTCAAAGCTTAATAACTAAGTTGTACACTTTACAATAATTAGTAGTATACTTTATAATTATTATAGTAGAAGTGTTAAGAGAAAAAATAACATATCTATAAAAAAAATTAAAAAAACGCAAACATTATAAATATACATATTTAATATATTACAATACAGATGGAGAACATTTTATAGAAAGGAATTATAGAAGTCTGGGCATTTACGGTGCTTGTGGCCTGTCACTGTCTATGTTTGAACATCTATACCCCTTCAATTCTTCCATCTGTGTTGATCTTTGTGAAATTAAAGAGCTGAAAACCTTTTTGATGCGGGTGGCATTCTATCCAAATTATTTCACCTGCGTCAACGCCTGAAAATATTTAAAATTTAAACCAGCTGGTTTTATCAACAATGTTTTGACTCTATCAAAATGTTCGTAAGCAAGAACTGGATTTAAATCCTGGGGGAGTTTTTAATATTTATGTATTATAACAGAGATGAACATTTTATAAAAGAGGAATATAGAAGTCTAGGCATTTACACGGCGTAACTTATCTTTTTTTTTTGTACACCGTTTTGTGAAAAGGACCAAAATTATATTGTTATGGTATTTGTTACAATAAATATAGTGTAAAGTTTCCGAAAACCAAGTTTTGTAAAATTTCCATTGAAAATAAACGTATAAATTGCATTTTTCAATAAAAAATTATAAAAGTGCCATTTATGAATAATTAGTTTCATATTCTTGTTTAGAATCACCCTAATATCTAAATGATTAATTTATTTGTTTTTTAACAACTTATTTGTTACTTTTTATACATCAAAGCTAATGTTTCCTCACTGGGGGTGTCCCGTGCCGAGGGAGACATTTTATATAAGTTTGAAACATGCCTTATTAAACATTATTAAATCATAATTTCAAATACACATAAAACTCACAAATAAAAACATGTTTTCTACCTATTTAACCTGATCCACTCATCGATCCGTGCGCATCCCACTTCCGTTATCCATTTCTTAATAGCGATTTTACAGTGATAATATTTAATTGATTATTGAAAAGATCGCGGGACATACGAGTATATATAATATGTAAAAATTGTGACCATAATTAGTTTTACATTTCGGTGAATAAAAGAATCTTTCAATTTTTACAAATAATGTTTGACGTCGAGTATAATATTCAGTACATAACATCCATCACCGTGCAATATTGCGCCACTTACCTACGCGGTATGCATTTCATTCTCTTTCATCTTCGTTTTCTCAATTCATCCCCTAATAATGGCCATTTCCGACAAATTTCAAAACAGAGTGACGGATATTGGCTATTGATTATGTTACAACAATCACCATCCTGCATGTCTGAATACCTATATTTGTTAAATTTATTGATTTTCGTGATGTAAAAGAGCTGATACTTTATTGATGTGACTGAAATTTAACCAAATTAATATACACACTAAAAGCCGCATTAAAACAGGTTTGCATTTTTGTAAAGTCCAGTCCGTTCAAATCTTTAATAATTTTGGCTCATGCGTGCGTAACATATTAAAAATATATATAAAACGTTCAAGTGTGTCGAAAAGGAGAAGTGGCATGGAAAAGGCCGATTTTTTCATTGAATAAAATTAATTCGTCATTAAATATTTTCCTCATTTTGATTAAGTAACATAAAATTTTTGTGTTTTAAAATTTTTAGATCATATTGGAAGCAAACTTAGAAATATTTGCGAAAAACTTTGAAAAAAGAATCGTCAGATTTCTAATTATGCTCCACAAACTCAATGGAGAATGCTAAGTTTGCGGTGTCAAGTAATATACTTGATATCTGCTTTTGCAAGATTTAGAGTTGGTTTTGCATTACGCTATTATTTAGGTAGGTAGGTTAATATGTATTGTTTATTTTGGCATCAATAACAAATTTTCCGTTTTTGGTGGAGATTTCCAAGTTTGCTTTTAATACACCCTCATATGTATTTTTAACTTTTTAAAAATATCTCAATTTCGTCCTTTCATAACCAGTGTGTAATGAAAGGAGCTCAGGGAGTATTGAAGGCCAGAAAGGGGTTATATCGTCGGCCTAGCTTGTAAAACTTTAAGTCCCAAACTTACTTTTGTTCAAAGGAAAACCGTTTTTACTTTAGTAGCGAATTGTAGGAAATTTTTTAATCTATGTTTTTTTTGGGTGTAAATAATGCAACACTGTACGAATATACAAATTTTACACATACAGATATAGATTATTTAAAATTCTAATATACATTTTACACATACATTTATAGACTATTTGAAGTCCTAATAGAAAAAATATCATTTTTGATCATTTGTGGATTGAAGAGTTTTACAAGTTAGGATGATGATATATAAATGGGACATACGAGTATAGTGCCGCGTCGGTGTCGTAGTAAATGTGTTAAAAAAATAATTACTATATTTCATAATTCTACTGTGCCCATTAAATACATTATTACAATTAAGACTAATTGCAACTTATTTCGATGACAGAAATATTTTATTTATTTCTTTGCATTTTACAATACGTATACATAAGTTACAAATACAAAAGAAAACGATTACATTAATCCAAAAAATATTGATGGGTATACATTTTATTTTAAATTGAAATAAAGGCTACTGTAAAAATACGATAGATTTAAAAACGTTAAAAAATGTGTGCTAGAACACAATTTTTTCGTCGCTAAAAATGAGAAAATTATAAAAAAGTTTATCCTATTTATTAAAAATCGAAGCTATTTAAATCTGTTTTTTATCCATAATTTCAACAAAAAAAAAAATGAAACAAATTCATATAATTAATCACTATCATTATTGTCCTTTGAAATGCATTGAACAGTTTTGGAGCTGTGAAAAATAAGTGTATTTGCTCGAGTCTGACAAAAACGATTTGACATAAACGTTTTCTTAGAATTCGGCCAGTAGCTCTAAAAAGCTTTATCAAGCGGGAATGACCAGAGTTAATATGCAGGCAACACTCGAAGGGAATTTCTAAAATATTTTATTATTTTAAATAGTTTTATGTTCACTGAAATGTATTAATAAAATCGTTGCCTACTTAATCGTTTTTTTTATAAATTAGTACTCGAATTAATCGTTTTTCATTTCTTCTTTCGTTGTTAGGTCTAAAGGCAAGTTTGTAAAATGGAAATATTCTAATATTTTTTTATACCCATATCTAAAATTACTAAATTAAACCTGCGTGTTGCAAATGCTGTGGAGAAATGTAAAAAAATATTCGTGAATACAAATCGATGGCGCCCAAAAGATAAGGCCACGATAGTAGAAAAAATAATGACTGCTGAAGGGTAACGAAAGGAGATTTAGAAAAATAACTATGAAGAGAAATAAATGTGAACCATAACTGAGACGCCGCTTCATAAATCTTTTGACGCTGTAGACGGGCTGTCACGAATCCTTTGGAATATATTCCTGATTATAATCAAGGCGATAGCAGTAGATGCCATCGATGTTATGTATTCGATGGGTCGAAACTTTCACACGTTTTCCGGACATTTTACGTGTTCCTTATGTCGACTTTAAAAAAAACTGTCTTCGAGTGGCCGAATTTTCAAAATATTGTATTTTTAAAAGTTAAAAAAAAAACTTCATTCTAAAACGTTTTTAAATAATAAGTAGTAACTATAGCTGTAAAAGTAGTAGTTATAGCTGTTACTTTCCAAAAAAAAAACTAGCTCTTGTGCTTGGAGGGTGACTTACACTGTTATATTTATTTAGTAATTTGAAGTTATATAACAAATGTTTTATTTCAACCATAACCATGTTGAACCCGAGGCCTTTTGCATGGCAGGCAAACGCGCTAAATTTTAGACCACGAGGTAAACAAATAATATATATTTAATCAGCGCGCAACGTTTTAATTATTATAACTAAAATCAGTTGTGAACCTCAGTTTATGATTTTAATAGTTAATACTTTTAGTTTTGTAAATATTTTCATTTTATTTATTTCAAATTATTTACTTCGACTTTTCAAATGTCTTTTGCGTAATTGTATTGTTTAATCTAAATTATATGCAATATTATATACCTATAGGTATATGAGCTGCCAGATAAAAATGCCAACGCTTGTATGGCAATTATGGTGTAAAATATGACTTAGCGTAGGCATCCTTATCTGACGACAACTATACAATATAAAACTAATTACGTTTCGTGACTGTCAAGTATAAAACAACGCTAAGTAATGTAAATAAACTAGTATTCTTAGAAAGCATTCATAAGTTATGGTTTCGTAATCACGTGACGATAATATAAACCTTAAGTTGAGACAACGAATGGTCAAATATTATATATGGTCGGTCTTAATGTACGGTGTAGAGGCGTGGACTCTTAAAGTTAATATTATAAACCGCCTTGAAGCATTTGAAATGTGGATCCACCGTAGAATGTGAAGAATATCTTAGACCGATATGATAACCATGAATGAAGTATTACGTAGAGCCAATACTAATAGAGAACTATTCACCACTGTTAAGCTCCGTCAAATTTCATATTTTGGCCATGTGTTGAGAGGTGATAAATATGCAATACTTCAGCTTGTCATGAAGGGGAAGATCGAGGGACGTAGAGGGGTCGGAAGAAAACAGCTTTCCTGGCTTCGAAACAACCGAGCATGGACCAGAATCAAAACTGTGAAGGAGCTGTTTCGCACTGCTCAGGATAGGGAAGCTTTCTCCCAACTGATCGTCAATGTCGGGGGGACCCGACATGACATGTGAAGAAGAAGAAAAAGAATCACGTATAGCCGGGTGGATTTTTCGTAAAAGAAAATATTACCAAACTGTATAAAATAAAACCAACAGGGGTAATTTCAAATGGTAATTTTTTTCATCCTTTAGTCTATTGAAATAATATTATGCATATAATAAACTCTGTATTAGTTATTTATATAACTTAATGAACGTTTTTATACTAAAAGGTTGGTTTACGCCATAAAATATTTTCATCAATATTTTTTCCTTCAAATACTAATAACGTATCGCCCACCTGATGAAATAGTTCAGTTAGCTAGAAGATTGGCACTAATTATTTATCTGTTTATAGTTCCATATCATCGCTTCGAATGTCGATCCTAACTTCTATTTACTTATTTAGCTAAGCGACAGACAGAGTGAATTTATTGTAACCTGTGTACTTTTTTTCGGCCACCGATTATTTCGGCGTTGGTCCCGCTTGATCGGTCGTCATTAGCGATTCATCGGTTAGCGGCATGTCATAAAAATGTCAAACGGAATGTTTCGGCGGGCGGCGGGGATGTCGCCGCGCTTACTCCGCTACTCGCGCGCAAAGGGTTAAACGGGTATTGCCCTCGCACCCATCTACCGCCAGAGCTGCTTCCCTCGTCGCGTTACCTACCAGTTACCACGCACGCCAAACTACCGAATAGCACCTCCGCGAATAACCGGTTACTCGAACAATCGAATACTTCCCAACGGGTTCAACACTAAAATCGTCAAAATCGAGGTCCAATTTTCCACACCCCAAAACTGAAACGATTTTAATTTCTTTTTAAGAAAGATTATCAAAAATATTTTTTCTGATTCGTCACGTTTTGCTTTTTTCCAAAAAAAGTTATCGTGTTTGTATACCGTGCGTCCGACGACGGCAGATTAAAATAGGCGCTTTTAACAGTTTTTGAATGGTCCTAGCTCCTATAAAATAAAATTAAACTAAAGCGACACACCCATGGTGGATATCTATAGTGTATAAAAAAATAATGGCTCTAGTGGCATGATCCAGGGAGAAAATTCGGGAATACATAGCATCCTCAAAATCTTCTCCACAATTCTGAAGCCAGTCGACATATGTCTTCTTCTAGCCTCTCGGCCTTCAATCTTGCCCTTCAACAGTCGCGTGCACTGAGTTTTTTTACTAGGGTAGGCAGTAGAAAAAAAATATGAGTAATAAATCTTATCAAACCGTTTTCTTCGCTCGTCACATTAGTTTTTTGTCCATAAAGGGTAACCGAGAAAACGCGTATTTCTGTCACTATCGCAAATTTTACAGAACTCCATTTTAGTTTTTTATTAGCAAAATAAACGTGGACCACATTCTCGATTATGCGAAAGTAATCGATTTGAAGTGTTTGAGGTTATGTATATGACATTTGATCTTTGACCGTCTTTTGTAAAATAATCATTTTAAAAACCGCTTGATGTCAGTAACGAATTCGTTCGTTCACGAAAAGCACTGCCTTCAAAGTTATCCATACAAGCGTAATTACAACTGAAAAAAACCCACACAAACACGTTTTATTCATGTAAACAGCAGCTGCAGTATGAACATTTGTAATTTGTGCCTTAGCCGACCCTGGCCGACCGGCGCACCGATCGGTACGACACAGTCTTAACTGAATTTTAGCTGACGCAATTTCCAAATTTTACAAATAGTTACTTGTATATTTTATATTATTTTTTGTAATTGTTTTAATGAAATTCTAGTAGGGTAGGCACTGCTTGTGGGCCTATATGGACCGCACGCCACTTATTAGGGCCTTCAAAATCAAATGGTACTTTTCTCCATGCATTATTGAAATTTAACGAACTCTCATCCTCCGTTTGTTCTAACTCTACTTAAGACTTCTGAGTCAGTAATCGGGTCTGACCAAGATATCTTGGGCACTCTGCGATGTAACCTCATCTCAAAAAACTTCCAGCCTGTTTATAATGTTCACCTCGAGAGTCCAAGTCTCACAACCTTACAACAATACAGACCATTCATAAAACTTTACAATTCTTCGCCTTATTTTTTAAGTTCAGTTATCATTGCAGAAATATTATATTATGTTAAAAGCAGCTCTTCCTGCCTCGATTCTACAATTTCAATTTCTACATCTGGGTCACGAGTCACGAGTCTCTGTTAGAATGCTGCCGAGAGTAAAATATTTTGTAACATATATATTCTGCCAATCCGATTATTATAGCAGATAGTTCCAAACTATTACACCCGGGTTATCGAGAATCGATTAGATTTTGATTATAGATATTAATGGGATAAGAGTCTCATGCGACGCTTTCAAAATGCTGTATCTATTTGTGTGACACGCTTAAAAAGCTTACACGTGCCTGATTCCCGTCGATAACAACCTCTTTTTATTATAGCGCCTATCTAGGTACTGTAGTCGGTTTTAAGTCTAGTGGTAACGCGACATATCCAATGAGAAATTGAGTCAATTCCCGATTTTAAAAGCATACATAGACACACAGAAAGACAATGTAATTGAAAGAACTGAAATTTTATTATTCGACTGTCTAAAATCCCATTGAAGATAAACAGGGAGAAGTCAAAGAATCCATTTTTATTTGGTACATTTACAGCTTAAGCCAATTACGACACTTGCACGAAGAAAAATATGCATAAAAACCGGTCATATTAGTTTATTCATATTAAGATACATAATATTACAAAAAAAAATAATAACTTATCCCTAACTCTACGAGGCTTGGAGTCCTGTGTTGAGTTGGGATCCAACATAATGAAAAGTGGAAGCTGCATATTATTAAAGAATACTAAAAATAAAAATCATTTCCTAAACATAAATTTTAATAAGCATCTGGACAACAAGCCTAATAAAATTTAAATCTATGCAATATCTTGCAGACGTTTCCTGCAATGGTCTCTTCCCCTAGACAAAATCCAAACTTGTACACTTCTCCTGAAAATGGCTTTCGTTTTGGAGAACTTGATATGTTTATCCAGGACATTGAACACTTTTGGGGCCTCAAAAGAGTAATTTCTGTGAGCAAAACGTACGTGTTTTTGGTATTAAATCATTCAAATTACAGGGAAACCTCGCACGAGAATTTTGCTAGGATCTGCCGCATGACCAGTAATTGTATTAACCAATCTTATTACCCACGTCAATCTTCATAACTCCCTAGAGGGTTAAATCCAGTCCCTGTCTACAACCATTTAGACAAACTCAAAATAAATATTCTCGATCAAATCAACTGGTCCATAAAGCATAAAAAACGAAAATATATTTGACTTATTTTTGGAACAACGATAAATTATTAGCAACATTCACCCAGACACATGCAAAACAAAATATAACGGGGCCAGCCATGCTTTACATTTTAATGGGAATACAATATGCAGTTTACTATTTAAAACAGACAAATATAGGTACATTTTGTGCTGCTTTTTAAGTTATTAAATAATGTTCTTGACAGTCCCGAACTTTAAATTGTGTTAATTTTTATGCGAGACAGCGTGGGACGAGACAAAATACTTCTTTTGCTGTTAATTTGCATAGTTCAAACTATGCCAAATACTCACCTATTCCACGGTTCAACGGTTCCACATGTTAGCAAACAAACGTGGAAACTTAGACTTATTTCATTTATCTTTTTATCATTTAAAATCATTACTTTTAAATCACTTCTTTTCTAAATTATAAAAATGTACTAAGTGTTATATTTGTTTTACTGTTTATGCTATGATACACTTTTTTTATTTAAACCCTTCAATTATTGTTAATTTACTGCATACCTATGTTATAATTTCGTATTCAATGTTTTTTTTATTACCTCCTTATTTTCGGCTGTTTTTTTTTCATTTCATGTAGTTTTATTTTTTATACTGTGTTCAGGGGTTTTGTTTTATTTTAATTGTTTTTAAATATTATTTTATACTTTGTCAAAGGCGTAAGCCGTCGAAATAAATAAATAATGAATGTGCATAAGTGCTTTGTATTTCCTTTATATTTCTTTATTAGAAATAATATGTGCACTGTTAATTTCAAAGTTCCTTAGTTACCTTTCTAGACTAGCGTTTGTATTAAACAGTTTTTTTAACATACATTTTTTATTCTACATTATTATTGTGACGTAGTAACATAGTACCTCCAGTATTGACATATGGAGCAGAAACACTTACACTCACCAAATCGACTATAAGGAAGCTCCAGGTAGCACAGTGAAAACATGAAAGAGCCGTGCTACATGTAAAACTCTCTAATCGGATAAGAAACACCGAGATACAGGAAAAGTCGGGAGTAACCTTAGAGTATATACATCTGAGAATGGCTAAGCTTAAAGGGTCATTTGCGGGACAAGTTGCCAGATTAAAAGACCAACGATGGACTAAAACAGTAGTTGAGAGTTAAGTGGAGACCTCGTGAAGACGAAAGAAGTAGAGGGAGACCCCCCGCGCGATGGTTAGATGATATGAAGAGAATTGCTGGTGACTGCATGCAGAAAGCGCAAGATAGGGACATATAGGAGAGGCGTATGTTCAGCAGTGTACAGAAATGGCTGTGTGATGATGACGATGATATGTATAATATTTAAATATACATAATATACTAAATTATCACATTTGTCAATGTGTATTCATTCGTTCTTTTGATTTCATATCTACGTATTTATATGTTCATCACGCCAAATATGCAAATGTGCTTAAAAATGAAAATTTGTGAAAATATTTTTTTTTCATTTCTCTGTTTCTTTTGTCGGCCTCGTGGCGTAGTGGTTAGCGTGTTTGCCTACCATGCAAGAGGTCTCGGGTTCGATTCCTGACCTGGTTGACATGAAATATTTATTTTTTAAAAAGATGTTGATGAACAAAATTATGATTTTGATTTATTTAACCTTTTGTACAAAATAATGTAAATTGGACATTGGCGGGCTTATGGTGGTGTTTGTTACCTACTAAACGTCGGGTTATGTCGACTGCCTAGTAGGTTCCACATAAATTGCTAAATATTTATCCGCGTTGATATCGTTCCGTAAAATTCGTCTCGTGAGAACGTGTTTTACTTCACGCTCGTTTTGGATAAATCTTCAGACTAACATTATATGTGTAATGCACAGATAAAGTAAAAGATATTACTTTCAGTTTTATTATCTTTTATTAATACAAAAGGTACAATATATAAACTTAACTTAACTTAATATAATAGAGAATGAAAATACTTAAAAATAACTCAAGGAATCTAATTTGTAAAACGTAAAATAAAGCAGCTAAGAAAAACTATGAAATTAAAATTAAATCAACGTGTGTCACCAAACACAGCCAAAACGCTTCTCTCGGTGTCCGTCGCTCGGACCTGGCGCGCGACGTCGCGTGTGACGTCTATAGTGTTGCCACAGGCTTATTGCCAAACGGCAATTTCTTCCGACCAACCAACAAAATAATAGTTTTTTATATAATTCAAGTTACAAAACAAATTCAATAGAAAATAAAATTAAAAGCTAATGACATTAAAATATAGATATATCTGTATTTGTATATAAATTACCTTAAATCAATACTATTACTCAATGGGAAAATAAAAAAGAGGAAACAGGAAAGGAGGATAAATTAAGAAAGAGAAACGAGATGTTTCTTCAGACGTGATTTAAACAGATATTCTGTAGTAACATTTTGGATGCTGGATGGGAGATGATTTCGCAGTCGAGCCGCATGCAAATACAAGTCTTAAAAGATCGCTACTGACATATCTTTGCTGATTTCAAAGCACCGTTCTCTTATTGTTACTGCACCTGGAAATAGCAACTCGGGTATTTCAACTCCATCCGAGATGGAAGATACTTCGACAATTAATTATTTAGTTCAAGATGCGATACACTATCTGTTCTCCACTCTGCATAAGTTTAGTCCTAACAAGGACCGCGGCCGGCGGCTCCTTTGTCCTTCAAATCTCCCGTATTAAATTTGCCGACTTATTAAGATATTTGCGTATTGAGTGATTGCTCCTGTTCCGTTTGTCGGAAACATATCGAAGGAACCATCTGCCGAGATGTTGGATTCTCTCTTTTGACGATTGACGTGAATAAACAAACAAATAAACAGATACGCCGTTTCCCCGCAGGGGTAGGCAGTTAGTATCACTCGCAGAGAGTAACGCCACTCTTTTTAGCACACATAATTTGATTTATTTGCATTCACATCTTACATTTTTTTTCATGCACGGACCCGATTATTCCGACTTCTGACATTTCCATCTTCAAATATTTGTTGGATTCGGTCACGCTTTACGATTCTCGGTTTTCCTCGTTTTCTGCCTCCATTTTGCAAACAATCTGTTGCGATTTTATTTATTTCAGAAAAAGTGTATGTTTAACATATTACAACAGAGATGAAGAACATTTTAGAGAAGTTAATATAGAAGTCTAGGCATTTACAGGACATATGACCTGTCACAGGCTGGTATAAGTGACCACTTTACACATCATCATTTTGTGTAACATTTACCATTCTGCCCATATTTAAACATTTACATTCCTTCAACTCTTTCATCTGTTGATGTTTCTGAAGTTGAATAGCTGAAACCTTTATTTATACGGGTGAGATTTATCTAATTGAATTATTTCACCCACATACTAGGCAACGCCTGAAAATGTTTTTTTTTCCATTTCTATATATCTTGATAGACCAGGTGGATTTATCAAAAATATTTTGAGTTTGTCAAAATTTTTGCAGTGCGTGAAGAAGTATAGAACTCTGCATCCATCAGACTTTACTAAAATAAAATGACTGTCCCTGGGCTGGCACCTGAAACTGTAGTGAGACTGATCACCTTACCTTCCACGTAACAAAACGTATCCAGGTACGGTGCAATTAGAGTACAACTGCGGTGCCCTATGCACAATTACGTGCGAATAGGAAAATAATTATCATAATCATTTATTTTATCAGAAATCGAACCTAAAACCTAGCAGATTAAATGTGCCCGGAGCCCACAATTCAAATAAATTGCCAAAATTTGATCGAATCAAATGAAGAATACTGTTTGGTGTGTAAAATGGAACCAGAACCCTTGACGACTGTTTTCGACTCGATAGCTGCTCTCTGGCAAAAACCCTGAATAAGGACATCGAGTGTAGATAAGTCCGCCTCGTTTTATAGTGGTTCGCGCGTTCGCCTACCATACTTGAGGTCCCGGATTCGATTCCTAGCATGATAGACGTGAAATATTTGTTTTAAAAGGTGGTCCTACGCTGCAATATGTCACTGCCCCTGGACCGGCAACTGAAACGTAAAACGAATCACCTTACCTTTCAAGTAACAAAAATGATCCTGGTACTTAGCAATTGTAGAACCAATGCGGTTCCCTACGCATGGCTTGGTGCGGACAGGGAATTAATGATGATAATCATGTTCTGCTACCATCACACTATTTTCCGGAAGGGGTAGGTAGGGGATGGACCGCCACACGCGTCTTTCCTGCGAAAGATTCCTAGCTTCTTCCACATTCATACATGCCCTTCGATTGTGTGCTTTTGACATGACCAGACTTAAACATTTGGTATATCTGATCATGCCACGTCTTTCTCGGTCGTCACAATTATGTATTTTGTCGGAAATCGAACCGTAAACCCCGCGGATTAGATGTGCCTAAAGCCCACAATGGAAATAAATTGGCAATATCTGATCAGGAGCACAGGAAATAAAGACACCCTCCTCGGTGTGGCGGCTCCACTCGACTCTCGTCCACACGGCTCTGTATCGATTACGCGGCATTGTTTTGCAAGGGACGGCGGTCTCTGTGTAATGTATACCTCCTTTCGTTTTATACCGCCCGCGCCCTCGTCTTCTGTCCTGGACACGTTGGAAAATGAACATATATATATTATTAGCACAATACAGAGCCTGCCTGTGCCTACGTAGAGTAAATACACCGCACAACCTTTGAAAAATGTTATTCTACCCTTGTGTAGCTGATGTCACATAAGTCTACATACAATACAAGACTTGATATGTCTATCTTTCCTTTTGTCGTATTTTGCTATAACAGGCCTAAATTATTTATTATTTCATTTTTGTTTTTAAATACCTGTATTTTAAATCGTTCGTCTTTGCTTAATGTAACACGACGTTATAACACCGTTTGCGGAGGAATTTTCAGCAAAGTCTTTTAAAATTTCATTCAATCTATTCGACATACTAAATTGGACTATCCCCATCTACCATAATTTTAACTAACGACACATTTATAAATGGCGAAACTTATTGTTTCATATCATTTATTTTTATAAAAAATAACAGCCATTGCATCAAAAAATACAATGCTTACGTATAAACCAATTTTTTTTCAAAGTAAATAAAAATTAGCGTTCTTATAATCTACACAAATATTTCAATTTTGGTTGCCATTTTCAATGACTTGTTAATATTTCACTATTAGAAAATGAAATTCAAGTTAGGGTAGAGTGTGGTTCGAACCTCGGACCTCTGATTCGTGAATCCGCAGCACTAGCCACGGGACTACAACCCGATTCAGTAAATTAAAGTCTTGTGTGTTTTATTAAATACAATGCCAAAATAAAGAAAGCATACTTGTGTAGGGCCATTCCGTATCACTCCACTTATTATGATAATTATTTTCAGTTCGGTGCTGGAAATCGGCGTTTATTATAGTAAATAATAAAAGTATACAATATGATTTATTCGCAAAACAGCAACAACGGTATCTTAAATAGGGCTCTTAGCCTCATAGAGTTAAGGATACGTTATTATTCTTTTTGTAATATGTTTCTTCATTTGAATAAATACAATTTATAAAAATAATTCATTTGTATGAAAACATATTAGACACTATCTACCCACACTAGATATTTGTAAATGTTCTGAGGTCTTGTTTTTTTTTTATATCAAATACAGCAATTATGTAGAATTTTAATTTTTGTAGAGATTAAAAAATAGATAATAGAGATTAAAAAATAGATATGGAAATATTCAATGAAATCTGTTTTGTTCTAGTGATTATGGGTTAAATTGGTAAATTGTTTTTATTCTGGTCCATTTTTTGGTAGAAAATGAATTTTTCCAGTATTTTATTGGCTTAGTCTGCTTTGTGTGGAAGAAATGACAAGTTCAGTTAATTTTATCACTAGGATAGAAAGCAAATGTATTGAACATCAATGTTTGTAGAAACCGATTTATCTTATTTTTTGTTTTGTACACTATTTTGTGAAAAGGACCTAAATTATATTGTTATGGTATTTGTTACAATCAATATAGTGTAAAGTTTCTGCAAACCGAGTTTTGTAAAATTTCTATTGAAAATAAACGTAAAAATTGCATTTTTCCATAAAAAATTATAAAAGCGCTATCTATGAATAATTAGTTCCATATTTTCGTTTAGAATCACCTTAACTAAATACGTATTTTTAGTTTTATAATTATAATGCAGTTTTACATTTAAAAATGTCAGTAGAAAAACTTGATTTATTTAATAGGATTAATGGTTTGTGAAATGATAAATTGTAATCTCTGTTGAAGCGTTTCTATTCCACACAGTATATCCATAAATATCTTCCTCGGTTTGCCTCTGGGCAATTCAAGAAAATGCCCACTCGGTTAGAACTTTTGGTGTCCTTTCGTCGCCCATTATTTCTACGTGTCTGGCACATGGCACACACCCTCAGAACGAAAAATTGATTTAATCTACTGATACGAATATTTTTTTTTTTATAAGGTTACTCTTTTTATATTTTCAGAAAGAGTCCAAAAGTTGAAGGAAGAAGACATCTTAGCTGCCCATCACAACACGTACTGCCATTCTCCCCAGAAGTTTCTCGAACCTTCGAGAAGTTATG
The DNA here is from genome assembly GCF_059751315.1 of Micrasema longulum. NCBI lineage: Eukaryota > Metazoa > Arthropoda > Insecta > Trichoptera > Brachycentridae > Micrasema > Micrasema longulum. Next base: position 775,987 of record NW_028277211.1, read on the forward strand.
TTGCGCCTAAAGATGAGATCCAGCAACGTAAGTTTAATTTGTAACAATACTATTGAACTACGCATTTTTGTTAAAAACCTCGTACTTAGATAAAAAATATCTTTAGTTTTTTTTTTTTATTACGAGTATTATTGTAGATACCGACTATTTCACCAAACCGTAACGTATAATTTTCACGAAGAACATTTAAGACCTTTTTTTTAATTTCTTGAGTTACGTAAAAAAAATATGGAAGTCTAGTCATTTACTGAGCTTATGACCAGTCATTGGCTGGTTTAAGTCACTTCACACACTGTTATAACATTCACAAATTCGCCTATATTTACACATCCATATTTCTTCAACTCTCCCATTTGTTGATTTTGTGAAGTTAAAAACCTGAAACCTTTATTGATGTGGGACAGATTAACCCGACTGAATTATTTCACATACTAGACAACGTCTGAAAATGTTTTTATACCGTTCTTATAACCAATTGCTCAAAGATGTCAACCGCAGAGTCCAGTCATATCAATTTTAAAGGTCCAAGGAGTACAAAAAAAATTGAAAAATGTTTTCAGGCGTTGCCTAGTGAGCGTCAGGTGAATCTCACCCGCATCAATAAAGGTTTCAGTTCTTACTTCACAAAAACCAACAGATGAATGAATCGAATGAACATGGAAGTTCAAATAGCAAAATGGTGAATGTTACACAGTGTATAAAGTGATCATTTAAACCAGCAATGACAGGTTTCACGCTCAGTAAATGCCTAGACATTCAAATTGTCTTGTCAAAAATGTTCTCCGTCTCTGTTAAGTTTAAAAAATTCAAATTTAAAAAAATCTTTCCTCTTTGTTAAATGGTTTTGCCAATTGGTGGTTTTATCTTACCTTTTTCGTGCAACCCGTTTTTAATGTAACTTTTAACTCTTTTTAGCTTATTTCTTATTACAATCATTTGAGTCATCCAAATTTTTGTAGACAAAATACTGGATTTCACCCCCGAGGTAGTTGTTAAGATTAACAAATTGCAATTGAGATGTAGAACATTTTAGAGAAGAAAATACGGAAATCTAGTCATTTTTAGGACTTACGATCTGTCATTGACTACATTTAATTTCACTAAAATCAGTAGGTGAAAGAATTGAAGAAATATGGATTGCTAAACATAGACAGACTGGTGAATGTTAAACAGTGTGTAAACTGGCCAAATAAACCAGCCAATGACAGGTCTAAAGCCTTGTAAATACCTAGACTGACGTGTTTTCTATTATAAAATATTCTCCATCTGTGTTGTAATTTCTTTATATTTTAATTATACAACTTCCATTATGGAAGTTTTTAATGTTATTGTGTTCAAGAATATATATTTACCAAACTTTGGTAGCATCAATCTTCATTGCGGAGTTAGATCCTTATGAGTACACAAAATATGAGATTCGAGCTCATCAGAAATCCTAAACGTCTCACGTCACTTTGGATTTGTTGCAATCCCCGTCCATTCTGCGAAGCGTTTATTCCTTTGTAATCAATACAACTGTTATCGAAGGTCTGCCATCGGAGTTTATCCATGTTCCGCACCCTTGCACTACCATAAAGGGATCAATCACTAATATCTGCTTACATCAAATTGGCCCCATTCACCGCATAGTTCTGACGAACAAATTGCACGCAATTCAATGAGCTTAAAACTCAAGTAGCCGTCTAACCTAACCTAAGTTGCCTAATATTGGATAGAATACCCATATAAGTAAACCTGTCTCGAGTATCGTATCCTACCCTGCCGGTTTTCTGTGTTTTTGTAGATACCTACGTTAATTCTGTTATTTCTGGTTTATAGGTATTTAATATAATCGAATTTTAGGCAAAAGTATAAAAAAAACATAAATAAGACAATTTTTAGTTGAGTATGTCATTCGAAACGTAAAATTATGTTCTTCAAGATTTAAACGTCACCAATGATACTTAGTTAAAAAAACGTGCGAAAATCCGAATTATTTGTTTTTTACAATGGGACTTTATATTTTGAAACATTAAATAAACACATAAAAAATATTTCTTTAAATAAAAAATAATTTTTAACCACATCATTAATATGATATTCTTAATACACAGTTTTTCAGGGCCAGACCGCGAAACTTCAGAGGAAAATTCCTCATGGTAAGCTTTAAAAAAATCCGTATAAAATTTTTCCAAAAAGTTTTTTTTTTTTTATGGTCTCTAAATACAGTAAATCTTTAATTTATCGGACTAGCATACCTTCCGCTAACCCCTACCTCTCCTCGGGTAGGAGTTTTTGGAGGGACTGCTTGTCCGAGAAATTAAGAATTTACCACATTTTGAGATTACAATTATTTTTTAAATGCGTTTTTTAAAAAAAAGTATTAGGAATTTTTTTAAAACATACCATGATGAATGTTCCTCTGAAGTTTCGCAGTCTGGCCCTGAAAAACCGTGTATTTCTTCCCTTTCACTACTCTTATAGCTAATATTGTCCACATTATATGCAGTCAAAAGTCACTTCTCACTCCTCGTTAAAAACCTTCTAGATATTTTGAAGGAAAAATTTACCAATTGAATTTTTTAAAAGACATTAACGAATTATGTTGAATACATAAAACCTGTAAATCATAAAAACCTAACTTTTCCTTAGTCTGTAAACTTTCAAATTCCGATTTCTCAAAATGTTTTTTTTGGGTTAGTGACTTTTGCCTGAAAGTAGACTTTAGTGATGTAAAACATATCACGAAAAAAGTGGAATGAATTAAAAAATTTTGTTATGTGCCTACCTTGCATTGAAAAATGTTTTATTTCTCAAAAAGATCATTGAGGCTGTAGTCTGTCATTCAAAGTCTGCGATTCCTCTCTAGAAGCGTTAAATATACCATTTCAAAACGAAGAAAGTAAAAAAATCCACTAACGTCCTACGTATGTCAATTTCTTACGTACTCTTCATTCTTTATATGCCAAAAAATGGAAAACGAAGAATAAAGATAGACTTAATTTTCGCGTGAACATTTCGTAAATAAAATCTGTAAATACCACATTTGAAAAACTTAAATAGAATTCGCAACTTGTTAGTATGATTACTGTTAGGATCATGTTAGGATCTTGGCATTACTTTAGATAGTAAACTCTCCTATCGTGAACACATTGATAATATTATAAACAAATCTCTCAAACTTCTCGGTTTTATCAATAGAGTGACGGCGGACTTCAAAAATATTAATACCATCAAAACTTTTTATTGCTCACTAATTCGACCCCATCTAGAATACGCTTCTCCTATTTGGTCTCCATTCTACAGGACTCATATTGACCATATCGAGTCTGTCCAACACCGTTTTCTAAGAAAAGTGGCATGGTTGCTCGGATTACAAAAGGATAATTATTCTTATTTTGAAATAGAGCACTCTCTTAATCTGTCTTCATTGGAGAGACGTAGAACTGAGATGGACCTTATATGCATTTTCAAAATACTTAATACTTTAAGTGATGTCCCATCTCTGTTGCAATCAATTTCTTTTCATGTTCCCAAGCGTGTCACCAGAAGTCAAATTCTGCTATTTATAAAATCTTCTAAGAGCAACTTTGGTTTTTATGCCCCAATGTCCAGAATGTGTAGATTAGTCAATTCATCACACGACTTGGAATTCTTTGGGATAGATCTTCCGGCTTTTCGTAGATCTCTTCGCGACTAAACAGTGTGGGATGAAGTTGGCATGGTTTAGCTCAAAGCTTTTGGTCTTTCGTTTTTTTAAATATATTGTACCTATACTATTATTGTTTTGCCCTTGTTTGTCTTTGCTAAATAGTTTTATGTTCTTTTTGTTCAGTTTTTTGCATTTATGTTTCTTCGTGTAACTGTTGTAATTGGCTTAGGCCGTATGTATATAATAAATAAATAATAACATTATTGGAACCAATGCGAATGATATATTCAACTTGAATAAGAATAAATTCAAAAGGGAAATCAGCGACAGCATGCAGGCATTGTCGTCTTGGGTGAGTAATGATGGGTAAATGCAATATATTTTTTTATTTTTTTATAAATTTACAATGGTTAATAAATATTTACAAACATTTAAATTTTTGTTTTCCAAATTCTATTCTTTATTATGACACATTATGTATATTGTCAATTGTGAGTTTGAAATCGTTTTTAATATTGTTTTAAGTATCTATTATATTGTAACCGTATTATTGTGTATATGGCTGTAGATTTCAATAAATAAATTTAAAAATAAAAAATCTCAGACGTTAGGCCGTTGGTAGATGTTGGCGTTGCACCCCACGTGGGTCCACTTGGTCGTTTTGGTTCCTATGAAATCATTTCTATCTCAGTCTCTGAGACTTTATACCAGTCGGAACTCATTGGAAAGATGAATGAACCCTCGCATATCGAAAATGCAATAAAATTAATATATGATAAATATATTAGGTAAAAATCATTCGTAACATAAATCATATTACCGTTGAACATTTTAACAAAATGTTTAGTTATTAAATAATGCAGATCTTACATTAAAGTAGTACTTAATACGATTGAAATGAACACACTTTTGGGTTTGCTTTTGTTTTTGAACTAGAATCTTGTCGGAAAATATTCTATTTTCAGTTTGATGTGTCTTTGGAAACGAAATAATTTCCTTGCAGTTCGGTACATTACACGTGTTTATCATTATTAAATGTTTGTTATGTAATAAAATAGGGTGCATTAAAATTTTAAAACTCAGAACGCGAGACAAGCTTAAATTATAAAAATTATAAAAGTCACTATCAACAACCAACAACCAACAACCAAAAACCGACAACTGAGTATAAATAAGAAAGTGAAAAAAGTCGGGTAAATAAAAGACAGCATTATTGCTAATACATAATTACTTCGAAATAATAACAAAAAAATACTACTTATATTTACATATTACGTAGTAAGTACTACCATTATGAAAATTTCCGTTTTATTATCATAAATGCCTTTTAAAAAAAAAAGTAAAAGTATACCCAATTATCCTCACGAAATCTTTCAAACTTGGCGAACAAACTTTTGTTACGTATATTGCGAACGCCTAACGCCGCATGTCGCTCCTAGCGGTGTCGATCGACGCCAGCAGACTTTCTGTCTACCCACACAAACAAAAATCAGTGTTGCTTTAAGCTTTTACTGGAAATAGCGTGTTTTTTTTGTGTGCGGTAAAATTGAGACGCCGTACGGGGTAATTACAAGACAGTGTGCGGGTAAAAACGAGACTACAAGGACCAAGCTTTACTCCTAAATGCCACTAAAGTACATTAAAAAACTTAAACAATTTTCTGAAAATGACCCTTGTACAGGCACGCGGCTCGTCAGAACTGGAGAAATATCACTTCGTAAAGCGGCTGAACGATTTAAAATTGATAAATCACTCTTAAGTAGGCGATTTTCTGGTAAACCTCAGTCTAATCTAAACAAGGGAGAAAAACTACGTTGAACGGCGAACAAGAAGCAGACCTTTCATAAAAAAAATAAGATTATGGCTAAATGGGGATTTGTGTTGACAGCAAAAGAAATTAAATGTACCGTTCAAACCACTGGTTCAAACATATGTAAATACAAGAAAATAATTACACTTTTCGATTTTTTGTTACTCGCTGATACTTTCCGCTGTCTTTTATTTTGTATTTAAAGTAACCAATAAGTTAGTACGGTGATTTAATGTTATTTTTTAATTTTTTATTTGTCTTTTGCATCTTTTAAATAAGTAAAATACTCAAACCCTCGTAGTCGAAGAAGTATTATTTAACCTAATAGCAAATTCAACCCAAACTCTCATATTGTAGCCTTTTTATTTATTATCATTTTTCTCTTACGTAAAGCATAGCACTGCTGCCACAATTGTCTTGTTTTTGCACTCCAGTGTCTTTTTTTGCCCCATCTTGAGGGTAAAAATAAGAAAGAATAGTTACAATTGTCAGTGAAAATGTCTAATATAATGAATGACTACTCCAACATAAATATTTTTTTATAAAATATTTTTATTACACTAGATTCTTTAGCAAGAAAATATAAGAGATATGAATTTCGTTTCATTATTACCCCTCCTGACCCTAAGGTAAAGTGGGGGTCTAGGAAGGAATGCAGCAGTATGTTGTGACTTGTGACTTGTAACACTGTCCGGTTGAGTTTAGATAAAAAATAAGTGGTCGATATTCACATATATATTATATTCTTGAATGCCCAGGCGCCAATTTTATTTAAAACTTAACCGGGCAACGTCAAAACATATATTCCTATATTCCTTCTGTGCGCCTTGAACGTAAACCTCGTCTATATATTATAAAATTTAATAGATTTGTATCGGATCTGTGTACGACGAAAAGTACGTCTTGATTTGTTGGTTTGGTTAACGTCAAATTAGTTTTTAAAATTATTTTACGAATTTGAACACCCGAATCACTAGAAAAAATAACACGATATTGATGCTGGTGTACTTTGTATCATAAGAAAAATAAAACATATTAGTTTCGATCAATAAAGATTTGAAAAAACCTTATCAAAATGCAAGCCCAGATCCAACGTCCACCATCGGCCGAATAATGGCCGTAATGAACATAACAATTTTATTTAAAAAAACTATTTTTAACTTTTTAAAAATGATTTTCAAAGGCATTAACTTCACGTAGAATTAAAGAAAAATACAAAAAGTATGTAATTTAAAATACTTGTACTTCTTTTTAAAACCAAAAATTTACGACTTAGCCGCGGCCTTTCTAATGTTCAATTTATTATCTTCAAATAATTACAATAAATTTCACTTTAATACTTTTTATTTAAATGAGAATCGATGTACCAAAGTTAGGTCTAAATTTTAAACGGCGTAATCTGCCGGTCGAAAAGTAATTATATTTTAGTTGTATAAAATTTGGGGGTAATTTTTTTTACAGAAATACCTTAAAAACTATTGATATTATCTAATGCATGTTTCCTTTTTTTTTTTTATTGCGTTATATTGAAAAAAAAAACATCGTTTTGCAATTGTAAAATCGTATGATTTCCTCATTTTTCGTGCATTTCAACAGACTACAGCCTTAAAAAATGTTACTTCCAGCCACAAATCGTCGTCGCGAAGAAAATCATAATCTGTATTTCCAGTATCGAAGAAAGAAATTATTTCTGCTCGCAAAAAGATAAATCGTTATAGTACTTTTTCTTTTGAGAGCAAACGTACTTCAATATGAAGCAGCGAACACATAAAATCTGAATCTATATTTATATTGATATCGGTAAAATAAATATATTTGAAGCAGCACTTGGTTCTCAATGTATATTTATATTTCTTAATAATTAAGAAGACAAAATAATCTCCCGTCAAATATTTTTTTTGTCAGTTACGATGTTTTGGCGATTGTGGCTCGTTATAATCTTAATATTGAAATCGAACACTGATTTGAGTCTTCTAATTTAATTTTTTTTCAACAAAAAAAGGACAGTTTCGCCTTGTTAGTGCATTTTCAAACGAATTTCAATTTTTTGTTTTTTCAAAATAAAGTAAATAAAATTAGTGGGCTCAAATTAGTATATATACATATATATATAAATTTAGGATCTGTATGTTTGTGGCCGTAAATCTCGGAAAGTAATCGATAGATTGACTCAAAATGTTTACAGAACATTCAATTTTCTTACATTCTACAGCATTGTAACAGCAACGCAAATTAAATATTAAACTAAGCGATGTGTTTTCTCTGTAAATGTATATGTAGTTGCTAGAACATTTTTTTTTACTCCCATAATAATTAATATCAGACAAAGCCACAGCGAAGCGTGGCCGGGTTCAGCTAGTTTGGTATAAATATTAAAATAAATCAAAAGAAATCGTATTAGACTTTTATTGAAAAAATCTATTGTTTTTAGTACTTTTAGGTGAGGACTTTTTTTACGAAATGAGAAGAGAGGTGTTAGAAAAAAAATATGTAACCGTACTACTTTATCAATTGCATGTGTGTTGTATAAATATTTTACTTGCTACTTTCATACTAAAATAATAATATTTCATCGTGTCTGATATTCGATACCAAACATAGCACACACCGCCGCGTCGCGCCATGCGCCACCGGTCGCGTTAGTCGTGTACAGCTTTCGCTCCATTGCATCAACAGATTGGCCCTGTTTACCTGTGCTACTAGCTACACGCCATACTTACCGGGTCTAAAGAGAAATTCAAACCCTAACCAAAACCCACCCAAACCCTTTCCACATTTTTTCATTATTGGATCACGTACTTATTTCTTACCTGTTCGTATCGATATACGATTATAAAATGAGATATTAAAGTACATTCATGGAGACCGGATTGCTGTGCACGGGCGAACCGCGAACCACGAACCTACTGCGTGATATCACGCGAGTGGCCCATTTCACACCATGAAAAAAATCCACACGGCATGATAAAATTATATTGAGTGGATTCAAATTTATTGTGTAACAATTATTTTTTTATTGTATCTATTTATTTAATCACAGGCAAACGCAATAACCAAAACACATGAGGCCGAACAACCTCCTCTCCAATAAATAAAAAATAATTGTAAAATAATATAATAAACGTCAATCCACCCTAATGTTACCGTGCCGTTAGACGCTACGTCCTAATGGTCCATTCTCTGTTGGATATCATGCGGCTGGTTTATTTGGAAATTCTAATAATAATGAACAGACTTTCGATAGAAAATAAATCCTCACAAGTACCTTTATTTAATTCCAGCAACGACGCAGATATATTCAGAGTTGATTATTTATTCTTCAGTACCGCATATTATAACCCTCTATCTCGCACAACACTAACACACAAAGACACTGTAAAAAATATGAATATCTTTAGAGACTCGTTAAGCGTTTTCATGAAACGGGTTTTCCGATTATTATTGTTACCCTAGCTTTTTTTATTTTTATGCAAACCCATCTATTGCTTTCATTTTGTTCATATTTTTAAGTTTCTTAATCATTATTTGCTTTTCATTCATGTTGTATTTTTTTTTTCTTGTGATTTTTGTGAGTCGTGAAAAAAACTGGCTGGGTTATATTTTGTAAAAAAGTGTTGCAGTAAGCATCTACTTGGTAGAACATTTACTGAATCCGAAAATTCGTCGCTTTTACAAACAAATAAAATATACCTATGACTTTTGGAAGTCTGTCAAAATACTGTCATCGAGAGGAGGCGATGCGGTTGGCAGGGCCATATACTGCAGACGTCTCCTGAAAGCCTTAACCACGCTTGTCTACTATGCAAGGAATCAGGAGCTGGACGTCCTAGACGTCCGCTGCTGACTGTTCGTCAGCATTTCATGTCAAAACTACGGGACGCGAACCTGACTTGGGGGGGTGCAGAGTAGCTGGCATCCGACAGAGATGCCTGGAGGTTCTTTGTGGACACCATATGCTCAAACTAGGGAGCGGACGTGGAATGATAATGACGAATGTCAAATTAGAGTAGAAAGCAAAGAAGGGCCCCGCTGTTTGAATGGCAATACTAAAAATATAACACACGATGGAATTGTAAAATGGCGTAACCTAAAATGTTGTAAAAAATCCAATAAATATTGCAAAATCTTAATACCTTCTGATCTCAAAATTACTACGGGAAAATGGATATAATTTTTTTATTCGTGCACCCGGTTTAAATTAGAGCATATAATTGTACGGCGAAGTTTCTCGAAAATGTATGAACAAATACATTTTTTTTTCAAATTAAATACTATAACTATACATTATTACAATTAAAAAAAAAAATTCAAATGTTATATTTTTTTTACTAAAATCCCACCAAGCCACTTTCTGTAGCTTGTTGGTGGAGATTATATTCATACTAACTTATACAATAATATTTACATGTATAAAAACAATGAATAACAGATATAAATTAACAGCCGGAAAGATCAGAATATACATGTATATTCAAGTGATAATATATTAATTTTATTTATGAAATACATGAAAATATATGAGAAATTAAAATATTTACATAAATACTCGTATGATTTTAATAAAAATGGTGTATTTTGAACTAGGACACAAGTTTTTTCGAATCGACCAACGATGGAGTGTCGATAGATTTCCGGTTTCCGGGAAGCCGAAACACCCACCGGCGAATCTCACCGACGAGAACTTTAAAGTCACGGACGCGGGCATAGTAATTTCAGAATTACAAAACTTCAAGAAATCCGAGCGCTGATTATGCGATACATAAAAATACGTTTTTTTTATTGGCTTTGTTTTAAATCTATTCACAAATTCTCGAATTTCAAAAAACCACTTACCTTCCTCATTTTGTGGTATTTGCAGAATTTCCGTTCATTTTCAATACAACTTTCCAGAAAAACTACCTTTTTGTGCTTAATAACAATTTCTCCAGTTTTCAATTATTATGTCATGAAATGCATTTTCAGCAAATTCCTTGATATTTTGTCCACTTTCTGTGTTTTTTTGAGCAACTATCGTTTTGCTAAAGCCCATATTTATTCTATGGGACGTAGGTCACTATGATAAGGTGGATATCGTACGCTTACGCTAAATGACATAATAGGTACCCATGATTGTCAACTCAACTGGCTATTGGCTGGTTTAAGTGGCCACTTTACACACTGCGTAACATTCACCATTCTGCCTATGTTTTAACATCCACATTTCTTTAACTCTTTCATCTGTTGAATTGTGCGTAGTAAAAAATCTTAAACCTTTATTGATCTGAGTGAGATTTATGTGGCTGAATTATTTCACCTACCTAGACTCCCATATAAGTATTCCCTTCTCTAAATGTTTTTCCTTTAATAAAAAATATGATTTATTCTACTAATTGGTTACAAAAGAAGTATATATAATCATCTTTATAAGAATCGAATCTCGTCGTCAAATTTTTCTTGGGAAACATTTCTTTAAGCGATTTCTGGAAGTATACACAATCCAAATATACTGAAAGAGATCAGTTTGTATGTTCGCGATAATTATGCTAGAGCGAGATCTCATGCACTGTTTTACTTACCTAGAAGCCGTACGAATGCAAGTCAGAATTTCCCTATGAATAGGGCAATTCGCTTGCTAAATACGGCTTTTCGGGTAGTGGTTCCGTGATAGTATTGTGGACTCTCGGGCCAAAAATCCGAGGTTCAAATCCCACTTTATCACAACTCGATTTCCATTTTTCCAGCAAAAGTTATTTACGCCTTTAGGAAATGGTCTGAAAATTTAAATATTTTAGTAAATAATAAAAACTCAAATATTTATCTTTTTCTTATATATATTTTTTTAAATTATAGGCCTATTTTTCTGTACAGTTTAGCAGCTATCCGCTTTCTGCTCATTACTTCTACCTTATATTTACAGTCTGCATTACTTAACGGGGTAACCGACCCGTAAAGTAATACAGACTACAATTGTCAATTAAATCAATAAAATTAATAAGTATTTTCAGGCGTTGCTTAGAGATGAAATAATTCAGCCAGATGAATCTCGCACACATCAATAAAGGTTTCAGTTCTTTTGCTTTACTAAAGTCAACAGGTAGAAGAATTGAGGAAATGTGGATGATTAAACATTGGCAGAATGTTTTTTTTTGTAGGAATAACCAGCTAAGCCTATCTTTGAGAGGCTTGTCAGAATGTGGGAAATGTGAAAATATGGAAGAAAGTTATGAAAAATATACCACAACTCCCAGATCAATTTGGAAAATAATGTTCATTTTTTTTCTTGCAACTGACGGGAATCGAACCCGCGACGCCACTTTCACAGTTAGCGCGCACCAACTGCGCCACAGCGCCTGTCGTATGTGAATTAAGTTGGTGTTGCTAGCCTAAAAAAGGTGTAATTTACCTTTGAATATTTTCTACTCTATTTTGACACTACCTTGATAATACCTACTTATGTATTTACTATGATAAGACTGTCGAGGGGTGGGTAGGAGCTTCGGTGGAAGGGGGTCCCATCGCCCCGGGTGTCGCCATTGGCCGGCCCCGACACCGTGCCGCGCTCCCATTGGTCGGCGGGGTGTTGGCTTGCTACACTGTCGCCCCACCCCCCCCCCCCGTAGGACCGGATGCCCTGAGTATTATTTATTCTTTTATTTTTATGCTTGATTTATTCACTATAAAGTACAAGCTTGTGCCTTTTAAAGAATATTGTCAATAAAATAACGAAAGTTTTTCATAGGTTGAACTTGCTTATTTTATTATTATTTATTTATTATTAAAAATAACGGCCGTAGCCAATTTGCACAAATTTATAGTTAAATACAAAGTTATAATTATAATATTAAGAAAACATGCGTAATTGTTATGGTTAAACTAAGTAAAAGTGATGAATAGTAAAAATAATAATAAAAGATTTACAGTAAAAGAGTGAAGTATAGAAGAAAAGTAGTAAAAAAGATATGCATTTAAGGTTTGTAAATCTTACATAGCACACATTGTTGGACACAAAAATTCAGCAAAAATAAAAATAAATAGACATTTATATGAGTTTATTATACAAACAGACTGAATCTCCGGTTCATCGGTTATTGTTGCAAAGTCAGTAGTACTTACTTCCTATGCACAACCGAATGAGCATGAACCCATCTAGGTAGCAAGTATGACTACTTGTACATATAATGTTTCATTATGCACTCAGTTCTCATGTTTTCATAATACATAATAATTATTACAAAAAAATGTAAGCCAAACAGCGCAGTAACAATTTCGTACACAACACAATATATCGTCGAGTTTCTGGCACAAGTTGGTAACTGCATTTTTCAAGCTGTGAGATATTTGCACTTTTAAAGTTAAAATCTCATCCCAAACCAACAATTCAAATAAAACTGCAAGTTGAGTATTATAAAATATTATTTTTCGTTTTTATAAAATATTTACTTTTTAAACCAAGATTATTTTATGCCATTTATAAAGACATTGAAATTTTGGTTTGACACAAATATATTATCTTTAAATGCGGAAAAGACAAAAGTCATCCCATATATATTAATAAAACAAATTTAGATTCAGTAGTAAAAATAATAACTCACCAAAGCAATTGCAACAAAACTAACTGCGATCACAACATGTTCAGAACTTGATACAACAGATAAAATTAAATATCTTGGTGTATACATCGACCGAAACCTAAAATGGAAAGACCATGTTAGTGAACTAGTTAAACTTGTACAATCTTTGTAACAATATGGTATTGTAGGATGGGGTGGTGCATATGCCAATACATTAAACCCTCTTAAAATACAACAAAGATTAATTATTAAAGTAATTTTGAAGAAACCCTCACCATTCAATACGGAAAGTCTATATAAAATATTTAAGGTTCATACAGTAGACACTCTTTATAAAATAAATTCCATTATACAAATTTATAAAGAAGAAAAAATAAAAGAATTTGAGATGAACAAGTCGCTCAGATACCAAAATAATATTAAAATTCCTAAATTCCACACAAGTCATGGTCAAAATAGCTTTGTCTTCAAAGGCGTAAAAAATTATAATAATCTCCCCAATGAACTAAAATCTATTAAAAATAATATATCAATAAATAGATTTAAAGTAAATCTAAATAAATTTTTTGAACACGTATAAAAACTGCATTAAATTTTAATTAGTATGATTGTATCATTATTTTATGTTTTTTTTTCTTTATATATCCTAAGTTTTTCTTTTTTTTTCTCGTGTAGGTACTCGTATATTCTAAATTATATAAACTCTTATTAATGAACAACTACAACAGTGCAATTCACTCTCCAAGCACAAGAGTTAGTCTCTTTTTTTGGAGAGTTACAGTGATAATATTTACTAGATGTATAAAAGTAGATCTGAATAGAATTTTTAAAAAACATGTACCTTTTATAACATTTATTAATAAAAAAAATATTTAAAAATGTCATTTTTCAAAAAATTTGTAGTCCACGAACTTCTGCCAGAAACCCGACGAATTATAATACAAATTTCTTAACAGGGCTACAATAAAATGTACTCGTATAGGTAGCTACAGGTGATTTTATTTGTGTTGTTATTGTTCTGTGAGTTTGGAGTGTGGCGTGTGGAATGTGGCGTGTGGAGTGTGGTATATGACTGGATGGTATGTGGTTGTATATATTTTAATATTATGGTTATAGAAGCGTAGACACGAAAAGATGTTCGAGCCTGCTTAACAATCTTATGGAAACTTTTAATAAGTTAAGATTTTGAGAGATAAAGTTATACAATAAAGATAAAAACACATATTTCAACTGAGATAAAGTAATTTCGTAAATAGAGTCAAGAATTCCAACCATCCGTGCGCCCTGTACTGTACCTAGCTGTAAAACGTATTGTTATATACACAGCTCTTATTGTAAATGCTTTATTGCGATTTCCAAAACATCATAACTTTGGAACCAAATGAGAGAATTTCAATTCATAAAGATCTATCAATGTAAAATAATGCTTTTTTATAATAGTACCTACGTCCTACATATTAATGTAGCATATCTAGGACCGTTTTGATGTTTTTTGCATTAAAACAAAGTGGACTGCAGATTTTTATTTCAACCTAAAACCGCATTTCTAAGATTAATGTGGACTTTGGTGTTTTATTCACATATAAAATGCCTTCTTGAAATAATTTCTGTATTTTTAACTTCAAAACGGCAAAAAGTGGACTCCTGTGTTTTATTATCCAATGTACAGATAAAGAACGATACAAGGCATTCCATTTACGAAAAGTATAATTGTGTTACTATTACGCGTTGTTAAATTAATCCTTAATTTATTTATTTTTTTAATTTGACCGTATTTTATAAAAACCGTAAAAACGAGGTTCAAGTGTTTTCACGATAATATTTGACCCCTTGGCATAATTAAGTTGCAACTTACAATTTGAGGTTTATGTGAAATAGCACTGACCCTCACCTCTAAGAATAAAAACAACAACAAGAACAATTTGAGTTACCGAGCGAAAACAGTACCATTGGTATGTATTTCTTTGTATATACTAACATCATCTAGGTACTAGTTTTTTAAATAATAAGCATCGAAAATTTTAACTGCGTCCAGGTATACATCATATAGTACAATTTGTGAAAGGGGGTTTACAAATACTGTATGCGAGTATCTCCAAAAACACAACTTTTCAGCAGAGACAAATTCGTGATTTTTTATACTTTGAACATCTTGTATTTTTCTATGAGAGGCTTTGAAGTCAATTCTTTTTCTAAAATATATAAATACACATTACGAAAATACACATTTTGAAAATCATTAGGAGTGCTGTATGTTTTCTTACTGTCCTTAACCTCTAATTGATGTATAGTTGTAGAGTTACAATAAAAATAAATAAAAAAAACTTTGTTTTTAAAGAAAATAGGAGTTAATGCTATTTGTTATGCAAAATTTATTTACTTTATCTCCATTTAGATATTTTTAATATAAAATTTTGTGACATAAAAAACCTTTCGGAAACACTAAAATTCAGTGAGTAATATGTTTATGTACCTACCTTTAATTCTGTTCATGTTATTATCGTATCAAAATTTTAATCGGTCAACTATACTATAAAAACCCCTCATCATCCTCCTTTCTTATTTCCTCATCCCTTAACCTTCTTGCTCTTTTTTCTCTTGTCTTATGCAATATGTTATTTTTTCTATTTCGTAACATGTTCTATCATTATATTTGTGTATGTCCTATTTTTATAAAACAACCGTTGTTTTTCTTAAATAAAATAAATTAAATACAGAATTGTTTTAAATAATAAGGTATCAGTGTCAGGCGGAACCTTGTAACTCCAAGGGCAAGGGGTCGATATTACCAAGAGATGGAGTATATTTCAATGAACATTTTTTTTCTCTCTAAGGGTTGAAATCCAATCTTTGTCTACAAACATTTGAACAAACTCGGAATATTGACGATTATTTATATTTAATTTAAATATCAAATTAACCTCCCAACAATAAAGTTAGTCCCGTAAATTCCTTCTTAAGTTTGGTTCGGTACGTGCCTTGATTTTGTTACGAAATTTTCTCTCTATATTCCGCGAATCAGAAACAAAATATTTGCCAAAGCACCTACCCGTGATACATTTGGCGGGAAATTGTGGGTGTAGTTACCGGAAGTGTTCCGGCAGCCATGTTTACCGTCGGTTTCCGCCGCCGGAAATGACGCGTTCGTCGGTTTTAATTCGTAAAATCATCATCCCCTATTTCCGATACGTCGATTTGAACGGACTGTCGTACGTTTTTTATGCTTGTTTTTCTCATTGTTCTGGTTTTGTTTTTTACAATTTTTATTTATTCTGTATTCCAACATTAAAAAATGAACGCTGATATGTCAAATGTAATTGAAGAAGTATAGAAATTGAAAAAATAAATAAATTTCAGGGCTTGCCTAGTAGGTATGTAGGTGAAATAATTCAATTAGATGAATCTCACCCGCATAAATAAAGGTTTCAGCTATTTAACTTCACAAACATCAACAGATGAAAGAATTGAAGGTATATAGATGTTCAAATATGGGCAGAATGGTGAATGTTACAGTGTCTAAAGTGGCCACTTAAACCAGCCAATGACAGGTCATAAGCCTTGTAGATGCCTAGACTTCTATATTACTTTCTCTAAAATGTTCTTCATCTCTGTTGTAATAGGTTAACCTTTTTATAACTTTTTTTTATTTTCTTTAGTATTTTTTACCTAAGAGTAACCATCGACTCATCGGATTCTAGTTCTGTGTCAAACATATAACCGTACTCTCCATCCGCTCCGACACAGACAAATGAAAAATACAAATATTGAATTTTAAAATTAAGATAAATCAATATCGGAAGTTTCTCTCTCCTAACCACTTTCACTATAAATTAAAACACCTACAGTCCATTCAAATCTTATTTTACTTCCAATTCTAGCGTGCCTACTAACACAATCGTAATTTGTTTATTTACTTGGTTCACCGACAGGCATTAGCACATAAACATGGGGTTATTAAACATTCACACGCTCTGTACTTAGGTTGTCGCCTTTTTGCCCTGGCTTAATTTTTTCAAAGTTTTAACAAAATAGTTTGATAAGTATTTTTTGTCGTATTTCAAATGTTTTTGTCATGCTTAGAAAAGCTTTCATAACTTTTCTTTTAAATCACATTTAATGTTTCGTGAAAGTAATGTATAATAATCTTGCCTTATTCCCATAAAATTGGAAAATATATTGGACTGCGCCGGATAGAAACGGAAAAAAGTGGAATATTAAAATTGTATTGTTTATGCTTTCGACTAGATACGGGGGCAGGGTTTCCATATAACAGGCGTTTGCCACACTTGACAGGCATTTTAACCTTTTTCTTGGCTATATAATTTCTCTCATACACTAAAATATGAGTAAAATCAGCATTTAGTTACAACCGCTTTACCGTTTTTTTTATTCTTATCAGTATTATCACAATTAATAATAAACATTGGTTATAACAAAAAAAAATCGTTCACGATTCTGAAACGTTTTCAACCATCAAATAGGATGCAATGCATGTTCGGTCATGCAATGCATGCAATGGTCACCCTATGCGGGGGCTGTAGATATTAAAAAAAATAAATGTTTGCTTTTGAAACTAAACTGAAAAACGGAAAAGAGCCAGCCATAGAAAAGTGAAACTGAGACAATAGCACTTTTGTAAAAAAAATGAATAATCAAATCTACGAAACAATTAGAATGTTTTTTACTTTGACAAATAATAAAAAGAATGCGCGCATTCGCTTTTTTTATAATACAAAAAATAATTTAATAGCGCAATTGACCAATTTTAATGATTTTTAAATGTCGCTGACAACACAACCTAAGACCATTTTGCAGGAAAAAAGACAGTCCTATTAAAATGCTGATGAATGCCGCGTCATTATGCATTGAACATATTATTTTATATTGGGGTATTTCATTGTAAAGAATCGCTTAATATTAATGTGTTTTAATAATGTAATTATATGTTAATTAATTTTTTGTGTTTTTTTTTTAAGTCTGGGACCACGCAGCCTATTTTTATTACTGGTAGATTTAACTTAATGAATTAATAAAATGAGAATACATATGTATTTATCTACTTTAATATAAATAAAATAACTTGATTTTCGGAGGCTTTAATCTTCCCATCCCATCAGCATCTATACCGTAAGAAATGCTGTGGGTGTTTTCTGCAAATTGAGTAATGCCGTTTTGTGACTAACACCATTTTCAGATGGTGATTACTGCAAACTCCCGGCTTTTGTATGAAACTGGCCCGGCTGTTTTTAGCAGCACATTTAATTGACTATACCGCACTCGATAGCACCAATATAAAATTGTGGACTGGCCGCTTTCTGCGTTACTACATTAAATTAAACAGCTGCATAGTTATAGTTTATTTTTACTGTTAATGGAAAAGTACATATTTATAACATTTACTTTACCAAAGTACAACGTACAACGTACAACGTATTCTAGTAGTGTAGATATGTACAATATGTACATACGATATAGACGTTTTGGACTGAACGCTTGACCGCCTAAAAAGGCTTCTTTGTACGAACGCTTCACAAACTAATTCCAGAATTACATATAAACCGCTTTGTAACTTTACGTTGTTGATTCGCCCATGCGTAAGTACTAACATCGATTGTCCAGCTGTTAAAGAAAATAAATACCCATTATATTTCAGTATCTAGTTACCGACATCGACCTATCATCGGCATTATCACACCCCTGTCCTCACCCGTAGGTGCATAGGCCACTGTATTGAAACACCGGTCTTACGCTGCCAGTACCCGCCCAGGGATAGTGAAATGTGTCAGTGTTCAACCAGATTAAAAACTAATAAATATCGTAGTCGGACGGACGTCACGTCGCGTCGCTTGAGGTATTGTTGATACCTCCGAATTGCGTGTTTTTGTGCATAGTATAAAATACCTAGCCTACTGTATCTTATTAAATGATACAGTAGAATAACAGAATTTCTTTTACAAATTGTTCTTTTACAAAAATGACTGCTTCTTAGATACATGTTAAAGGGTATAAAAAATAACGATTTCCACAGGTATGGAACGAGAAGCGGGGGTGATTTCAGGCTTCCTAAGGCGAGACCGATTGGAACGCAAAACAGTTTTACTATAGAAGTTTAAAAATGTTTAATGGATTGCCATAAAGTCCCCGCTGTTTGAGCAAAATGATTCGGGTACATTAGATGTACCTAGACATTTTTAACTGCACATTACATTTATGTATAAAATTTCTTCATAGAGTTGATTATTTGGGATAGTTGCTGAATGTACATCTTGAGTGATTTATAATATAAACGAGTATATGTACCGCACGTAATGTATGTGTTTGTGTATGTTTTATATATGCATGTAGATGTGCGTATGCGTGTGTATATGTATGCGTTCATATATGTTCGCATGGATGGCTCGGTGTGAACATTCGGTATTTTTTATTTATTACCAATAAATACCTGTGTGGAAAACGTAAATGCTAACGATTATTCTGTCCCATTCAAGTTTTTTTTTTTATTCATTTTTTGTAACATTTAATGTTTACATCTTTTACTTTATTTATGAAAACCTTATTGGTCTAATTATGTTAGAAAATATGTATGAAAATAGATATAGGGATAAGAAATATGTGCATTATATGGATTTATAAATTAATTTAAGTTATGTATATTTATTTTAAAGTTTTGTAACTAGTACGAGTAAGTAATTTTATGTAACTTTGTAACTAACTTACTAAATAAATACAAATAACAAAATGTGTTCTGAAACCGCAATATGAACCGCAATATACTAAGGCACTGAAAATATCTACTTAAGTAACGCGCGAGTTTCCAATTTAGTTTACAAATTCGTCAAGTTTACGCAATGGTCGAAAGCTATCTCTAAGGGTCTGGCTATCGATTTGGGGGTTATTTCAGGCCTTCTTCCCCTCCCGGGGCTGGGGGTTGGGGGCTGCGGCTTCTGGGGGAGTGCCGGGTGGGTCAGCCCGGCGCGATCGCTAACACCTGAGGGCGACGTCGCCATGGTGACAGGGCCTGCCCTCTAACCACCCCGACGCGGGGGAGCGCGTCCTATCTACTGCCGCGGAGAGTAGAATCTACCTACCTGGGTGCTGAGTAGGTAGAATGAGAAATTATACTCTATTCCAATGACGTATGACAAATAGACTCGTTATTCCCTTACCGACTGCATTTAATATTTACCAAATATTATGTCGCCCTTAAAAGGATACGCGGTCTGACTTGCGGTGTCCTTATCGTTTTGTTTAATTGTTTATTTTGAGAACTAGGATTATCCGAAAAGCCTTAAAAGCGTCCAGTTTTATCTGCCGTCTTCGAACGTACGGTATTCAAATATGAGAACTATTTTTGAAAAACGTGAAAAGTACATATAAAACTTTATTCTCATACTCTTTGTTAAAAAAAACAACCAAATCGGTGCAGTTCAGTTTTGGAATGCAAAAAACGAGATAACGAAATGTTGATTTTGCCGATTTTAGTTAGTTATAATCAGTCCGACGTGCAGTCGCTCGCACAGTATCGGGGAGGCATTTGCGAGAGAGTGACAGAAATACGATATTTAAATACTTATTTGTCAAACCGCTCTTGGACCGCATATCCTCTTAACAATTGTAAGTATAGAGAGAACAAATCACAATACACATGAAAAGATTCGTGCAAGAAAAAAAAAACGCATATTTCATCAGTGCATATTTTAATGCTCATCTCGTTATCATAGCAACGACACGCTGTCAATATATTCTGTGTGTAGTTGAAAATTGTAAAAAAATGATATTAAAACTATAATCAATTATCTACATACTTATTCAAGACTCTATTGTATTCGCAAATGAAACTGTATGTCCGTTCTGTTTTTTACAGTTAGGCCGTTTTCACACCTGCCACGCAAATCCATACTACCCGATATTTTACCGCGCTTATCCTGCAAACGCATACAAAATCTGTTACCTTTTCACACGCGTTGTAAAATGAATACGACCCGGTCTGTCAGACATAAATCTGTTGGGGTGTGCTTAATCGCAAACGATTATTATCAATATTAATAGTTCGAATAACCGAATTAGATTATTCCCGTAATCGACTTTTTATTTATGAATAATGCGTTGTTTTTTCAAAATACTTATGAAGTATGAAGAATGAAAGAAAAAATATTAATTAAAAATATATAAAATAAATATGCCTACTCTTATAATGCTTTATTGTATACACTAACTAAAAAAATACATAAAAACTTATGTATTGTACTCGTAATATTATTATTATTGTAAAAAAATATTTTTCGGTCATTTCTGTTTAGAAAAAGGTGTTTTTTAATTAGGTATTTTTTCTATTTTTTGTTATTATTATTACCTTTTTTTTTAATAAAAGAAATATTCCTTCACACAGGTTTTATCAAGGGGACCATTGAGAAAGAATGGTGTATTTCTATAAAATAATTTAATAATAATAACGCGTAAATCAGGGAATTTTCATGTACCTAAGTTTTGCTCAACGAAGTTCGGAAAAAGGTTTCTGGAAAGTATTGACCATTCCGAATTTTAAATAAATATTAAAACACGGAAAATCGAATAGCCAATTCAAAAGTGTCGTAATTAAAAAATATTACTTAAATCTTTTTGATAGTGATAGTTATTAATGTTATTTATATAGATGGTGTAAAGTACTATGCTTTATGTTTCTTTTTGTTTTCTTACAATTTCGGATGTATTTACTATGTATGATATTATGTATTGTCACAAAAATGTCTCATTTTTATTTACGGTCCCAAATGAGGTTTTTTTAAATTCCTGGGAGTACAATATCTTAGATATGTATTATATATTTCATAAATAAAATAAAAACAAATATAAATGTATATATATATTGAAATATTCGATACTTTTGAGGCATTTTTTTCAAAACTGTAATTATTTCATATATGTAATACTGTCTGTAGCTCTGATTTAATATAAAGAAATACATTATGCTACATTGCCTCTGTCACTTCAAAACTTTATATTTTTATATTCGTGCTTTTCTTGTCTGATAAAGTTATGGGTTTTAATATTTTTTTATTTTTGTTTTGTCCTTAAATAGTACAAACACAATACATGAATGTGTTAATATATTAACCTATATATAATTATTAGTCGGCCTCGTGGTGTAATGATAAGCGCATTTGTCTCCCATGCAAGAGGTCTCGGGTTCGATTCCCGACATGGTTGATAAGAAATATTTATTTAAAAAGGTATTTTCCCACCAGAATATTTCATAGTGCCTGGACTGGTACCTGAAGCGTAAGACTGATCATCTTACCTTCATGTAACAAAAAATGATCAAGATACGCTGCGATTTGAGTACCACTGCAGTAATTTAAGCACCATTAGGTACGGAAAGGGAATGACGACGACGAATTGTTATTAAAATATATAATAATTATTAACATTTCACTAATTAAAAAAATTATTTAAGACCAACTCGAATGCAATCACTTTTTAAGAGCTAACTTATCTGCTACACACATGTTTTATCAACTAACATTCAAATGAAATGATTTTTTTTTGTTCTCTTATTTCTAATGGTCTTTCCTTAAACTCTTATTTCTGATGGTCCACCTCGGTGAACCAACGAGTTCTGTGTCTTTGTTTTCTTACTAAATGGCAGACTTACTTCATTTTTATTTCTAGTTTCATATCCGAGTTCACACTGATAAGAAAAAATCTTGTTCCCTATGTTCAAAAGATTTTTTGTTCATTTTGTTTATAAACACAATTGTTTTGTATTTTGCTTTCAATACACAGGAATTTGGTTCTATGGAGTTGAGATTTGGTCTCAAAAATTGATAAATTAATTTAACTAAACTAAAATTATTTTTCTGTGTTAAAAACCTAACATGTTTTTAAAAATTGAATTTCATATATTGAAATTGATCAGGCAGAAACCCAAAATTTAGGCAAAAGAGCAAAGATAGATATTTTTTATTTGGCTAGGTTGGCATTGATTTTTTTTACTAATTTGTTAGCTTAATAGAAAAAAAACTGTATTATTTTTAAGTATTCAATATATTGTTAGCTATAGAGTGATTTAGACAAGTAAAAAAATACCGAACGTATTAAATATTTTTGATGAATTTTCATAATGTTCCTTTTATTGTAAGAAACATGACTAAATAAGTATTTTTATACACAACGTATTATTATTTAAATTTTGTTTACATGTTTTAATTCGTATATATCTTAAATCTGCTAGTTTTTATTCACAAATGAAATGATAAATTAGGAACCGTTAAGTCAAACGCACAGAAATGTAAATAAACCACGCTGCTAATTAGCGTATTATTAAATAATATCTGTCGTCTTCATAGAGATCCCATCCCGCCTGACATTAATGTATTTATTTGCTTTACAAACAATGAAAAATAATATACAGAAACATTAAAATAAAAAAATGCACTACTTATTTTTCATCAATTACGTGCAAACACTTTTAATAATATTTTACTTAAACTTAAAATACATATATAAACAAAATGAACAATATAACCCACTTATTTATAATATAAATTAGAAAGGTTATAAATAAATAATATGCACTTATTAGTGCAGTTTTTAGTTTTCATGTAAATTATTTATTATTCGGAAAATATTGCTCTTAAATAAATACCTTTTTTTTTTTTAAACTGATATAAAATATTCGATTATAATAACAGGTTTAAAAATATTCATAAGAACATCGCAAAGAGTTTTTACGAATGTGTTAGTGAAAAAGTAATGTACCGCCATTATTCGTTTAAATAAGTTTCGATAATAATATCGATTTATCGTTTATAAAAACGAATATTTCTTTATATTAAAGTAAATTTATATATACATCGGTAGAATTTATATTGAAATACATTATCACCAAACCCCTATCAGAACCTAATGGTGCATAGGCCAGTGCATTGTTAATTTGAATGTATATATGATTTAAATCATTATATAGACATAATAAAGTAATAATTGCATACAATAAACATTAACGTATGCGAGTGTATAAGTCCTTGTTTACACCTTCAACTTTAGTAAGCAGAAAATTAACTATCAACAAAATTACCAAAACAATCAAATTATACAAAAAAAAAAAGATTTTTTTTTTGTACAATTTGACTGTCTAGTTTCGGCTACAAAATGTTTCCCTCTTTAGGGTTATTTAACAAGTAAACATACATAATACATATATTATATATTCGGTTGTGTAAGCAAATACAGTGGATTACAAAACAGTATTTTTTATTCTCAAATAAAAATTATATATTACGATGATCCACAATATTAGATTTACAAACATCTAAAATAATACAATGACATTATGTTCATCACCATCAAACTCTTATTCGCACCCAATGGTGCATAAGGTACTGGAGGTGCAAGTAATGATGTACCGCGGGAAAATTCCCGAAAGCGTAATTCCCCGGAGCAGGAGTACATTCCTCCACATACCCGAAACCGTTTTAAAGACTGTGGGTCTTCCTATCGGTTTTAATCATTCAAAAAAACAATATTTTGGTCAATAAATCAGTAGATCTTTTGAAATTTCTAATTTCCTATATTATTTCAATTCAATTTAACTTTATTACGTTCACTGCCCCTTTCACTGTGAGTTTGAAAGATTATATGGAGGGTCTTAGTCGGATATTGTCATTCATCCTTATGAACATACATGTGTATATTGCAAGCATAAATGGTAGCAAAAACGATATTTACTTGTATCGCAATAAATTCGAGATGCAAGGCGGTAAAATCTCCGCGGTATTTTACGGTAATTTTCGGTAAGAAATGAATATGACGTACTAATTTTTATTTTTCGAAGATGCAACAAATACAAGTAGCTTTGTTTTAGGACACGTTACATGACAGTGAAAACCAGGTTTAGATCCATCGGGTGGTTTTTAAGATTTATTATAAGTATGGGACGTTCAAGGTCATTCGGTGTGTACTTTTTTAATTTTTTTGACAAAAAAAGTGATCATATTTTGAAACTTAACAGGATCGGTGGACATAATGCCCTTAGCCCTCCCGTGCCTATGGGGGGTATCTGGGGTCCCCCAGGTAGCATATTTGTTCAATACCTTTTTTGTTAATCATCATATTGATTTCATTTTATGCATAACTCTACTCCATTATGTTACAAATGTATCGAAGATATTAAAATATTTTTCCGCGGAACTCTTTTAATAATAATTCACATTTGTCTTTGTTTCCCCCCCGCGCAAACAGCATGCATCACAATTCATTTGCTATTTGCTCCACAGTTTAGTGATCTTTGATACTTCGGTCAATTTCCAGTTTACGCGAGTAAGATTTTGCATGCTAAGGGTGTTTAGAAAAAAGTATTATTATGACTAATAATTTCAAATAAACATAATTTTTATATTTAGCTATCTGGATATTGCGCATTGGATTTTGCATACAAAGGTGTTTTTTGAATAATAAGTGAATTTTTTAAAATTTATAAAACCTTTTTTTACTTCACCAATCTCAAAATGAGTAGAAAAAAATTGACGGATGATGTTATTGAGCAGCTTCTAAACGATACGGATATTGAAGTGTCTTCCAGTGATGACAGTGATTTAGAGTTAGAATCTTCAGATGATGTTTCTGAAACAGATGACTTTGTAATCGAAGATTACGATGAATCTGATTATTTCGACCAGGATAGTGTTAATTTAGAAGAAAACAGCCAAAATGACGGAGAAAACGTCTTCGCTTCTAAATCGGGTTACCAATGGAGCAATATTCTACCTTCTACTTCAACAACACGTTCCCATATCATAATTAGTCCTACGTCCAAATTAACTTTTTTTATTTTAATTTTGCATATTATATAAATTTTTACACGGCGTTGTTCGATTTTTGAGTTTTTATTTCTTGATTATTTGATTTTCAAGTTTTTTAATTTCGTATTTTAGATTTTTTAAGGTCTCGAGTTTTTTTTTATTGTACTTAATTTTTTTTAAATCGATTTAGTGATTTTTCAAAGTTTTTTTGCCATGGAGTTACTGTGGAGTAATAGAAATTACTATTTTGTATTATTTTTAGTCGTCGTATTCTGTAAAATTGTATAATATATCTACCTATGTAACCGATAAAAGGAATTCGTGCCGTGTTATACTTTATTGTATTTTATTTGGGAAACATACCAACAATTTTAAACACATTAAGATTGAGCTGTGTGATTTTTTTTCTATATTATTTTGTAAAATATTATTAGTTTTTAAAATTAATTCAAATAAATTAACAAACACGCTGTATATGGTTTACGAACTCGCTCATCCCTCTCCCGACCGCCCGCCGTACCGCCCCGCTAGCTAGTGGCGTAATTTCAATCAGTGGTATCCAAAACGTGGCAGCGGGAGGAGCGCGCTGCCATATAAAATATTATCGCAGCAGTATTTTATGAAAAAATGTATGAATTTCGCAGAAAACTGGAAATAGTATGAACCAGTTTTATAAACAATACCATGACAATTATAAAGACATTTTTTAAATATTTTTTTAAGACGTATTTATAGCATTTTAGCTGGGGTATTCGTAGTACCCCCTCGGAATTTTTTCACCCTCAGGCTCCCAAAGGTTAGTAAAACCGTGTGTGACCTTGAACGACCACCGCTCATGCCGCAATTAAAAAAAAAAAAAAGTTTTTTTGCCTTTAATTACGTCCCTATAGATTTAATATAAAAAATATGAAAGCCTAAGAAAATAAAATTTATTAAAAATGTTCATATATTTTTTTTCTTTGGACCAATTCTTTTCAAGATACACGTTTGAACATCAAATAGAGTTGATCGAAATAGCGAAAAAGCGGTATTTGTACTAACTTTTTACTAATTGTTTGATAGTCAACCTATCAAAAGTCATCATCATCATCATCATCATCATTCTATGTCCGCTACCTAGTTGGAGCATATGGTGTTCACAAAGATCCTCCAAAAGCAAAAGAAAGAGCAAAAGTCGTACGGGTTTTGGGTATGTCATAATTCATGCTTTGGGAAAACCTCGTACGGACATTTTGCTGAGACCTCTCCTCATTGTTCGACCAAAAGCGTGTAAGTGCTTCTTTTAGGTACAGTTGTCTCATATCCAGCACCTTCATGTATTGGAACAGCTGTTTTGACGGGTATGTTGGAGGGTGCCGGAATATTATTCTCAATAATAATTTAATGATGTAATCGTATGTGTGTATATGAGTACTTACATTTATATTTATATTTTTGTTTTTTATTACTTTGTTGAAATTTTTACATATTTTTGAATTTGGATTTTAGGCCAGAGCATTCTTAACAATTTTAAATCGATTGATAAGGTGGTTGATAGCTTTCCTCATAAAGGTTTGAAAAAAACAATTATTTTTTGAAAATCATTGTTCAATAAGTCAACTTATATTCACTACACATTGTCACATATATGCACACCCATACATGAATACACAATATATTTAGTAAATACACACCCTCACACAATATATTTAGTCCCCCTCCCTAACATGTACAATAATACTGATACATTGTAACAAGTAGGTACTTAGCATAAATATTATTATTGTACAGTAAAAGTTATCCTCATAATGTAATTGTACACATTATATATAAATGTATATATTTGTACCGACATATTGAAACCATTGTATAAATTCCATAATGTGTTAATAATGTGGTTTTATAGTACATAAATTTAGAGTTAACTCTAATGGACCGGTGAAGTTTACATATTATATTACATGCCAAGTTTATCAATTAACTATTTGAATTTTTTAAGTACAATATTGTAAGGGAAAAAAAAACATAAATGAAAGTAATTAAATAATTAAAATCGAAGTAAAAAAGTTATGTTAAAAGTTTCTAGTTAGTATTTACATAAATGGAAATAATATTAACATTAATAAAAAAAACTTACTTAAAGTAATTAAAAAGTAAGAGTTAAAATAAAAAAGAATAAAAAAACATGATCAAGTGCACAAACCATTTTTTTTAAAGGTAAAATATATTTACGTACCTACATATTTCAAGGGATTCAAAAAACCGATGAAAAGCAACTTTAAAAAAAAAGACAGTAAGTTTAAGTTAATTTAAAAAACATCTTCAGAATTAATGTTAGGAAGATAGAAAATATCAGTCTAGTGCGTCTAGAGGGGACATGGTATGCAAGTAGATTAATTAGTTCTGGGGAATCAAATTTATTATTTACAGTTTTGTAAAGCAGGATCTGATTGAAGATATCTTTTCTGTCTTTCAATGAATCAAGGTTATGAAATTTTAAAGAAGTTAGGTATATAATTTGGAAAATACAAATGAAATTTGTATGTATATTTATATATATACACATACAAATGAAATTTGTATGTATATTTATATATATACATGATCCCGTAACTTCGAATCGATATTCGAATATTCGAATCGATACTTTAGGAATGAAATAGTTCCGCAGTCCCCATCCCCTTCTCACACACACAAATACAATTCTACTGACTATGCGATGTCGCATGGATACGCGCTGCACATGTGAAATGGGCCTTACAGTGCAACCAAAGCATTTTCTCGTTACACACGATGCCATTTGTCATCGTAGCGCCGTGTCTTACCGCGATGAAGGTCCGTCGAGGAATAAAGGCAAAGAAGGCAAAGAAGGCAATCTACCCATGAATATGAATGCCATTCGTTTCGCGCTTGTAAAGTTTCTATTTAATTTATCTCATTGGCTTTATTCATGATGTTTTTATAGGAAATTCAAGAATATGTAATCAAATTTAAAAAATAATGGTAGCACAGTGATCACTACGCCATTGTTATTTCTGAAAATGTTTGAAAGTAAACGACGCGGATTAAAGGAGTAATATTTTAAGTTGTCCCTTTTTGCGAATGGATATTAGTTTTCTGATGGCGCGAAAGTGCGTAAAACGGTTCTTCTGTAAAAATAAGTTTTTAAAATATGCGTCACTATTATTCCCGGGGCGCGAAGTAATCTCAAATTTTATGAACAAATCAACGAATAATAATATTTATATGTAATGTTATAAAAAATGTTTATTCTGGTTTTAATCAGCAAATATAAGTTGTTTTCAGATTTAAAGAAGTGGTAGATCAAACTTAGTAAGCGTTGTGCTAATGTTTTGTTTGAAAGGCGCCGCGGCGCAGTTGGTTGGACGGCCAACTGTGAAACTTTCGTCGCGGGTTCGATTCCCGCCAGTTGCAAGAAATATTTTTTCCTCCTGAGCTTCAGCAGTAAAATAACAATCTCTCACAACAGACGTAATTGCGAACCATATCTTAAGCTCGTATTACAATGGTTTGAAAATGGTACGAGATCTTGCGCAAAATCTTAAGCAGTTTCTTGTACGACAACAAGGATTATTGAAAACTAGTATTTCCAGAAAAGAAAGACGAGCGTGAAGTGAAAAAATTGAATTTAAAAAAAGACGTAGCATAAATAAAGTGACACAAGCGACAACAAATACGCGTTGACAGTCAACAATATCACGGGCGTGAGATGCGCGCGCAGATTTTTAAATATTTGTTGGCGCCGTTGCCAGGTCCCGTTTGCATTTGTGACAGGCGCCGTGGCGCAGTTGGTTTAACGACCGACTGTGAAACTGGCGTCGCGGGTTCGATTCCTCCCGGTCGCAAGAAAAAAATCAAAGAAAGCTTATTTTCTTTATTGGTCTGGGTGTTGTAGTGTATTTTCATAACCTCCTTCCATATCTCCTCTTTCCCACCCGCTATAAAGAGGCTAAGCGGGTTCCTCCTTTAAAAAAAACAACAACAGGACATGTTTGAACTTTTCTGAATTTGACCACAAATTTCGCCTAGTGTGTATTAGCGACGTAATAAACATTGGGTCTAATTTTTCAGAACTCGTACCGTTTCCCCCATTTCTTGACCCGGGTAACGTAAGCTTAACTCATTCTACTCGTAAGTCCAGTTAATGTGTCTATATTTATGTTTCACGACAGTTTTACGATTTTGTTAAAACTGATGAGCCGTAAATTCGTGGCTTTCGATAAACCGAGTATAGAGATATTACGAACTTAGCTATAGATAGACAGGGTTAGTAACTAAGCATAGCATCGGAAGGCTTGAATTGCGCATTAACCCTTCCACTCTTGAGTAATAATTTAGTTGAAAACCTTCTGAACTACCCTTAGAATCTAGAGTCAACAGAAAGCGCCTACCCTAACGATACCACTAAGACGCAGCTGATAAACAAATATTTCTACCGATCATGATAATTTGTTCTGAGCGTGAAGTTGCAGGTTCGATTACCGACAAAGTTAACGTGATATATTAAGTTGACATATCATAACAGAGATGGAGAACATTTTAGAGAAAGTATATGGAATTCTTGGCATTTACAGCGCTTATGACCTGGCGTCGACTGGTTTATGCAGCCGCTTTACACACTATGCAACATTCGCCGTTTTTTTCCTATGTTTCGGCATCCATATTTCTCCATTTCTTCCATCTGTTGATTTTTATTCAGTCAGACGAATCTCACCCACATCATTAAAGGTTTGAGCTCTTAAACCTCACAAAGAGTCGAAAACACTCGTCCACGGTTCCGGTTCTATTTCACACAGAACTGTACTTTTCATCCGCTTGGACGCAGAGAAAGAGAGAGAAAGACAGAAAGGTACGACTTAAGTAGGTCGGTAGGTAACTTGAAGGTAAGACGATCAGTCCTATGCTTCAGATGCCATTCCGGTGTAAAAACCCCCTTTTAAATAAAACTTTCGTGTCAACCATGTCGGGAATCGAACCCGATACCTCTTGCATGATAGGCAAACGCGCTCGTCGTTACACCACGAGCCCGACAAGTACATAATAAAGTGCATTTATTTAACGCGTAGTACAGTCGAATGTACTACGTGTCAGTAAATAAAGTACATCGGGCTTAAGAAAGAGACTGCATACTTTGTAGAGCGTCGTCTCTGTCGCACGAGTCCGGTATCTGCATAAATATATATTTCCAAAAATATTTAATAAGATGCCACTTGACATGAAACCATGTCATAATAAAAATATTATGTTTTTATTACGAAAGAGATTAGTAGACAGAACGTTTCTATACTGATTCATTATTTCTGTAAAACATTCTTTAACTCAGTATTTTTGTCTCCCATTCAATACATTTTTGCTATTTTCTTAGGTTAACCTTTTCTTTTATTTCTTTCTTATTTTATTTACATTTTTAGATCTTAATTTTAATAGGGACTTTTAATTTTCTTAATATTTTCATTTTTTCTGTGGATATGAATTGAAATTTTCGATTTACTTTGTTTTATTTATTTTTTGTTTTGATTATATTATTTATGAGCACACACTATTTATACGTGTTTTCCTATGTTTAAAATATATTCAAGTAAATGGCTATTCTTTAATTTAAATAAATATTTTTTTAAACCATTTTATCTGGTCTCTTTGAGTTTTTTCTTTTCTATTTTCTTAATAGTATTTTTCAAAGCATCTAAAACAAAATTATATAGGTTCATTATTTTATACAGTATTATGTCTGTACTCTTTTATTTGATTATTTATTAAAACTAATAATGTCCGAGCACCCAGTGACAAACTATCATTTAATAGTTGATCGGGTCAAAATATGTTTTAATACTTTTTTATTATGTATTAATATTGTGATGTGTGTATTTTATTGAATAAAGACTATGAAAAAAAAATGTATAAATGACAAAGACGACGCTCTACAAAGTCGATAAGGCCGGCAGTCTCTTTCTTAAGCCCAATGTTATTTATTTAATGCCGGTACTGTAATGTGGTATTGAAGGATACTAAATACGCATTCCGGATTTTTCCCTGGAACGAATTCCCGCGCGGGTGATGGCGGTGAATCGGAAATGGCCGTTGATGCCGATTTCCGCGAAAGCGGCCGCCGGCCGTGCGCACAAAAGGCCCCCCTCGCTCTACCCTCCAATTAAATGCGAGGCGTTTCTCGAAGCGCCGAGTTTTGAATTTTCTTTTGTGTCGTAAGATGATGGCAGGGTTCTTCAAACGGACGGGCAAATTACAAATTATTTTATTTATTATTATTTTAATTAATTTTTCGGATTGAGTCTATTTTAAACATACAGGTCTTATTTAAATTATTAGAGCCGCCCCAAAATAAATATATTTTTTTACCAACAATATTTTGAGTCTATCCATTTTTTTGTAGACAAGAACTGGATTCAATTCTTGGGAGGCATTAATATTAAAAATACGTATTGCGTAAAGTGACCACTTAAACCAGCCAATGACAGATCATTAGCTCTGAAAATGCCTTGACTTCGATATCCCTTTCTAAAAATTGTTCTTCAACTCTGTTGTAACATATTTATAATTCCGAAAGGGGTTGGATCCAGGTCTTGTCTGCAACGTTTAAAATAGACTCAAAATACACATGAATACACCCTTTTGTTGAACCACAATTTAATATGTATGATTCTTATTTAGAAACTTTGCTGGTTTGTCTTTAAACCGTATCTTTTTTTATATTATTATACCATTGTCGACTGTTTGTTTCTTTAAAACAAATAAAATATTGTTGATAAAACCAGCTGGTCCAAGAAGAAGTATAAAAAAAATAAAATTCGGGCGTTGCCGAATACGTAGGTGAAATTAATAGGTCAGAATGTCACCCGCAATAAAGGTTCCAGCTTTTTAACTTCACAAAGATCAACAGAAGTAAAAATTGAAGGAATATTAAATATATTAAAAAGATCAACAGATGGAAAAATTGAAGGAATATAAAACATAATAAAGTGGCCACCTAAACCAGCCAATGAAATGTCATAAACCCTGTAAATCCCTAGATTTCTATATTCCCTTCCGTAAAATGTTCTTCATCTCTGTTGTAATGTATTAACATGATTTTATGTTTAAAGTATGATTAAAGCCCGATTGTAAGTTAATGACAATATATTTTTCGTTTAAAGCATTAATTTTGAGCATTAATTCTTAATAATAAGATCAAATTAATTAATACGGATTTAATTATAGACGCTATCTTGTTGACATCCGGTCAGCAGTAGAAAAGTCAAGTGTTGCGTTTAAATTGTCGTTATATTTGTAATATTTTAATTTCACGTTCTTTTTATTAAGAGACATTATTTAAAAATCGTGAAAGTCGGTTTTACTTTTTGTTTGTAGTTTTTGTAATTTTTATATTATGAGTCGTAAATATGAAAATGAGATGGCCTTATAAAAAATCGTTTATATACGCCCCGCTTTAAGCGCGTTTGCCTACCATGCAAGAGATCTCAGGTTCGATTCCCGACATGGTTGAGCTTAAAAAAACACTTAAAGATATGTTCTTACTCCAGAACGTTTCTAAATATACACCAAACGCACCATATCGCGACGCCTTTTAGGCTTTTACATGTTTTACATATATATATACAAATAAAGACAGACATGTATTTTACAAAGAAGTAGGAAAAAAGTAAATAATGATTTTTTGAAAAGAAAAAGAAAAATATGAACGTAAGATGATCAGTCTTACGCTTTAGGTACGAGGGACTATGAAATATTCTAGTGTGAAAACACCAAAGATAGTGTATGGTAATTAAACAAACAAACAAACCATCACGTCGTTTCCCCATAGGGGTAGGCAGAGAGGATAGAACGCCATATCACTCTATCTTTGCATACAGACTTCGCTTCCTCTACATTCATACATCTTCTCATGCACGGACGCCGATTTTCCCTACCTTTGACATGTCCATCTTCAAGTATTTGATGGACTTTATTGTGCCATGTCTTTCTCGGTCTTCCTCGTTTCCTGCATCCATCAACATTCGCATCGTAGATCCTTTTAGCCGTTCTTTCGCTGTCCATTCGCTCTACATGTCCAAACCAACGCAGCACCCCTTTCTTGATTCTGTCGTTAATGCATGTCTCAGCCTTACACAGTTCACGGGTCTCGACATTTGTGCACCTGTCATACATCGTTTTACCACATATTCGCCTGAGGGATCGCATTTCGACAGCATTTAACCTACTTTCATCATAATTTTTCCAATTCCGTTCTTCGCTCCAATACATTAGAGTTGGCACTAGAACTCCATTGTGAACTGCTAGTTTAGGCTCCTGCGATAAATAGTGAGGTAATAAGATAATCAGTCTCACGCTTCGGGTGCCAGACCAGGGACAGTGGAATATTGCAGTGTAAAACCACAAATATTCCATTTCAACTCTGCCAGGAATCGAACCCGGGACCATAAGCGCGATATTCGAACGCACCATCCACTGCACTCCGAGGCGGATTGATCTCGATTTTAATTTTACTTTTTTTATCCGAAGTTTTAATTCTATTTTACGCACATAAATATATTCATCGCCCGGACGAGGTCGTACATTTTTATTTATTTATTTTATTTTATTCCAGTAAAATGGCTAAATAGTGCAGAGCCAATTCTACCATATAAACATGAACATAATTATAAACATAACAATAAACATAAATATAAACATAAAATAAAATTTATATCTAATATTTATATATAAATAACAGACAAAGCTTTATTTTGAAAACACCTGACAAACCAGTTAACCACTGCACCAGCGACCTCCCATGTCGTTGTAAACTTGAGCCAATTAAATCACACGGAATAAGATGTATTTGCAAATAAATAAAATCTTTTTGGGTACCTGCTTATAAAAACAGCACTTCGTAAAAACATATGTTTTTGACAATATTTGAGTTTGTGCAAATGTTTGTAGACAAAAGACTGGATTTCACCCCCTCGGAAGTCATTAAGATTAACAAATTACAACAGGGATTGAGAATACCTTAGAAAAGGGAATATGGAAGTCTAGGCATATACAGGGCTCATGACTTGTCATTGGCTGGTTTAAGTGGCCTCTTTACACACTGTTTAACATTCACAATTTTACCTATGTTTAAACATCCATATTTCTTCCATTTGTTGATTTTGGTTTCAGCTCATTAACTTCACTTTGTTGTTTAGCAACAAATTGGTGGCCATTTTGTTTTGTTCGATCGGATGCTTTTGTAGGTGTGCTTGGCTTTGTTTGTAAATAACTTGGATATTTACGTTATAATAAATAAAAATCGACTATGGTGAATCGCAGTATGTTTGTTTGCAGCAGTGGGAGCTTCAAGGGTGTTAAAGGAGTCAGTTTTCACAGGTAATTGATTTCGAATATTTTCCCATGATTTACATTGATTTTTGGCATTTATTGTCCCGACACGAGTATTTTGTTGCTTAAAAGCTTTCCTTATATCAACATATTTACTTCAGATACTATTTTTTCTCAATTTGGGAGATAAATTTGTGAATTAAAGTATGTTTACTGTTGACAATTACAGTTGATTACGGGCAATATGTCGGGGCCGCACTGGGAATCCATATAGATTTTGAGTTTTTATCGAGTAGCGGTCGATTCAAATTTTACTCGAAAATAGCAATGTTAACCTCGAAATCGCAACTAAAATGACGTGTTCAAATTTCAGGCCGCTACGACTCGCCGTTTCAGAGATGTGACGGACAAACAAACAAACTCAACACAGGACTTTGGTTCCATGGAGTTGGGATTTATGTCTCAATAAATGTAACATCAGTATATTGTGAATAAAATGAATTAATAAATAAAACAATAAACACACACATGTATTTTCAGTTTTATAAAATAAATATAGGCGAATTATAGAAAAATAAATTGGAATAACCCTGCAATACATATTTAAAAGTATTTACAATGCAAATTAATATCAATTTGGCAATTATCGACCTGAGTACGGCCCATTGTTTTGCTGCGAACTGTAGCTAACTTAATACCCAATAGTCATAGAATGGTTTTCCTACGTTTGGGCTCCTCTATAGCTTGGCGCATTATTACTCTGAGGGTAAAACCCTTTTAATACATTATTGACTATAATACTGAGAAAAATCACTTTTAATGATTTACTGAAAAAAAATTTTTTTCATCATATTTTGGCCATGATACATGCTTACTTATGAAACCATATTAGTTCCTTTAAATTATTTCGACGGATGAGATTTAGAAAAAAATATCTAGAAAATGGAATCAACGGTTTTCACCAGAAAACATAAAAATAATATGTTTTTTTTAGTGTTTACATATGATTATGAAACTAAACCTCGTAGCATGTATAAAATAAAATATTTTAATTTACCTGTTTTGTCTGGAGTTTTATTTACAATCTATTTATATAAAAGGCAATGTGTAGCTAACAATATTTTGAGTTTGTCCAAATTTTTGTAGACAAGGACTGGATTCAACTCCCTGGGAGCTGTTTATATTAACATATTACAACAGAGATGAAGAACATTTAAGAGAAGGTAATATAGAAGTCTAGGCATCTACAGGGCTTATGACCTGTCAATGGCTGGTTTAAGTGGCCACTTTACACACTGTGTAACATTCACCATTCTGCCCATATTGGAACATCTATATTCCTTCAATTCTTTCATCTGTTGATGTTTGTGAAGTTAAAGAGCTGAAACCTTTATTTATGCGGGTGAGATTGATGCGGGTGTTATATTTATAGTTGCGGGTGAGATGGGCAGAATGGTGAATGTTACACAGTGTGTAAAGTGGCCACTTAAATCATTCATTGACAGGTCATAAGCCCTGTAGATGCCTAGACTTCTATATTACCTTCTCTTAAATATTCTTCATCTCCGTTGTAATATGTTATTATTTGTAGCTTTTAAAATCTTCAATAGGTTAAGTAGAAAAAAGTTAGGAGCGCAAACGTTTTATTCATCGTTCACCAGGGCTGCATTCGACGAGAATGCATATACAAAAAAATGGAAGGATGTCGTTTTTTGTATAAAAAAAAAGGTTTTTTGGGGAGCCATTTCGCGCATATCGCTATACAAAAACAATGTAATCCTACATTTAGGCATGGCAAACGCTCGATCTACACATTCAGTTTGTTAACTACTAAAAAAATACTATAATGAACATAGGCTATTATGTTACATGTAAATACAGTTTTTGCTACCACCCGCGTTTGCAATGTGATCATGAGGATGAATGTCAATATCCAACAAAGGCCCTCCACACTCACTCACAGTGAAAGGGACAGTAAAAGTTGTAGAGTTAAATTCAATTAAAATTGCGATATCTGAAATTTGAATTTTTAAAAAGATTGACAAAAACATTGCTTTTTTGTATGAGTGAAACCGATAGTTTTCGGGTATGTGGAGGAATGTACTTTCACTTTAACACCCATATTCATTTCTCAGAAATTTTACATATTGTGTAAAATTTAAAAGTTTTAATAAAATTGTAATCTTAGTTTTGAAAATGGAAAACCACGCCCGTTTCGCGCGTACGAGTACCTACTAACTTCGGTGAGGTTTTTGTTCAGTTTTCTGGGCTGTAAATTTAACGTGAAAATTATTCGTTTACCTTGTATATTATTGTATAAAGTAAACGAATAATAATCTTTTACACGAAATATAATTTTCATTTACACGTAATTGAGGTCAGCGGTGTCTCGTGATCTTATTTTTGTATTTTTTAAAATAAATATTTGCGTTCTTATGATTCACCAAAACATTGAAAATCTTGGGGCCATTTTCAACGAGTGGTAAATATCTAAATTTCTTTGCAACAGAGTTAAACCAGTCAATGACACAGGTCACAAGCCCTGTAAATGCCTAGACTTCCATATTACCTTCTCAAAAATGTTTTCTTCTCTGTTGCAACAAATTTAGATCTGAATTACTCCCTAGGGGGGAAATTCAGCTTGTCGGCAAACATTTGGACATACTCAAAACATTGAGCATTAAAAATGGGTAAATTGTGGTAAAACGGCTTTCGAACCTCGGACCTCTGATCTGTGAGTCCGCGGCACTAACCACGGGACCATGACCCGTTTTAAATTACCGTTATTTATGTTAGTTCATTATTTTTTTTCCTTTAATTAGTATGTACGTATAAATAACAATACGTATCTCGAGAATTCCAACGTACGCGTTACTACGTGTTTGCGCTGGTTCGTCTCCCACGTCTGCCACAATCAGACTTCCCGGCGTAAACAGGAAGCCACCCTCTCAAGCACAGCCAGAACAGTACAATTAAACGAGGACCGCAACATAAAAACGTTTAAACATATTTCATCAACAAATTAACAAAATCCTTCTTTACGTATCTCCCGGTATCACTAAGGCCAGAACCGAAAGTTTATATCTGTCTTTATCGGGGGTCCAGCTCTTAGTTTACAGATACCGGGATCCCTAGCTAAGACGTTTTTACTCTCGCACGCCCGGAACAAGCATGTCCAATCAATAACTGGTCAAAATCTTATTTTTAATATATTTACATTTATTATATTTCCCTTTCCGCACCTAGTGGTGCATAGTTCATATGGCATTGCATTTCAAAAACAAAATATTAATATATTTGGAGAAAAAATATACTCCAAGGATACAATACTAATATTGATAATGTTAATATAAATTCTCTGGATAAAATAAAGTATCTCGGAGTTTACTTAGATATATATCTAAATTTCAAAATACATTCTCAATATGTAACAAAAAAAATCATTTGTGGGACGATTTAAAAATGTAATAGGTATAAAGAGTAGTATTCTTATCTATAAAACAATCATATGTCCACACATTAATTACTGTTCTTCCATTATTTTTTTTATGTAGTGAAGGAAAAATTAAAAATATACAAATTCTTCAAAATAAGACGATGCGGATTATACTCAAAAGAAAAATTTATTCTAATGTAGAGAGAATTAACAAAGAAATTGGCTCTCTCACAGTAAAGCAACAAATAAAATAGAATGTAGCAATTTTTATACATAAAATAATTAAGGTGATTAATAAAATAAATAATCATATTTAGCCAACAATATCATACCTATGAAACTAGGGATTAAAAAAGTATACGATACCAATTAGGAGAAAAACAGAGTCTCAAAACTCATTGTACAGGGGATCGAAGTTGTACAATGAGTTACCTGAAGAAATAGATTACGTTGAAATATTTCCAATTAATTTGAAAAATATGTCTTTGTGAAATTTGGATAAAAAATTGTAATGTTGTCAAAAGTTTATATTAGTTCTTAAGATGTCATGAACTAACTCAATAAAGCATAAATAAACTTAAAAAATGGACTAAAAATGCCTTTAAAAACGATGTATCTATATAAGAACGATATTTTTTGTATGTCAAAATATTAGATTCCATCCTCCTAGGGGTTATCACGATTTGAATGTAGTAAGAAATGTAAAAAAATATTTCTGTAAAAAATAAAACCTATGCCTATGAATACTAGCGTAAGGTAGTACTTTTCTGTAAAAAATAAAACCTATGCCTATGAATACTAGCGTAAGGTAGTACTTTTCTGTAAAAAATAAAACCTATGCCTATGAATACTAGCGTAAGGTAGTACTTTTCTGTAAAAAATAAAACCTATGCCTATGAATACTATCGTAAGGTAGTACTTTTCTGTAAAAAATAAAACCTATGCCTATGAATACTAGCGTAAGGTAGTACTTTTCTGTAAAAAATAAAACCTATGCCTATGAATACTATCGTAAGGTAGTACTTTTCTGTAAAAAATAAAACCTATGCCTATGAATACTAGCGTAAGGTAGTACTTTTCTGTAAAAAATAAAACCCATGCCTATGAATACTAGCGTAAGGTAGTACTTTTCTGTAAAAAATAAAACCTATGCCTATGAATACTATCGTAAGGTAGTACTTTTCTGTAAAAAATAAAACCTATGCCTATGAATATTAGCGTAAGGTAGTACTCCCAGTTGGGTAACGATTCTAATTTTATCGAAGATAATTACATCTCTTTGTACAGTTATATACACTGCCTTTATATTAAATACTTTTACCCTTACATACTTGTACCTACCTAGTGAGTAAATTCATTCGTCATTATTTTTGAAATTTGATAATTAATAATTGTGAAAGTTTCGATTAATATCTTTTTATAAGCAATCAAGATAATAAATATCGAAGTTCCGATTAACATGTTTTTATTAACAATCGCGCTAATAAATATCAAAGTTTCGAATAAAAAATTTTGCTAACAATCATGCTATATAAAAAAAACATTGAAATTACGATTACAGAGTCACAAGTGTAAGTTGGCGGTGGCATAAACATGAACAATTTTTCAATGAGATTTATCTATGGACTTCTTTGCTGTCATCGTTGGTGTGTTTTTTTTTTTTTCAAGTTATTCGACGCTAATAAACCCCAAAGTAATACCCTGTAGGCATGCCGAAAGTCACAAAAAGTTGTATAAGAGAGACTATTCTAAAAGCATTTTGTAAAAGGGAACTAAGAAATAATGGGCCATTAATTTCATTTGAAAAAGTGAATGCTCGAGTTGCTGCTATGATCGGTAGGTGTTGTTTTTTGATGAAAAATTGTCTTTTGTATATCATGTCAATGAAATTTCAAGCAAGGCATTAAAAATGTTGGGCTTTGTTTTGAGAAATACAAGTAAGTCCATCCGATCATTGAAAATATTATACTGTTCTCTTGTAAGAAGTAATTTAGATTTTAATTCATCAATATGGTCACCCTGCTATAATGTTCATGTTTATAATATAGAAAACATTCAACATAAATTTCTACGATATATAAACTACAAACTAAATATTCCAATTCAAAATGTGAATTATGACTATTTATTAACACTGCTTAACCTAACAACACTTTCTGAAAGAAGAACTATTAATGATCTCATTGTACTGTATAAAATTGTAAACTCTCTTTTTAACACCAAAAATACTTAAATTGATTAATTTTAGAGTACCTGCTGTCAACACTAGGAGTACTTTATTGTTTCATTGCTCCAGTACTTCTTCCAACCAACAAAACAATTCATTGATACCGAGACTGCATAGGTTAGGTAACACTTATGGAACGGCTGCAGACATTCTGTCCAATTCTTTGCCATCTTATAAGTCCACAATATCAAGTTTATTTGTAGCTGCTCGTCAAACTATTATTGACAATTCAATTTCATACATTAAAAAAAAATAATACTTGTTTATTTTAATTACCTTATACTAGTTTTTTTAATTTTTTTACTATTATATCAAACTGCACTGTATTGGCAAATACGCATTTCATAGATACATATTTTTATTTCTTATTTTTCGTGATAATATATGCTTGCTTGTTTATTAATTTAACTTAAAACGTCTTTCTTGCTTACCGTAACACTTTATTTATTGTTTGCCTTACATAATTTATTTCATAAGTTTATATCTTTGCATTTTTTGTTTATATGCCTACTGTTTTTTCTTGCATACCTTTGTTATTATTGTTTTTTTTTTTACTTTGTAAAACTTTTTATCATATCCTTTTTAACTAATTTCACAATTTTTCTCTGTATATTCTGTTTATTATTTAGTATGTTAGCATGTATTTCATTATTATTTTTTGTCAATGCCTTTTGAGCGTTAATGAACAAAATAAATAAATAAATAAATACCTTAAGATACCCTACTTTTTCAAAGACATTTTTTAAATAGATTTTGTGTAGTAAATAAAAAATAAACTAAATGTATTTGTGTAAATGTGTTTTATAAATTGATTAATCCATATTTTTTATAGAACTAATGTTTTTTTTTGTATGTGTATCTAAACGGTCTGTTCAGAGAATTGCTCTCGAAGGAAGTAAAGCCGAGGCTTCTTCAATAAAAATAACACTTCCTGGAAAGAAGAGGAAGAGAAAAGAAAACTATTAAAATTGACAACTTTGATTACTGTGCCATCAGCCTAAAAATTTAAGAGTTTTATGTAGTAAAAAATGAAATACCTACCGTTCCTAAACTTTTTATTGATCTGAGAAACGATACTTATTTTGAAGGAAGCCGTGAAACTTTAAGAATGATTCTTCTAAAAGAGCAATTAAGATGGAACGGAATGATATCCAAGCATGGAGGGAACGGTTTTTTTCGAAATAAAAATGAACCGAATCAGTATTGATAGACGACCAGTCAAATACCTTGATAAGACATTCATCAACTCATCATATTTAATTAATAATTGTTGGCAATCTAATGAAACACTCGGAATTTTAAAAGATGTTTCATTGGGTACGCTATGGATAATAGTAAATGCTGGCAGTGATGCAGGTTTTGTTTAAGATGCTTCCTTGGTTTTTAAATCAAATACAAAAAGTAGTGATTATCACGATGAGATGAACGCGAAAATTTCCGGAAATGGCTAGTTGAAATTATTGCCTAATTTACCGGAATCATCAATAATTATTGTTATGGACAATGCTCCATACCATAGTATCAAATTGAATAAAACACCCACTCAAAACAACAATATACAAGAGTTGCGCGACTGGCTATTGGACAAAAATTTATCGTACCTACCTACAATGCGTGAACTGGCACTTTTCGAAATGATTTTATTCAAAAAAAGCCTCCAGTGTACGAAATTGACAATATTTCTACTCAAAATGGTCGTAGAGTTTTACGGTTGCCTCCGTATCACTGTGACCTGAACCCAATCGAGCTGATTTGGAGCTC
Source organism: Micrasema longulum (assembly GCF_059751315.1). Taxonomy (NCBI): domain Eukaryota; kingdom Metazoa; phylum Arthropoda; class Insecta; order Trichoptera; family Brachycentridae; genus Micrasema; species Micrasema longulum. Next base: position 818,517 of record NW_028277211.1, read on the forward strand.
GGTTAAAAGAAAGGTTGCAGAAAAGAATGTTGGAAGGGACAAAGCAGAAATCCCAAAATTGATTAAAGAGGCATTTCAATCTATTACTTCAGCGGAATGGAAAGCACACTGTAACCATCTATTTGTTTGATCACACTTAAATTTTATTCTTATTCTTTATTAATTAGATTTTTTACACTATCCTGTATTTTATTTACATAAATTTGGCTCAAATTTGTTATTAGATATCGATTTGATAGTAACTACCAAAAAAGGTATTTACATACACATAATACGAGGCTAGCACAACGTGAAGGCTTGTCAGTACCGAAGTTTGTAAACAAGTATGGCCACATAACACTTCATTATACAATTCCAAAAATTTTCAATAAGATTACTAAGCAGATCTTAAAAGAAAATGTTGAGAAAACTTTCGAGAAAAAAATAATTAAATGGCTAATTTGTAACAAGGCATTATATTGATTATTATTTTATGTTAACAGTCATCTATTTAAATTTGGTAAAAAAAATACGTTTGCTTTTAATTCTTAATAATGTTTATATTAATTTCTGAATTTATATAATTTACGTTTCTCTTTATAAAGAATCTAACGTTTTTCTTTATAAAGAAAAAATAAGAAACCTGCTGACAAGCCGGTTTTGCAGTTGAGTGGGTTTTATTATTTTTTATTTTATACTTTCTGTTCATGTTTACCTTCTTAAATAAAAATAAATATCTATATATATATATATATATATATATATATATATATATATTTAAAGAAACAAAAAGCTTTTGTTATTTTCTGGAGATAAATTATTTTCTTAGCTAAAGGTATTTTCAGGTGTACCTGTAGAATTTCCATAAGATACCTTTTTAATTCAATATATATTTTGCATACAAATCTATATTTTTTTAATTTCCGAAATTCCATACGATATCTTGAAACATTTTAGTCTGGCAACCCTAAAATATAATTCAGCGCCCTGCCATCGCGCCAACTTATACTTGTGGGTCAGTACAAGTTAATATCTAAGTTTCGATTAAGATACTTTTACTAGTCATCACGCCAATAAATATCTAGGTTTTAATTAATTTATTTTTACAAGCAATCACTTTCTTAAAACATAGATCTCAGTTCATGTTGTTACCCTCATTCAATATCATTTCAACATATAATTAATTTTTTCTATTTCTTGAAAACATTTTTCCTGGCCAGGTGCACAAATTACGATGTTAAACATCAATAATTTAAGGATGTCCAAATATTTACAGACAGTACTAGATTTTAGTTTATCAATATTTATATAAAACATTTAAGGTTGTTAGTGAAAATTCTTGATGGACGTTCATTGTAATTTATTATTTAAATAAAAGACGGTTTTGTATAAATACATTGAACTCCTTAAAAAACATACCAGTCTCGAAGATGTCACGAAAGCGATGAAACCGGTCACTGAATATTCCAAATTTGTGGATTAAAGTATCACTCGTCTTTTATTTATATAATAAATATTTATATAGGTACACTACAACAGAGATGGAAAAACACTGAGCAGAGAATGTGGAAGTCTGGCATTGACAGTACTTATGAATCGTCATTTGCTGAAAATATTCTTCATCTCTTTTGTAATATCTACAAAAACGTTTTGAAATAAATGAATCAGGCCCCCGGTTTCAAATAAAAGTGCTGGCTTGCCAAAACGCCCATTTTGGGGTGTCCATTGATTCTGCAGCCTTTGTCAACGTTTGTTCAATCTCAAATCTTGCGTTCGGTTCTTTATTTGGTCCAGGTCCCAAAGTGAGGGGGTGGTGGGGCAGGCAGGGGGTTGCCATGGCGACCCGGCGCCCTGCTGACGAATATTCCACCCCCCTACCCTAGTTGGCGACCAACCCTGGCCATGTATAATGTAGGTACTCTCTACATCTGCATCTGCAACACCTACACAAGTGCTTCTGTTCTGTCAAACCTGTAACAGAACGTTATTTAACAACATTTGTATTTTACTTCGTTAATCATTAGCGATTTCTTCGTCGAGGCGTAAACCGAAACCAGTAGACTAACTTTTGTTCGTTGTAAGACGCTTGAGTCATGCACGGAAGGTCCCGGGTTTGATTCCCGGTGAGAACACAAAAATCAATGATTGGACCTCCTGGCCTGTTGTGGTGCAAAAAAATAATGTAAATGTAATATTTTTAACGACAGTTTTTAATTTATTTTCAGCAGCACTAAGAGTTGTCAAAAATAAAAAATCCATTTATTACGACTCCGACGAAGAAGCGGATTTATTTGAAACAAAAAACAAAAAATGTTCGGGTAAATAAAAACATCACTTCACTCTATTTATATAACACGAGCTGAACCCGGCAATGCTTTATATCAACAAAGTTTTCAGTCTGTCCAAATTTTTGTCGACTAGGACTGGATTTAACCCCCTAGGGAGCTGTTAATATATTACAACAGAGATGACGAACATTTTAGAGAAGGGTACATGGTCTAGTCATCCACAGGGCTTATGATCTGTCGTTGTCTGGTTTAAGTGGCCACTTTACACACTGTGTAACATGAGAAATATCAATTATTAATATTGGGTTGGCCCTCCATTTTTTTATCACCTCTTTAATGGAATGAAATCTACCAAATTTAGTTGTCGCAAGTGGCAAAATTAGCAGTCCACGATGGAGTCCTAGTGCCGACCCTGATCTATGAGGCGGAGTATGGGCTTGAAAAAACAGCCATGAAAGTAGGCTGAACGCTGTCGAAATGCAATCTCACAGGCGAATATGTGGTCAAACTATGTACGATAGATGCACACATGTCGAGATCCTTACATTATGTAAGGCTGAGATAAGTACTATCGACAAAATCAATAAAGGAGCTTCGCGTTGGTTTGGACATGTAGAGCGAATGGACAGCGAAAGAACGGCTAAAAAGGTTGACGATCGAACGTTGATGGATGCAAAAAATAGAAGGAGACCTAGAAAGACATAGCATGACTAAATCCAACCAGCACTTGAAGACGGACGTGTCAAAAGTCGGAATAATCGACGCGCGTGCACAAGAAGGTGTATAAATGTACAGGAAGCGAGATCTGTATGCATAGACAAAGTGATATGGCGGTCTATCCTCTCTGTCTACCCCAACGGCGTGATGGTCTGTTTGTATAATCATTAGTCAAATAATCATACCATTTTTTTCGATGGTTTGTTTTAAATTTTTGTCAAAGGCTTTGATGAAATTATTTTCATTGCCACACGTTCTCGATTGGGTTCAAATCGGGACTTTTTTTGGGCCAATCCAGTGTTGAAATTTCATTGATTTTCAGCAATTCCTTAATCTATAATTAATTTGAAAATGATGGAAAAAATAAATTACATGTTTTAATTATGTATGAGTCATATTATGAGGAAAAAACACCGTTTTTGCGCGGTGACACGGTGCACAGGCATCTTGAAAAATGCACTCGAAAATGTGTGAACACTGCATATCAATTGACGGAAATAAAAGGTCGTCCATTTTTAAAAAATAAACATGGACAATGACAGTTCCATTGATGAATGCTAAATGTCTCATTCTGTAAACAGAAAAACACCCTTAGATCATTTGTCCGGCAGGATGTTTCACTCTTGGCCTGAAGTCACTCGGCGCTTAATCGTTCTCCAGATTTTCGTCTCATGGACTGAATTCCACCCAACCAAAGAATTTAAGTTTACTCTCACCGGAGAAAATGAAACGTTGCCTGTATATTTTATTACAATTTTTATATTTATTTTGTCAATTTTAAGCGATTAGCACGCATTTTTTATGCCAGGAGTAGTTGGCGTCCATCTACTCCCAACTGAAGGAATGTCTTGATCGAATATAAAAAAAATGTCTTTAAATGCTCTTCTGGTTGCTTGGCAATCGCGATGGGAATCTTCCTTTGGAGGATTACCTTTCTTTTTTTTCCTTCAATTCGTCAGCGGTTAAAATCTTCTTGGGTTATCCCCGATCACTGGACTACGCAGTTTTTATCAGGTCGTGGTAAATTTAATAAAAAAAAATTGTTTTCAATATTGTTGATTCCCCTTCGTGCTGCTACGGATATCCCAATCAAACTTCTGAACACATCCTGTGGTCTTGTCACTTTCCCCCTTTCTATGATTACCGAATGGAGCTTCTCGCTACTATCCATGAGCCTGTTATAAGTCCTGTCATACACATCTGGTGGCTTCCAAAAATAATTTCGAAGCTAAAAAGTTCTGTTATCATTTCGGTGAACTGATCATGTCCAATCAATTGAATCCCAGTCAGTAAAAAGTTAACTTCCCTCTTTTTTCAATCCAACGAAGTGCATATTATGTACTATTGGATTACTTTTTTAGAGCACAAAGATGCCAAGGCTTATTAAATATTTGTATATGAGAGTTGCGTTATTATTTACCTTGCTTATGATATACAAGGTTTATATTTCAACAAATGGATTTTTCTGCAATTATTTTAATTGAATTTTATCTATAACTGTTGGGAACAGGAAGGATATGCTGAAGTGAGCCAATCAGGAACTTCTCAGCATTTGCTCATGTGGAGAGGAAACCACTGAAAACTCTTCAGGAGAAGCCGGCCTGTTGGCAGTACTCAACAGGCCTTCCGTTCCACTAGAATAGTGTTTCGGCATTTCGTTCCCTACTTTGGTTTATTTTACCAATTGCCTGCACTACTTTGACCATGTATGATACTACCTCTCGTGTGAGTTCTTTATTACCTGTCACCGATGGAAGATGCTAAAGATACCAGATTACAGGCTCATGTCCTTAGATGCGGTGTGCGGTATGTCGCGGGCAAGCTGTCAGAAGTAGTGTTTTTTAAGACCTTGCCTAAAAACACACAGCCCTCACATTCCCATAGTCTACGAAGTATGGTAAGAACGCTAACTGGAGCACCGCCAGCTACTTTGAATAGATCCCGTAGGCATAATCGCTTCAGCAATCGATCATCAGCCAAAATTGTATTTTTTTCGCTCTAGACATGTAGCACATCCGATCAAACGTCTTGTAGCTATAGAACTATATTTTTGCCACGCCGAAGTAAGAATTAAATGTTTCTGTAACACGCCCAATTTTTTCACATCTCCCATACTTTTGTCATTAAAAAAAATATGTATCTTATGTATTGACTAATTAAATCCCCTATTTCTACTTTTACCATTTTAAATGACTGAAAACATTTCAATGCTCGCCTGGTACTGTAGGCGTGAAAAAATCAACAGAAGATTTGAAGAAATATGGATGTTAGGTGTATGTTACACCATTTTACCAATGACAGGTCATTTTACCAATGACAGGTCATTTTACCAATGACAGGTCATTTTACCAATGACAGCCCTGTAAATGCCTCCGAATGTTCTCCATCTCTATTGTAATATAATATACTTTTTCAAGTAAAACAACAACAAATAAAATGTTACTATAATAAGATTTTTATTCGGCGGCCGCGTTGTGTACTGGTTAGGACGCTCGAGTCACACACGGAAGGTTCCGGGTTCGATTCCCGGTAAGAACACAAAAATCAAAATGTGATTTGTCTCAAGCCTGGGTGTTCTGTACTGTAATTCACCACTATAATTGCTCCTGGCCTGTTGTGGTTAAATTTACTTATTTTTTAATAAGTAAATTTAAATGTAACATTTAAAATATTAAAACTTACAAACAATGTAATATTGTTTTTCATATTTAAGTGTATTTGTTTTTTTTCCATTTCATCATCATCATCATCATTCCCTTACCGCACCTAATGGTGCATAGAACACTGCATTGGCACACCAATCGCATCTTGGTCATTTTTGTTACATGAAGGTAAGATGGTCAGTCTCACACTTCAGGTACCAGTCCAGGGACTATGAAATATTTTAAGTGTTAAAACACCCTTTTAAATAAATATTTCATATCAACCATGTCGGGAATCGAACCCGAGACCTCTTGCATGGTAGGCAAACGCGCTGACAATTACACCACGAGACCGAAGCATTAGTTTTAACGTTTTTAATTTATTTTCAGCAGCAGTTGTCAAAAATAAAAAATCCGTTTATTACGACTCTGGCGATGTAACGGATTTATTTAACACAAAAAACAAAATATATTCGGGTAAATAAAAAATATTTATTTGTTGATATAAAAAGCATTTTTGATAAATCCACATGGTCCAAGAAGAAGTATAAAAATTTAAAAATATTTTCAGGCTTTGCCTAGTATGTAAATGAAATAATTCAATCTGATCAATCTCACCTGCATCAATAAAGGTTTTAGCTCTTTAACTTCACAAACATCAACAGATGGAAGAATTGAAGGAGTAGAGATTTTAAAATAAAGGTAGAATGGTGAATGTCACAGTGTAAAGTAGCCACTTAAACCAACCAATGACAGATCATAAGCCCTTTATATGCCTAGACTTCTATATTGCCTTCTTTAAAATGTTCTTCATATCTGTTGTAATATGTTAAATAAAATTATTAATAAAACTCCTTGGTTTAGTTTGACTTTATTTGATTTGACAAACGAGCGCTTTCGCTCAAGTAGGCATCTTCATCATTATTCCCTTTTCGCACCTAATGGCGCATAGGGCGCATAGGGCATTGGTATACCAATCCGAGCGTATCTTGATCATATTTGTTACGTGAAGGTATCAGAAGAAGACGATCAGTCCTATGCTTCAGATAGGGCTGTGAAATATTCAAGTGTGAAAACACCCTTTTATGTAAATATTTCATATCAACCATGTCAGGAATCGAACCCGAGACCTCTTGCATGGTAAGCAAACGCGCTGACCATTACTCCACGAGGCGGACGAGGCATTTTAAAAACATTTTTAAAATATATAAATAATTGCAACTAGTTTGCAAAACAGTTCATTTTGGGAAAGTTTGTTATTGTACCAAAATTGGTCTTAATTCACATTTTTTTATTTTTTGCCTTTTAAATTCGAGGATAATGGAAATCTTATGTGTTTAATTAATATATTTTTAACTAAATTTTCAGATGGCGCTTCCACGAATGAGGGACAAAGGTCCACAATAAAACGTCAAGAATTGTCTCCTGGTAATTTTTTTCAAAACAACTAGTGTATTTAGCTCTATGTAACACGAAACACGTTGGGTTGTCTTTAAATCTACTGTTATTTGCGCGAGCGTAGGTACACATAAACAATAAATTATTGACGATATTAACGTTATTCAAATTACGAAAACAAATAATCTAATCGGGTTGTGGTCCTGTGGCTAGTGTCTCGGACTCACGGACCGAAGGTCCGCGGTTCGAATCCCACTCTACCCCAACTCGATTCCATTTTCTAATAGTGAGTTATTTACAACTCGTTGAAAATGGCCCTCAAAATTAAATATTTGGGTAAATCATAAGAACGCAAATATTTCTTTTTTATAAAAAAAAAAAAAAAAAAACATTCTGTCACACCATTTCAAAATTAAGAAATGACTTTCAAAGAATAATAATCGGTCAACACATCTCGATTGAAGACTATAACAATTACGAACTTTTCGACTTTGTGGTTTTATATTATTATCCGCGCTCTTATTATACCGGAGCAGAAGTAAGCCGCGGTGTAAGCAAATGAAAGCAAAAACTGGAAGAATTCTTACATAAAATATAACTTTTGAATCTGTGTCACTATTGATCGTGTACAAAAGGGCCTTCGTTGAATTCAGTAAATATAACATAGGCAATAACATTAACAACAAACCATCACGCCGTTTCCCCGTAAGGGTAGGCAGAGAGGATAGAACGCCACAACACTCTATATTTGCATACAGATCTCGCTTCTTCTACATTCATACATCTTCTCATTCACGCGCGCCGATTATTCCGACTTTTGACATGTCCATATCTTCGAGCATTTGTTGGATTTGGTCATGCCATGTCTTTCTCGGTCTTCCTCTATTTCTGCATCCATCAACATTCGCATTGTAAATATTCTTAGCCGTTCTTTCACTGTCCATTCGTTCTACATGTCCAAACCAGCGCGGAGCTCCTTTCTTAATTGTGTCGATAATGCTTGTCTCAGCCTTGCACAATGTATATTCGACGTAAGAACGTTTACCCCGCGACATCATTTTCGGTGGATCTTTATTAAATTTTTAAGTGAATTTACCCAGTAAGATTTTAGTGCATTTGATTAGCTCCGAGAGAGAAATTCGCGTATTTTTCTCATTCGCTCGACAGCAGAGCGGGTACTCAAATTTTCCTTTTTGTATGTGAAGGGTTCCCTTAGAAATGAATGTCCTTTTCACTTCCCGTGTACTGGTTTATGTTCAGGAAGTTCTTTGGGGTTTGAGGGTGAAAATCTACCCTCTAGAAACGTCTAGAAAATTCACATTCACTCGAGAAAGGAGAAAGGACCGCAATTAGCGAAATGCACTCGTTTTAGCGAAGTGAGTATTCATTTCCTTAATATGGCAGTAACTCAACTGCTGACTGCTGACTGCTGACTGCTGACTGCTGTACCTACCCACATACATAATATATATACTGGGGGGACTTTTACATACTGCCATCTGACATTCTTGAACTTATGTTTCAACTTTATTATTCTCTTATAGTTTTATTACATACTGCATATCCGTGGCATTCGGGTAAAGAGTAAATAACAGCATTTATCGATATTATTCCTGGCCGATTACTTTTCGTTCCCATCCTTCCTTTGACCCATCCTTATGGTACCTACCTGACATCAAGATAGAAGATATTCAAAATTAGATGATTCGGATTTAGAACAAAAACCAAACAACATTTTTGACTTGACATAAAATCGGATAAAAAAGTGGTTGGAATAACTAGTAATAGTTCTACATTATCTCTGGTTGGAATCGTTGCGCGTCGAGGAAAACATTGTTATATTTTATAGTTCATTTTGTGATCCAGTGCCAAAAATTGAAGAACATTCAGATATATTAAAGGTAGGTATCCATTCCATATCCTATCCTTCTCAAATATTTCCAAATCACAAAACTGAATGAAATTTCGATTTTCATTTACAGTCCGCCTTTTCATTCACATGTCACTAAAATGGAGAATATGAGTCAAGTCTTCAGTTCCCACTCTATTAGGTCTACGGAAAGTGGGTGTGGAGTGTGGAGAAATAATCATTTGATAATAGAATTAGCAGTGACCGACCGAAACAAGATCTTCGGCCGAAACCAATCCGAATTTCGGTTACTGTTCTAGTTTTGGCCGAAACTGAAACATTTTTTAATAAGTCACTTCAAACACTCAAAATTAGGCGTTTTTATGTTAAACCTTACGAATACGGCTTTTAAAAGCTTTGTAATCATTTCGGCGATTGATTCATATCCAATCAATTTAATCCAAGTCAGTGAAGAATTCACTTCCCTCTTTTCTCGATCCAATGAAGTAGATATTATGTACTTCTGGATTACTTTCTTTCAGAACAAATATGCTAAGGCTACCAGATTTCAGAGAGCACCTTCGGGCAGCTTTTCTCGTTTAACAACAAGCAAGTTCCCGTGTGTGGAGGAGACTATGTCCTCAGATGCGGCGTGCGGTATGTGGTGGGCAAGCTGTAAACCTTACGAGTTCATTAAAATAAGCCGTTAAATAAAATACACACTGAAATAAAAGGCATAAAATTTAATGAGTAGGTACAAGGATAGAACGCCATATCACTCTGTCTTTGCATACAGATCTCGCTTCTTCTACGTGCCTACATCTTCTCATTCACGCGCGCCGATTATTCCGACTTTGACATGTTCATCTTCAAGTGTTTGTTGAATTTGGTCATGCCATGTCTTTCTCGGTCTTCATTTATTTCTGCACCAATCAATATTTGCATCGTAAATCTTTTTAGCCGTTCTTTCGCTGTCCATTCGCTCTACATGTCCAAACCAACGCAGAGCTCCTTTGTTTATTTTGTCGATAGTGCTTATCTCAGCCTTACATAATGTACGAATCTCGACATGTGTGCATCTATCGTACATAGTTTGACCACATATTCGCCTATGAGATTGCATTTATATTTTTTGTTGTTTTATCAGGAGATTTTATTTTTATTTTGAGATTTATTTGTAATTTTGAAAAACCCATTCATCATCCATTCCCTTTCCGCACCTAATGGTGCATAGGGTACTGCATTGGTACACCAATTGCAGCGTATCTTGATCAGTTTTTTTTTACGTGAAGGTAAGATGATCATTCACACGCTTCAGGTACCAGTCCAAAGACGATGAAGTATTCTAGCGTAAAAACACCCTTTTAAATAAATATTTTAAGTCAACCATTTTGGGAATTGAACCCGAGACCTCTTGCATGGAAGGCAAACACACTGACCATTACACCCATTAGGGTTATATTTATTTATTTATACTTTTACATTGTTTGTATTCTTTTTTTATACAGAATAATGTTCCCTCACTGGGGTGTCCCGTGCCGAGAAAAATATTTTACAAAATGTGAAACATGCCTTAAATTAGTTATTTAACAAAGTTAACATAGTAAAAATACGTAATTAATCTAATTAACCTAATTATCATTAACATAATAAACAATATAAACTAAGATTATCATAAAAAACATAACCAATTTATACAGACCAATAGACCAAATTTCATAAACAGTACGCACATTTTACCTATTTGGCTTGATCCACTCATCGATCCGTGTGCAACCCACCTCCACTATCCATTTCTTAATAGCAATTTCATATTGTGAGTACTTACTAATTGTCCTTATGGATAATGGAAGCAGATTGTACACTTTAACTGAGTAGTAGGCCAATCCTCTTCGACCCGAGGTTGTATAATTTTTATTTTTTTTGCAGCATCAGGGTGGAGTATTTAGTAACTCTTGTATTTGTAACGGAAGGTAGAGAATAATGTTTATGTGCGTATGGTAACATAGCTTTTACATAAAATTGTTTTATAGATTTTAAACATTTTATTTCTCAAGTTATGTTTTTTTTGGTTAGTGATTTTAAATTTGTCTCCAGTTTAATTTTTTTAAGCAGTCAGGTAAGTCATTGTAGCATTACAAGTCCAATGTATAGTATTTGAATTTCTCCGCGATGATAAAAAAAACCTTTGAGTTTTTTAAAAATATTATGTTAAGTGTGGTTCTTCAAGTCTTAGTTATCTTAACATTTTATAAATTTAAAAAAATATTTTTTATAAGAAATATTTAAATTTTCAGACCATTTCCTAAAACTCGTAAATAACCTCTGCTTGAAAAATGGAAATCGAGTTGTAGTATAGTGGGATTTCAACCTTCTTGAATTAAGTCTTCCTTGATGTTGAGATCTCTGTCATGAAGTTGATTTCCAATCGGTGTATTTTTCAGATTCCGACATTTCAAGCACCGTAGAATCGGTTACAATTCACAAGAGGCACAAAATGTCCACTAGTCCAGCCGCAAACCCAACGTTACCAGGACATGTATCGTCCCCAGTAAAGCCGGTCCTTACCTCCCCAGTAAAGACGCAACCTTATCAAGATACGAGTGCTGCTCCTAGTATGTGGGATGACGAGATTTTTCAGAGATATCAGTAAGTATATTCTGTTTCCGGGCAGATGAAGTATGTCAGTTTTGTGTATGAAAGAGAACCAAAATCCCGGATTAGTATTTTTCCTCGATGGCTACTCTCCGGTAAAAATACTTAAAAATTCAATCGAGTGGAGCTAAGTCCGCCTCGTAGTGTATTGGTTGGGGCACTCGCATACTATACTTGAGGTCCTGTGTTCGATTCTTGGGTTCCTGGTTCCTGGTTCTACATGAAATATTGGTTTTAAATGTGGTTTTTCACTGCACAATTTCATTGTCCTAAACTGGCACTTGAAAAATAAAAAAAATTTAAAGTCGTTGCAATCAATGTCTCCATTTAGTTTTCTCCGTACATGAAGGAAATTTTTTATTTTTGTGGTTTACAATATTTTTAAAAATGTAAAAAAACTTCCTCGAGAAAATACATATAACCCTTTATCTTTACCCAGAACAAAGTGGTATATAAATGAACCACCAGAATTTTGGTATTTATCTTTTAATATTTCTTTTAACAAGTTTTCTGATAATAAAATTCTTATAATAATAAGTCTTTTGTCACAAGAGTATCGTAAAAATGTACGCTAGTGGATTAGTCTTCCACTAGGTTTTTCAAATGCAATAGATTAATAAATTAACCTAAGACGTAAATCAACACAAAATGTGTATCCTACAAAAGGTTAAGTAATTTACTGAAAAAATTAAGTAGAGTTGTTAACTAATCATGACATAACTCAACCTTATTCGGCAAGTCAACAAAGTCAACTCAATATTTTTGTTTTTGAATTCTCAAACAACTCGCTGTACCATTTTTTTACTCAAACAACTTTTTGACAAGCTCTGACTACCTTTACTAATTAATATTTATTTCAGTGTTCCAAAGATATACTTCGGTACGAGAACTCACAAACAACTAGCGCAAGTGATCAGTGAGCTAAAAAAAACTGTTTATGCCAAAAACCTGAAGATGTCCATCCTTTCCTCCCGAGAACACACTTGTATCAGGCCATTATCAGGTGGATTCAAAAGCAAAACTGAAATGTGCAAGAATTTGATGGACAAAAGGGTAAGATTCTTCTTCTTTTTCTTGTAGATGTGGGTCAGTGCTAAATGAGCTCCTGACGTCACTGCGACATGTGTAGATCATGACAAGTCCTCGTAAATAATTATCGCCCTCCGAGCCTAATCTTTGAAGGGCCGGGCTGCATATTCATATATACCTGACGCGTTATCCATTCAGAATGTTTCGGTATCCACTGAAGTGGCTTCATAAAAAGCAGACGTGTCGGATGGAAATACCTGACTCGTTATCCACCCCAGTAATAACCGAAACAAACTATAAATAAATATGGCGTAGCTGTGAGATACTACAGTGAAAATAAGAATGTTTATGTTGAGTGATGTTAGCAGGCGCTACTCAGGAGTGATTTTGTGGCGTCACGAAATTGAACAGTGCTAATTAATAATGAGCATCTGAGTGATTCCGAAACATCCCATCCCGAACAGGAGACATATTTCCGAACATATACCGAAGCGGGCGAGTGTTTTCATTTATTTAAATCTCCTCCGAGCCCAGGTCTTTGTGAAGTATCGAGCGAGCGCTCTCGCATCCTCGAATTTAATCAGTGTTCCCCTGAAGATGCTGCTTCTTTTGTAATATAAAGCGTCACAATCGCTTAACATGTGTATCGGTGTTTTACTATCTGCATTGCAGAACCTAATCTAGAAATTTCTGAAAGATTAATTTTAATAAGGTGTTTATTCAATCTGCAATGTCCTGTGAGAACTCTAGACTAAAATACAAAGTGATATCCGTCACTTGGTTTCGGCTTATTTTCATTAGTTCAATTGCAAACTTTTGCAAGTACCCCAAAGAGTGCGGATATTTTTAAATACAACATAATATATTTGCCTAATTTTGATTTACCCAAATATTTCAATTTTGAATAATGAAAATAATTCATCCAAAAAATGAAGTCTGAAAATATCAATTTATTCAAAGTTAATAATTTTTTTTTAAAACTCACCTAGTATCAGCTAACCTTAAGCTACCCTTTTATGCCTTTTGGTAAACATCCACATGTTTGCATTGCACACATCGGACAGATCGTATCAAATTAATGGCAGAGTGCTCGGAAGTACGTCCACTTGTATCTGCAGCATTCAGATTGCCGACGCAACTTAGCAAATAATTAACTAATATAAAATAAATAAATTAATAAAAAATCTTAAATCAGTTTGATACAATCCATTTGATGCGTGCGATGCGAACATGTGCACGCTTACCTTTATGCTGAGTCTAGAAATGACTCAAAACTACAGAGCGCATCCCCTTTAGATAAATTCAAATAGCATGAGGTATTTTAAATTATCTAAAAATGCAAGCAAACGCGCCTGGCGCTTTGTGTGTACTTCAGACATGAAACTGTCAACGTGCCATGTTCTGTGTCAGTGGTGATCGAGTTAAAATTAATTTTATTAGTTGGTTCCAACAATTTATTTTCCACATAACAACTCAACTCACTAATGCACAAAAATACCTTTGTATAAAAATTGAAATAAAGATAAAATAAAAATAACACTAGCATCTTTCTTCGTTAGAGAGGTACCAGAGTTAAATAATGTATATAATATTTCGTTTACAATATATATGTAGTTGGATAATTTATATAGCCCCTTTTTTGTCAAAATTAACTCAAGGGCGCTGATATGTATGCATGAAAATAAATAAAGTAAAGTATTCACTCTTGTTATATAACCTATACTCATAATACACCCTTATGTATAAGTTCCTACCCAATTATTACAGATAGCTTTTTTATGAAAAATAAATTTACTAAAACAATTGGTAAGAAACCTATGGAACCTTTGTATTAGGATCTTGTATTGTGTAGAATACACGTCAAAAAAAATATTTTCTTATATCAGCATTTGATTCAGGCAGAGGAAAACTTGTCCAAATTCGGTGCTCCCTTAACACTAGATTCGGAGATCGTGCTTTTGCCGCTGCCGGCCCCTCTGCCTGGAACCAATTGCCTTCAAATTTATGAATCATCAACAGTCCCAGTCAGTTCAGATACCAACTAAAATCTCATTTCTTTAGTTTATCATACCCTCAACTTTAAATCAGAAAATATAATATGTCACTTTAGCTTAGTTACAATGTAAGTTAACGTATACAATTGTCAAGCGCCCTTGGGTTATTTTTCAAAAAAATATCGCTATATAAATCAGCCGAATTTGTTATTATTATAAAAACTTTATCAAAATTATAGGCCTCAAAAAATAATATTGTATGTATTATTTTGATTTTAGCAATTTAATTCAGAGGAAGGAAAATCTGGCTGCAATTTTTTAGACAGTAAGTCCTTACTCCTTGGCAATAACGGACCATCAGAAGTGTGGGACATTGAGGATCTGGTAACCCTCGGACAGAAGCGAAAAGCTTGTCCATACTTCGCAGCACGGGATCTTGCATTGTTCGCCGACATCATATTCTGCCCGTACAATTACTTGTTGGACCCAATCATCAGAAACTCGGTTATTACATATCTTATTACTTTGTTCAATATCTTACACTGATCGCTGATAACTGTCATTTCAGCTAAGTCACATTCTCTACAGAGGTATGCACTCTATATAGGCATATAAAAGCAGTGCCTACTGCCTACTGTACTTGATAAATTGGCATCAATAAAAATTAACATCAATAGACAAATGATCATGATTTGTAATTTGAGTAAATTGATTCCGAAAATCTGGTAAAACTACCTTACTTGTTATGGTATCGACTAAGGTAGGCTGTAAGCATCGCTTTATTACCTATACGGAGTGCAAGTCCTTGATACTCTGTATTCCCGTTAGAGCCCTGACCATACTTGCCCATTTTACAGGGCATCAGGTTCTCAACATCTTGGGCGTCTACTGCTGATATTTTATTTGATGCCTATCTTCTAAATAACAAGCAGACATAGAATAACAATAATGACTTATATTATCGTTAAAATTTACAAGTAATTAAAGCAGTAATGAAATTTTACAATAGGTTGCAAATATAGCTGGAAGCAATTGCTGAAGTATGTCAAAAAGTGGTAATTTTTTTGCACGGACTTAGGTTAAATATGCATTAGAGCTACTACCAGACATAGCACATTTTAAAATTTATTTATATAAACACTCAGTGGATATTTACAATGACGATATTACATACATTATATATACTTGTAATGCCGTATTAAATAGACTTCATGTACTCGGCAATAGTTATTCCCACGTATTTGATATATTTAGTGTAGGGTATTGTTCCTATAGAACAAACCTTTTGAACTTTTTCAAAGATGGTGAATGGTAATTATATTTATTTATTCATGCATTTCATAATATTCACAGTTTTTTGTTCACTTTGCCCAGCTGTATGAAACAGGACTTATGATTTTCTTGTTGTATTACTGTAGAATGTTTTATTATTTAAACTTTCTACTGAATATGCTGTATAATTTTTAGGTTAATTTTTTGAATATATATCTTGTATATTTTTTTTTTTATAAATCTTGGGTGTAAGGAAATTTATGTTTTTGAAAAAAACTTTTTTTTTTAATTTAGCCAAATATGTAGTATTATAAATGTTTGTAAAAGGCAGATTTGCCGTTTATGTTAATAAAAAATAATTTAAAAAATTACATGATAGAATGAAAAAGATATCTCCTTCTTCCGGTGTTGTTGTAAAAAACATATTTTATTTTATTATAGATAAAATTATCTCTACAAGGGCACATCGTTTTAATAGATGAAGGACACAATGTGGAAGATATATGCCGGGACTCTGCATCGTTAAATCTGGAACATTCTCAAATAGAAGCTGCCTTGCTTGTAAGTATTTTATTAAGTTAATGTTTGCACCGCTTGTTACTTTGTAATGTATTAATCTTTAATTTATTAATGTTTGTATTTAAAAAAATTACAATGAACTTCCGCCAAAAAAATTATCTAATTAATTTATGTATTTGGAGAAAAAGAGTTGTACCGTGCAGCTTTACTATAGTTCTTATTATCGTTGTTAAATGCTTGTTTTCGCTTTGTAAAAGCGTGACAGCTAGGGTTTCTCAATTCCCGGGCTTTTTACGATCCCGAGACCAATACTTTTAAAACAGGCGCCGTGGACACAAAAACATATTTTTGTACATTGTACACATATAAACTGTTTATCACATCCGTTATGTTTGAATTTTAATAATTTTTTTCTTTATAAACATTTATCCCATTTCATAATATTTTTATTGCACTATATTAAATTTAATTTTGTGAGTCTGATTTTTTCCTTATCTCTGGTATCATGATCATGTTCTAGTTAGCTTTGATCAAGTTTTTTCCAAAATTCTGTGTTTTTTTTCGTCAATAATTTTATGCACAAGTATCATGGTATTTTAAAATACTCTTTGTCTATATGTTAGTATTTTCAATTCATTTAACATCGACTTTAATCTTGTGTATCTTTTTTTTTATCAAAAGAATTCTTAAGGCTTTTTTCTCTAACACGGTCAATTTGTTTAAATTAAAAAAGATAATGATTGGCAGTCTCGACCTGTGTAAATGTTGGTTTATCTGGTTTTTTTTTTGTAAGTAAATAAATAAATAGGAGGTTGTCTAGCGCTGCAAAATTTCATTGTTCTCGAACTAGCGACAAAAGCATATGGCTAATTACCTTTCCTTCATGTAACAGATGATCGAAATGCTCTGCATAAAAAAGTGTACTTGTTTGGCTTATTTTCAGGATCTTGAAACAATTTTGTATCCGAAGGCTTCGAAATCAAATTCATACATCTCATATGACGATGAAGCTAAATTTCTTTACTTCAAAAAATACTTCTCAAACTGGAATGATTGGTTAGTAAAGTTGATATTATTACATTAAATATTGTTGTTACTATTTTAACGATTCATTCATTGAATTGGAATTTATGTGCATAGTAAAATTAATCACTTTTATATAATGTAGTGTATTTTTGAGTATTATTTCACTTTGTAAGAGTATTTTTTAATGATGCATATATATTTTTAGATGACGTGGTGTCATCTTGTGCGATTTTCAAAAGAAAACATTTATATATTTACAACAATAACAAATTACTTTCAATACTCACATAGACAATGTTCCAAACACGCAAAATTAAAAAATTAGATAGGATTACCGGTACCTATTAGTTAAGTGCTGGACCCTCAACAAAGATGAAGGTTCACTTTCGAGTCTGGCCTTAGCAATATCGGGGAGTCAAATAAAGATTTAAATGTGTACAAGCCCAAAAAAGGCTCAGTGCCGACACGGAACCGGGAGTAGAGGGGGTAGTATGAGCCCCTCCTCTCTGGTTCACTCGACTCGAAATCGCGGCGCCTATCGCCTAGGTCCGCTGCCCTTTATAATGGGTAATTTTGTGAACAATAAATCAGTTGAGCTCTGGTCTCTGTCGAGTAAACATCGCGTTTTATTTCTGTCTTTCTATCCCGGGTGTGTCTGCACTCTGTTCTTCGCCCATGCTCTGCCCGCCGAGCCTTTGCCTCTACACCACTTAGACCGGGTGGAAAGTCCTTTTCAGGGCTATCGAGGTAAGTGCTCATCAATAGATGATGCAGGGATATTGGGACTCAACATGAACATCAGTAAAACCCATTTATGGTATTTGGCCGACAGGACCACGCAGAAATAAACTTGCGTTTAACCGTGCTAGTATATGACAAATTTAAATACCTTGGAAGTGTCCTAATTGAAAACATCAACCCATACACAAAAATCAAATGCCGAATAAAGGCAACGCGTGCAGCATTTGATAAAACAATAAATATTTTCTAATAGTAACCTCAATCTGAAACTTTGGCAAATAACGGTTAGGTGCTATGTTTGGTCAGTGCTCTTGTATAGAATTGAAACATGTACCCTCACGATCAGTAAAATAAAGAGTCGACGAAGTGCATGCAGAAACCAGGCCTTCTGATTCCGGATCATACGAGGGTTAGAACAGTCGTGGCGCTGGCGCTATTTAGAGCTGCTCAAGACGGGGACACATCCTGATGACACGTCGAAGGAACCTGAAATGACACACAAAGAAAAATATTTCCTGTCTGTGATTCAATGGAAATAAGAACACTGCCAAAATAATAAACTTATTCTCGTTTAGCTCATTTTTAAATGAACAAACTACCAATTTGATTCGTGGATACAGTCATTGACGCCATTATTATACCAATCAAAATTAATTTTAGGTTTCAAAATCACAAGCCTCTTCTTCGAAATCAGTCAAACTTCGAGTCTTCTTATTTGATGTCTGGCGCATTTTTGACAGATTCTTTGAGACGTCACACAATCGGTTTTGATACATTTGAAGGTAGAATACATTTTATTCATTATTTCTCTCTCAATATACATATTTGCGGTATTAGTTTTGCTATAATTACATTTTTGGCTTTTTTTTAGAATTTAAATCAAATGTGAGTCAAGTGCTTCAAGATAGTCAGGATGTTAGAAAAGAAGACCTGAATAAAATTCACATGTCTGGCGCAACAAATGTTTTGCTGGAAACTATTTGTGTTATATTTGGTTTGTATAGTTTTTATTTGTTTAATAAAGAAATCGTTGTTTTGACATATTTTCCACAAAAAAACACTCTTTCTCTTAGTTTAAATGTAGAATTTACATTATAGGAGTATTATTATTATAGGCAGGCAGCTTGTGACCTATTTCCCAATACCACTGCTCTATTTAATCTGTGTTTATCCCTTTAAGCCTTCATGTTTATTCAAATTTAATAAAAATGTAATAATTCAGCCAGATGAATTTCATCCACATCAACAAACGTTACCGCAGAAATACGGATATTAAAACGAAGAATGACGCTACACTGCGTGTAAAGTGGCCACTTAAACCAGCCAATGACGGGTCACAAGCCCTAGGAATTCCCAGACTTCCATGTTCCCTTCTCAAAAATTGATATCCCTCTCTGTTGCAATTCATTTCAATCTTTATAACTCTCTGTTGTATGTCTAAAACTGGGATATTTTCATATTTATTTGAGTTTTTTATGTTGAACATCGAGTGATCTATTTTTTAAGTTTTTCATGACCTTCAATTATTGAATGTTCCATTTGCTGTTTGTTTCAAAACAATTTTATCAAACATATGTTAAACTTTTTATTCTCTTTAGATTATTTATTCAGAAACATGTGTGGGAATTTGGATGACTATACGGGAGTATTAATAAATAAAAAGACTTGGTCATACATAGCCCCTTCGCAGACAAGTTGGCTTGGAAAAAACATCAGGAAAGAAGTGAGAATCTGCATTTTTACCTTTATAATCCTTTTGATAAAAAATAAATAAACAGTGAGGAAGCTCGCTGGTTTCTTTTATTTTATTATTTGCTAACAGGCTATCATACTAAGCCAAAAAAAATGTATTTTACTGTATATCGTATTATTATCACTACGATTTTTTAAAGTACTGAAATGTTTTTATTACTCTGCGCGTGACGTCACTTGTTCTCTTCAGTGAGTTGTCCTGATTTTTTTTTTTTAAGCTAATCAACAGGCTTAAGTAAGCCCTAGTAGATTGGCATTGATGAGTAATACTTAATCTAAACATTCTTAAAATCTACTTAAATTAACAAAGTGTATAATTAACAAAAGGTATGTATGTATATAGCATAATCTAGGCGGAAATGGCAAGTGTGACATCGCGAGTCAGGAGAGACAACACCGCTTGCTTCTTAAATGCCTGCCCTTGCTATAGGAAACACATTGACAGTACCGTTTACTGAGATTTCGTTCACTGTTCTGAGGTCCTTGGCAGAGGGGAAAGGAATCCGATGTTAGTTTTATAATTTCCCACAGCAAAGACAGGATTGGTACGCAAGTTACGGCAAGGTACATTAAGGTTTATCTGAGCAAGGATATTATGAGCTGATTGGCGGGTGGGCTCTATCATCGGTTGATTTTAAAGAACTTGTGACGTCATTTAAAGTAATTTATTTTCATTCAAATATTTTTTGTTAATTTTTTTCATATATTTAACGGAAACTTTGGAGTACAATTAGCTCTAATTTTTACCGCTTGTAAGAAAACTTTTGTATCCAATTTCCCGTAGCACTAAACTGACTCATTATGATTAATTCCCCGGTAATAAATATGTACAATCCATTCAGATCTTTAATAATCTTTTCTTATGTATCCTTGACAGAACGTTCTCAAATGGAATATTCTAGTGTGTCTGCTAACACTAACCAAATGTGTATGTTTACTTGGTTCAACGACAGGCACTAGCACATCAACGTGGAGCAGACTTAATGATAGAATGTCCAACACTGTGTCCTTCTGAAAGCCACAGAAGGACTCATTTTATGGTACTATTTTTATAACTGAATGAGGGTTGTATGAATCAATGTTTTTTTTCCATATTGTTTAAAAAAAAACAATTCCCGTAAGCAGACGCCACGTTTTATACTTTCAGCCATTTCGGCTAGACTGATCGTAGAAACATAATTCGAAAACTAGCTAAGAGAGAAAGAGACGCTCTACATACCTACATATCAGAAACTGCATCCTGCTAGAAGGTTTAAAAATCCTGGACATTCTATCATTAATCACTGCCAGGTTAAGTGTGCATGGCACATAACATTGTTTTTCTCTCAACAAATTAATGGAGTAATAAATTTTTAGAGAGAAGCTACAGACAAAATGACGTTAAAGGTGAGCTGCATGAACTCAGCAATTGTGTTTGACGGAATATCCAAAAAATCTCGATGTGTGATCCTCGCCTCCGGCACCCTCACTCCGATCCACAGCTTCCCCGCAGAACTCGGAACTACGTTTCCTATCACATTACACACTCCCCACGTTATATCGCCCAGTCAAGTAAGTATTCACATACTTTATTTATTATACGTTTGTCTATATTTATTTTTTACTTGGTACGCACGGACGCACAGAAGTAGCTCATTTCAGAGCCTGGCAGAGTTAGCACTTCACCATAAACTTCTTTTATGGCGTTAGTAAGCCTGCTGGCATTCGAGCCTTGGTAAAAAATAGGGAACATAGAGTGCCAGATGTGGCCTTTGTCAATTTCTGGTTTGGGCATTTTACACTTTCCCGTTAAGAGGAAATACGGTCTCATACGAATAGGTTTCTGTATTTTCTCCCTGGATTACGGCACTAGAGCAATAATTCTTATACACCAGATACAGGTAACCCCCGTTAATCGTGGGGGATACGTTCTGGACATAGCCACAATAAGAAAATTTCGCATTCAACGAGGGATTTTTCACAGAAATCTATCGGATGTTTTTCAGCTGATTCAAGTTTGACCGAACCAACCTTTGCTTGCTTTAAAAACATCTCCGTTTTGAGAGTACAAATAATCCTAAAGATTTTTAATTTTGTCTTTTGGTTGCACAATTGATCGCACTAAGGCATTTTGAAATCTCTACCCACAACTGTAAATCAACCACCATTTTCTATCATTTAGATTATTTTTAGTTTATATTAAAGTCACTACATTCAGAAAAATATTGCGTTATAATGAATCCGCACTCGCCGGGGTCACACTCAATGGGGTTTATCATTTTGCTTTTTCTATAAATTGTTTCTTATAATAGCTAAGACCATCCAAAAATCCATAAAAGGGCCCAGTTTTATCTGCAGTCTTCGGACGTACAGTATACAAAATGATAAATAATTTTTAAAAACGGAAAAGGTACCGGCATAGATAATTTCATTCTAATACTCTATCTCAAAAAAAAATATACCCGTTTAGTTTTGGGGTGCTGAAAAAGGGACAACAAAACCTCAATTTGGTTGATTTTAGCTAGGCATAATCAGTCCGACGTGGAGTTGTCTTTTTCCCACAATATTGGTGAGGCATATGGAGAGTTACAGAAAAACTGTGTTCAAATACCTATTCATCAAATTTCTCTGACACCGCACTGACATGTAAATATAGGATTTTATTACTCGTAAACAATGCCAAAAAATAGTTCAAATCAAAAAAACTCATAGACATGTTTACTTCACCGTATCTGGACACAAACTGCACTCGAACAGAAAAAAAAGTATTCATCTTGTTTATCTGTTTTAGGTTTGGGTGGGATCAGTTAGCAATGGTCCCAATGGTATTCCCCTCGAAGCGACATTCAGAAATACCTCCCAGGAAGAATGGCAGGACAGTTTGGGCCAATTAATACTTTGGATCTGCCAAAATGTACCCCACGGAGTACTTTGCTTCCTGTCCTCGTACCGCCTCGTAGAAGTTCTACAGGACAGGTAAAAATAATTATTTTATTTTTACATTTGTTAAGCACAATTTTTTACCTTAACATTAATATTATGACATCTTTACCTTTATAGTTTTGTCCGCCTCGCGATGTAATGGTAAGTGTATTTTCCTACCATGCAAGAGGTCTCAGATCTGATTCTTGACTTGATTTACATGAAATATTTTTTCAAAAAAGTGTTTTTACACTAGAATATTTCATAGTCTATGGACACCTGAAGCGTAAGACTGATCATTTTACCTTCGTGTAATAAAAATTATTAAGATAATATGCTGAAATTTGTGTATCAATGCAATGCCCAATGCACCATTAGGTGCAGAAAAGGAATGATGATTTGAAACTTTTTTTTTTAAAAGATGTTATTTTTATTGTAACAATGTTAATTTAATTTAATAAAAATAATCAATCAATTACTGTGGTCCCGTGGCTAGTGTCTCGGACTCATGGCTCAAAGGTCCGTGGTTCGAATCCCACTCTACCCCAACTCGATTCCCATTTTCTAATAGTGAGTTATTTACAACTCGTCGAAAATGGCCTTCAAAATGAAATATTTGGGTATATCATAAGAACGCAAATATTTATTAAAAAAAAAAATATATGTATAAATATTCATTGATGTAGAAATACACTGTAACCTCTTTTTACACAGGGGATACGTTATTGTGTACACAGAGAATTGTGTAAAAAAGTTTATTAAAAGAAAAACAGTGCTGGATAGGTTTCATGTATAAAAATCAATTATTGATTTTTAAAAATAAATGGTTTTCTATTTATCGTACCTGTAGCAAACGCGCTACCGGCGTGTTGTAGTTCCGCTGTAGTCACGAGAGCGCACGGCTCCGTCCACTCAGTGGAGGCAAGGCAACCCAGTTGCGTCTCGTCAAGGCCGTAGATGTCCTCAGAAGAGCCTCTTACTTTAGGTTGGAATGTCCAATTTTCCGTGGTCAGGAATCTGTAGGAAGAGAAGTTCATATCCAAGTCCAGGGTGAAGCTAAGGTCTTAGGCGAAGTGAAGTTTAGTCAAGTAGAAAGCCAGGTCTGGGGGTAGAAGCCAAATATCAGAAGAAGTGAATGTTTATTTTAAAAAGCACATGTTTCATACTGTTGCTGCTGCGCGCCCCACCACTCAGCCCCGCCGCGTGAGCCTAAGCCGTCAGATACCACGCAGTAAAAGAGAGCGGTAGAGGAGGCCGCCCGCCCGTCTCACTCCCTCTACATATAAAGACATTTCCGTTAATAAAACATTTTGACGCTCTAGTGCGTTTTAACCTTTCAACATTGTTATATTAATGTTAATTTTTTAGGTTTATCTAATTTATAGACCATGTTTTTTTTATACTCTGTAAAAATAAAATGTGGAAAACGAGGTACCAGTGTAAAATAATATTATCTAACTAAAGGAAATTAGTATGTAATTTTTTTTTTTTTTAATCTTTTACAGATGGCAAAAAACTGGTGTGTGGAATGATATAGAAGGAGAAAAGACAATATTTACAGAAAGTAAAAATATGGCAGAACACAACCAAATAATGACGGTTAGTATTATAAGTCTATTTTAGTTCATGTCCGGCTGTCCGGCTGTCCGGGCAGATGAAGAATTCAGTTCAGTGTATAAAATAGAACCAGAACTCTTAGGTAAAAATCCTGAAAAATGGAATCGTGCGAGGATAAGTCACGCTTAAAGTCTTCAATTCTATTCCTGGGCTGCTATTCGGAACACTTTTGCGGTCGTAAAGAGCACTTTTACAGCGCATATTTGGTACATAAATACGTACTATGAAAGTTTTCTCTACGGCCGCGAGAGCTTTTACAATAGCAGCCCTGGGTTATATTGCACCTGGTCCCCGATTACAATTGGAAGTTTACATTTATCTTCAATTTTATCTACAAAGTAAAATTAAGTTTTCTGTATGAAAAGCAGAATATGCATACAATTTTTTCTTCTAAACATATTCAATTATTTGTTATCGACGAAGATAATTGAAATGTTCATGCAAATATACTCATTTTCGTACACAAATATCGGTTTTTCTTTATACACAGTCGAAGATAACTCTGTTAACTTCCCATTGTAATTTTGATGTAGAGTAGGTGGTGGATTATACTTTATACATCTGTGTATCAAGATGTATAAATATTTCAACAGAGACAAGGAACCAATTATGAGAAAAGGATATGGAATCGTAAGCATTTACGGGGCTTATGACCAGCCAACGACAGGTTGTTAACTTGTTTCTAAAAACATTACTTTTATTGCAGGATTACTATTCCTGCGTAGGAGAAGGCGGTGCAATATTATTTGCTGTATTTAGGGGTAAAGTATCAGAAGGGATGGACTTCAGAGATCACCAAGCTAGAGCTGTTATTACTGTAAATATTCTCTTTTTACACTGATCATCAATTTATTCTGTTTTTCTCTCATTTTTCATTCATTCGTTTTTTTAAATAATTATTTTGTTCCTTAAATGATTTAATTTTTTTTTTTTTTCCGTGCAATGTCAGATAAATTGTCTATAATGGTTTAAAATACTCATATTTTTAATTACCTGAAAACAAGACATTTTGCACCCTATAGGGCCAAAAATCACATATTACGTTGCCACGCCATACTTGCACGCAATGTTTGTTAGAAACGCACTTGGCGGACATGACATGTGCTAAAACGTGTGTGTGGACAACTGCTAGCTGCTTTGTATGTGTACTCATATTTAAATCCAAAAATTATGAGTTAAAAGTGTTTTTTATGCGTAAATAATTATATCATTAGAATTGCAAAAATCCGCTCTACATGTTTTATGTATTTTTAATGTTTTTTTTCTGAAAATACCCTACTCTTTTTCCATTTTAATCAGTGTAATTTAATTTTCTTTAGGTCGGAATTCCTTATCCCAATATGAAAGATGATATTGTTGATAGTAAAAAGAAATACAATGACTCGCACAGACAAGATCGCTCCCTCGTATCCGGATCGGAATGGCTTCAAATCCAAGCCTTTCGGTAATTATAATACTTTGTCATCTTATCCCTTACCTCACCCGGTGTGCATACATAAAACCAACATTTTAACAAATATGTGATGTCGACCTTACCGGGAAAAGAACCCGGGACCTCGGGCCAGTCGCGTGCACTGAATTTTTATGCAGGGTAGACAGTAAAAAAATAACATACCGCATTTTATATGATAATGATAAATCTTACCAGACAATTTCCTTCGCACGTCACACAAGTATGAATCCTTATGTCGATGTAAAAATTAGGTACTTAGGCCGCATCAAATGTCCAACTAGTGCCATATTTTGTGCTGTCATTTAAAACTGTTTTTATGTTAGAAAAACATATACAAGGGAAATAACTTAAACAGTTTCTATGTACATTCCCATTTCATCATCATCATCATGCTCTTTCCGCACCTAATGGTGCATAGAGCACGATATTGATGCATGAGGGTAAGATGAGCAGTCTTACGCTTCCGATACCAGTCCAGGGACTATGAAACATTCTAGTGTAAAAATACCCTTTTAAATAAATAGTTAATGTCAACCATGTCGGGAATTGAACCGAGACCTCTAGCTTGGTAGCGAACCGCGCTGACCATTACACCACGAGGTAAACATATAGTTTATTTATTTATTTTGTTCATTAATGCCCAAAAGGCATTTACAAAAAATAAAAATGAATAGTTTATACAGTTTTAATCATTGTTAAATACATTTTGAGTATTTAAATTACGATTGGTTTTTTTTAAAATTGATATTTTTAAAAATATTGTGTCTACAAAGATATCACAAAATTAGGTTGACAAATAAATTGCCAAAAGACACACCCATTTAGCCAGTAGAATTTTTCATTATATTTTACATTGAATTTTCGTGTAGTAGACATACTTTTCTTTTGAATTAAATGTAATTTTGACAAATTATCTTCCTTTATACTTTTTGTATCGATAAAATACACATTTCCCCTACCGGCACAAGTTTCGCAACTATTATTTTAATAATTTCGTGGCAAAATGAACACTATCGATTAATAAATAATCAATTTGACATTTGGCCTTAAGGCTCTGCTTATTTGCCTATATGGAACCCACGCCACTACCTCAAGCATGGTTGACGAACGCGCCAACTATTTTATTTTTATTTTTAAATGTCACTAGTTGTAGACTGGCTTTTGTGTGTGTACACATTTTTTTTACTGTTTTAGAACTGGGTTATTTACCCTGGTTAGACAGTCAAAGCAACTTTATGTAAATGTTATAATTTTATGTGTACATAAATATGGTAAATAAATCACATTTTTTTCTGCAGAGCCCTTAATCAAGCCCTGGGAAGATGCATTAGGCATAAAAATGACTGGGGAGCAGTTATTATGGTGGATTCCAGATTCAGAAACCCGGACTATACAAAACATATTTCAAAATGGGTTCTCAAATTCGTAAGTTATTGGGTAATTGCAGATCGAGGTTCAAATTGAGCCACATCCAAAAACAGGGCTTACGACCTATCATTAGCTGGTTGACAGATCATAACTCCTGCAAATGCATAAACATTCTCTATCTTTGTTGTAATATGTTGATCTGAGTAACTCCCTAAAGAGAGTCACTCGTCTACAAAAATTTGGCAAACTCAAAACATTGTTGTTCAAAAAAGTAAAGTTTCTTCCTGCTCTTTAACGATGTTAACTTCAGCTCTAATCTTGTGCCATTATAAAGTGTCAAAACACAAACAAGTACTTAGGTGATTTGGGCATGTAGAACAAATGAACGTAGTTATGCAGAAAGCAGCCAGTCCACAATTTTGAAAAAATGAGATCTTGTGCTTAAAACAGCCGGGCCGCTTTCATACAAAAAACTGTAATAATCACCTTCTGAAAATTTCATGTCAAAATGTCATAAAAATGAATGTCACCTCATACATTCAGAGTTTGTATGAGGTTTCATTTAATATTAGATCTGACTGTCATTAAAACCATTAAATCTGGTCATATACATGATTAAATTCTTTTTTGTATCATAAAAAAACAAATGCATGCATTATTAATCATTTGCTCAAGTAAAAACATTCCAACTGTTGTGTAGATTTGATTATTCACTCTTTTCACAAAAGTGCTATTATCTTGGTTTCACTTTTCTATGGCTGGCTACTTTCTGCATAGTTCAAATGGAAGACGAATGTTTAAAAAATGGTGAAATGTTGCAAAATTAATCATGGGATGTGTATCTTAGTAAAAATAGAAGTATGGACATGTATACCTTATATTAATCTTGGTTTCCTTTTTCCACTTAAACTCTAGGGAATTTCGGTGGTTTTTTTTAATTGGTAACGGCATTATATACATATATATATATATATATTTTTTTATATATTTTTTTTTATATGCTAAACTTCATTGTCAATTTTAAAAATCTGTAAATAGGGGCTGGATTTCTTACCGTCCATGAGCTCTGTAGCTGCAAGACATGCTGTAATCAAGCTCCTATCTTTTATAATTGAAATAGATCTTAATTGAAAACGAGGAACTAGAATCCCAACCGTCCATGTGCACATTAGCTGCAAGACGTGCTGTGATATTTATTTATTATACGACGCCCTTGTGGTGATTTTCACAAAAATGGCGCTGTATAAATTATCTACGCTAAGTTAAAAACTAAGCTAAAAAATATTATAATTTTTGTGTATCGTATTATCACTGCCATGATTTTTATACTTTTGCAATTTTAAAAATTACTCCACGTCAAGTTCTTTTCGGTGAGTTCTACTTATTGATGAATTGGCTCCCCGTAAATCGGAAATCACAAAACTCTATCATCGGTTGATTGGAAGAACTAGCGGAGTCGCTCATAGCAATATGTTTTTATTAAAATCTTTTTTTTTTCATACATTTTCAAGAAACTTCACTGTAGAATTTAATGCTATAATTTTTACATCACGCAAAAAAACCTTTTTTATATCCAATTTCCCGTATCACTGAACTTCCTCATTGCACTTGCACTTTCTCCCGTGTCATGAAAACTGAATGAAAAGGGTGATAGGAGAAGTCAGAAAAATAAATACTTTCTTATTTCATTTATTTATCGTTAAATCTCTGTTTTTAGCTTGGAAACCAACATCATGACTGGAATAATCTCACAGCTGGTCCAAACAACTTGATTCAGTTTATGAAGCATATGAAACTGACACAACCGGATACAACGAAGATTCCCGCGGAAAGTAATGAAATGTTATGTACACCAGATTTGACATACAATTAATTTGAACTCAATGTTACGAAACATTAAAATAAAATTCCACTTATTCTTATTCTGAAAGATGGGGTTCAGTCTAATTGAGCTCCCGACGTCTCTGTAAATTATTTCTCTTTCTTCGAGCCTAGATCTTTAAAGAGCCCGGCTACCGAGTGGAGGGTGAGTGCTCTCATATTGGTAAATCTCCTCCTCCAAGCCCAGGTCTTTAAAGTATCAGGCTATTGGGTAGGGGTGGAGCACTCTCACATCCTCAGGTTTAACCAGTGGTCCCCTGAAGATGTGAGATAGAATTTATACTTTGACATTTGCACCGCAGAACCTACATCTAAAAATTTCAGAAAGATTCATCGAGTATTCATCAAAGGGCACTAGTTTTCACTTGGTTTTGGCTTGGTTTCATTAGACAAGCCAACCTTTGCTAGTTATTATTATTATCCTTACCCCTTCAGTAGTTCCTTCGCATGTTGCTGACCAGGTACTTTTTGTCAGTGCATTATGCTTTGCTATTGGCCTACGATCTATGTTCATTACGAGAAGCACATTTGGGCAACCCACAGTAGGGTTCTGAACCTATTTGGGCGGTCCGAGCTCCGAGCTTTTCCGATTTGTCGAATCTGCTTCATTTTTTTTATTTATTTATTCACACTCTTTATCAAAATACAATTCCATATTCACTTTGCCCAGCTAACAAGGGTACGTACCCCGTTCCAAGCTAGGCAATTACATTTTTATATATTATAATAGTTAACAAATTAATATAGAGCACAGACAAACAAAATATAAACTTATTCGGATACACATTTTGATTCATATACATACAGACATACACACATATACACAGATGTATATATAAATATACACATATATACACATGTACATACACACACACGTACATACACCCATGCGCATACACATACATACATTTATAAAAACATAGACAATTTATTTATGCGAAACTTCATGGTTGTCATCTATAAATATATTTTTTTTAAATTATTCCTTATTTTTTATATTTTATTTTTGACATCCAGTAAGGTTCTCCAATCCGTGGCATGCATCAACTTTTCTGACTCCCTACGACCAATGTCATGAAAGAGCGAGGTCAACACCTTCCGTAACTTGACAACACTCCCGTCTTTCCACGATTCTGGCAAAAGGTTATGGACCTTTTTGCCTACGTTATAGTGTTGTCTCGATGCCAGAACAGTGTTGACCCCTTCACTTAGTATCAGATCCCTATTAGAGTATCTTGTATTATGGTTGTGGTTGACGCTTGGGTAAATGTCTCTCTTTATGTGTGTAACCACTACCGTCATTACTGTCGATATTCGAGTGTCCAGTTACCCAAGTCAATGTTATACATAGACACAACTAATCACAAGCCCATGTCATTGCAAAGTTAATTTAGAATTAATAACTACCGAGCTCGGGGCTTTTAGAGCTGTCTGACTATCTAAGAGAATAAAAACCTTTTTTTTGTAATATATTCTGCATTTTTATATCCCGATAACCATCAAACATTCACAGTAACTACCGCAACAATTTACGTCTTATAAAATAATACAACATAATGTAGTATGTGATCTCATTATTTTCTGTGCAAGGTTTATATTCCGTGGATTATATTTTATATCTAGCGTTATCTATGTAATAAGTGTTGTGAGGGAGAAAATTAGGCCATAAACATTTATTTTTATACCTGTAAATTCTTTGAGTGTTATTACAGTCACAATTGTATCATTGTTTGTATTTATTTTTTTATTGTATTTATTCTATGAGTGTTTCTTACAAAATAGTTATATTTTGAATGTTATATTAAAAAACAAATTAAATTACCTGCATAAACAACTGTTCTAAATGAAAAAATGGTCCAAGTAGACATGATATTTGTAATTAGTATTTTTATATAGTAAGGAGTGAAAAGTCCATTTGTTTTTTATTTGTCTTATCTGCAAAACCATATCTACACACAACTTTCAAAATGTTATTGTATTGTCTAAACCTCTTAAATGTGCGCAAAAACAAACAAATATATAATTTATAAATAAATGTTTTATGTAATGTTATGTGTCTATCTTAATTACTTTTTGTGTTGTAAGTTAATAAAAATATATCGCGTTTTTAAATTTTTGTTTTTTGAAAAAATTACATTTGTGATTATTATTTCCAAAGAGGTATTTATAAACAGCTAATTAGAATGTGTATATGAGCCATGATCGCCAAACCATTGTAACCAATAGCAGTAATATTTTACACGGGAATATTTTTTCTTCTTACGTATTAAGGAATATACTTTCAGAACCAAGTTTTATTTCCAATATTTATTTTATTAATATCGATAAAATAAATCGTTCAAACAGAGTTTAATTCTCAAAGTGTAATCCTTGTTAATTGAGAAGAAGAAGTATTGTCCTGTAAATTTTTTTTTTCCGTTACGATGTTTTGGCTATCGTGACTCGGTGTATACCTTTATAGTCTAATCTTTTATGAAGTCCAGCCATCAGTTCAAAAGTTTTACAATGAGCAATGCTACCAGAGTTCTCACTATTTTGTATTTGTTACCTACCTTATTACATACCTTTATCTTTAATTAACTCGTTCGCAATTATGCCGGCTATTGCTGTCAAAATCCTGTCTGTTCGAATTGACAGCTATAACCATCAGATAAAAGACATTGGTCGTGAAAAGATGGCTTTCGCCAACGTGAAACTGGGGTAATTATATGGTAGGAGGGGATATTGTGTCCCTGCAAAAAACAGTCAACAACAAAAGTGTCCTAGTACGTTAGTCAAATAAGATGTACTTCAAACCATCAACTATGGTCCAATCGAACTTGAAAAATTCAAAAAAATATATAAAAGTTTTTATATGTGTTCTATGATGAGTGATTCCTATTAGAAAAAAGTTTCCACGAACATGTTAATCATAAATTTACATTTTATACACTGACGTGTCATTTTATTAAGTACATTTACCAGTGACAAAAATAATTACAGTAATTGTATCTGTATCAAAAAATCTTGGATGTTCAAACTGATTTTATATTGAAAAAATGCTTTAATAAGTAAAGCTTCTCTTCAGTTTTATAGAGAATACCGGCAAGTTAAAATTTGATGTTTTTTCTTTGATATTTCTCGATAAAACTCCAATGAGTCGTACCTAAAATCTAAAATATCAATTAAACTTCTAAGATTAATTTTTCATCAAACTTTTTTGCTTACGAATCTTCAAAATGATTCACCATTTTGAGTGTTGGTTCATATTTTTTAGGCAAAAGTAAAAGCTAACTTAGTTCAATTGTTTTTCTTTATCTACAAATGAAGATTGTTAGGTATTTCCAGGATAAATTTTATACCAATAAATAATTATATTAGAAAATGTATACTTTCAATTTTTCAATGAAACATTTCTACATTTTGATATAGTGTATCCAGTGTCATTACATTTTTTATTTGCTCTTCATTGTATTTAGTTTTGTTTTAATTTATGTTAATAATTATGACTAAAAATGTAAGCTTTGTGTTGCCTGACAAGAGTTTGTCAGTTTTTTTTTATATCAAAATGAAACTGTTTTCGCTGTGATAAAACATTGTTAATTAAGTAATATGTTTTTTAGTTCTTTGTTTTATAATTTTTTAAATAAAGTTTTTCTTAATAAAATTATTTTTTATTTTTCTGCAATTCCACGTTTTTCCTTTTGAGACTGTGAATTATGGATTTGATTATAAATTTTGTTTTTTAAATGGATAAAAGAAAACACCTTTTCAGTCACTGATAAAACAATGACTCTCCAGTATAATGGTAATAAAATAAAATATGTGCACAAATATTTTCTTTGTAGTTACCTAGAGTAATCCTTAAAACTCCATTTTGTAGTGATTAAGACTGACCCATGTGTAACATACCCGTTACCACGATATTTGCTCGTTTGTCACCCGTGTCTACCGCAGTCAGGCTTCCCGACATAAACAAGAAGCCACCCTCCCAGACAGAGTCAAAAACAAAGTTGGAAGGTAGGGGCACAACTGCGCCGACCGCAAGTCAACCTCAATAGCCCTGAAAAGGACTTTCCACCCGGTCCAAGTGGTGTAGAGAGGCGAAGGCAGTCAGCTGGCAGGGCGGAGCGAAGAGCTAAGTGCAGGAAGGTGAACAGGATGGAGAACTGAATAAAACACGTGTGAACTGTTCAGAGTTAAGAACTCAACTGATTTATTGTGGCGAAATACACGCCCTATACGTCACATCATGCCAGCTTGGAGTGGTGGGGGTGACTTATCCCTACAACTCGCCGCATGCCGCCGGCCGCAGGTCATGTAAATACGGGCGCTTATGCCCGTACGGGCTACTTCGCCGGCAGCCACGACGCTCGCAACATGACAAACATAATACAGTGGCCCTTTTAAGGACTTTTTTTATACACATATTCATATTATTTTCAACTAAAATTGAGTTTTCTTGGGCCCCGGTTATTTTGCCTCGGTATTACCGAGGCCAGGCTCAAAAGCAAATAATTTATCTTTATTGGGAGCCTAGCACTTAGTCGTACAAATAACGGGGATTCTAACTACTTTTAATTCAAGTTATATTTTATACACATTATATGCATCCGGAACACCATGGAAGGTTCCAGGTTTGATTCCTGGTGAGGACACAAAGATTAAATGTGATTTTCCTCAAGCCTGTGTGTTCTGTGCTGTAATTCACCATTGAAATTTAGCTTCCTGACCTGCATGCAAAAATAAATAAATAAACGCCTTTACAGGAATTCGAAAAATCAAACTGTTTTCATTATTTTAAAAATACAATTTTGTTTTATACATTCATATTTGTGACATTATTGTGTTTGCTAAATATTAATCATAATTTGAACATTTAATAAAATAATACTAATACTGTTATGGCATTTTTTATAAGATTATATTATATATAAGTTAAACATTCCTCAACTCGGTGATAGACGTACAACAAATAGATACATTTTTTTTCTTTCATCTGAGTTTTTTCAAATATTCTGTTGCCCCCAATAGTTTGAAGAAAATAGATGGCAAATTACAATATACGAGTACATTAAAACATTTATGTATGAAGGCAACTATTTACGAATTTAATTGACATATTTATATACATCATTGATACCATTTCAGTCTCAATAGTTATTGTAAATTCGATTCTAGTCTGAAGTGACTGTCTGTGGTAAAAAATTAACTACAGTGAACTAGTAACCAATACCTACTAAATCCTCTAGTCCAGCGTTTTTCAACCTTTTTCATGACACGACCCCCCTAGTATCAAAAAATATTTTGCGACCCCCCAACCCTTTTTTCCATGTTTGTTAAAAATATATAATACAAAAATTTTAGGCGTTTGCGTTGTTTGCAATCTGATATAAACATATAATTAAGTACGTAAAACATATAATTTTTAATTGAATACATGGCCAATTGATAACTAACAAACAAATACAAACATATTAGATGTATATAAATAAAAGAAGCGAAGAGTGGATTTATTGCTAGACTGAAAGAACAGATGCCAAACGCTTGTTGAATGCATTGCTTTCTCCATCGCCAAGCTCTTGCAGCCAAATCCTTGCCGCAAGAATACAGTCAAGTTCTTAATATTATTATTAACATTGTAAATTCTATTAAAGGAAAAGCGTTGCAGACTCGATTGTTTCGAATCATTTGTGAAGATATGGGGGACACTACACCGTAATTTGCTTTACCATACAGAAGTTAGGTGGTTATCAAAAGGCAAAGTACTGACCAGAGGTATTGAAACTCGCGCTGAACTATTAGTATATTTACTGCAAGCCAAGTCACATTACTCTGAATTCATTTCTGACCCGGAATTCCTTTTAAAATCGGCTTTTCTTTCTGACTTATTTGAACATTTAAATAACTTGAATAAAAGTCTTCAAGGGCGTGATGAAAATGCCATTACAGCAAAAGACAAACTCCATGGCTTTATAAAAAAAAAATAATTGTGGTCATCATTTATAAATCAAAACAACTTTGATTCATTTTTGTCCACACAGTCATTGAAGAAGTCGAAAGTGAGATCAGCATCAATTCATTTATATCTGGTATGAAAATGGTGTTACATAATTTGAAGAAAGAATTGTGCCATTACTTCTCACTGCAAGAGTTATCGGATAACACTGGGAAAGATGGATCTTAAATCCGTTTTTAAATGCTGCTATAAACGAGGCAAATTTACCAACTAAGCTCAAATAGAATCTGCTAGAACTATCTGCCGATGGGATGTTACACTTGGAATTCAAGTCTGAAAATTTGGATACGTTTTGGTTAAAAAGAAAAACAGAATACCCGGAATTAACAACCGAGGCATTGAAGTGTTTGATTCCATTTTCTACCTCGTACTTGTGCGAGTTGGCATTTTCATCAATGGCGCGAATAAAATGTAAACTAAGAAATCGCTTAAATTTGGAAAACGATTTAATACTTAATGTGGCAAAAACGGATCCACGATGGGAGAAATTAATTGAACAAACTCAAGCTCAACCTTTACATTAAAATGAACGAAGATAAGCAAGCACAGATATAATCATTTTCTATTTAAAAACATTTTTCATATTTATTTTCTTTGTAATAACATGTCTTAAACTAGCATTTTTCTGACTTGTATGATTGATTATAGGGAAATTTTGTTAAATATAATAATTTGAACTCTTATCGACTTTTTATTTAAGTCTCACAAATTATATGTTGTATGAAAAAAAAATTGAAGTTTTCTCGACCTTTCGCGACCCCCCTACAGAGGCTCCGCGACCCCCCAGGGGGTCGCGACCCACAGGTTGAAAAACAATGCTCTAGTTCTCTAGTCGATATTGTAGTAACAGACACTATAAAGCTAAAATAACTTTATTAATTATCAAACTAGCACATAAACGTTTAAATTAACGTAATTTTTAAACACGCGATGCATATTAATGACCTTGGCTTCTGATATAAGTAATATTTACTGAAGTACGTCATATTGTTTGAAAATTTGTTTTGATTTTTCAAGAAATATTTTAATTTTATTTATTAACAAAACTACCCCGAATAAGATTACTTCAGAAATCATGATGAGTTTGTATATTTTGGAACGAAATATCAAAACAATGCGCGCAGAAACTCATTGCGCACCCGATGACATAAAGCGGCCATGACAGTTGGAATGTTGTCAAGGTGTGAAATGTGTGTGATTTGACAATGACTGAGACCTCCAACAGCGGTAAATACTGATAAATCTTCCTAAAAATACAGAATTATTTAAGGGTTTTATACAATTTTCATAGATAGTCCAATAATCGCTTGGCATGTCATCGGAATACTAATGCTTGACACAAAATGTGTGGGCGATCAATCATTAGTCAATCGAGGGCCAATAAAAGTTAATAATGTGTTTCTTGTGATATTATTTATAAATTGTTGATATAAACACGTCGGAATTGTTTTCATTTCTCACAGTGGTGGTGTGTGTTATCGTAATTCGATGTTATTTATAGTTACGAACCCAGAGGAAGGAGGGGGGGTATGTGCAGGATGTTTGAATCAACTTTTAGAAGAAGACTATGTATCAGCGCTGGGACAGGAGTGGCACATGGAGTGTTTTAGGTAATAAATTATTTCTCCTCATATTCTTATTTAAAATCCGCTTATTTTTGCTTAAACAGATGTATAAAACCTTAAATTTACAGAAATTAATTTTTGAATCTTTCTCCATTTTTCTTCAAACAAAATTGAAAATTTATGTTTTACAAATCTTTTACAAAACTTCTTCAATCCAAATTTCAATTAATAGAGGATTATTTATGTATCGGACGCCAAACACAAATTGCATTTTATAATGTAGAATGATAGTTGTTCTCCTTCGAATGTCCGGTACGCTTTTGCGAGAAATTTGTAATTTTATTGTATTTTAAACATATTTTACAGTGGATTATTTGCTAAGGTTGCCAATAAGGAGTCAGCTAAAGGCTAAAGAAAATAGCAAAAGCCAGAGGAGATCGGACGAGGTAATGCACAAAAAGCGCATTACTACTCGTCCGTTTTATAACATATTTGTGTTTAAATCAAATTTTTATTAAAACGATTTATCTTTTTTTTGTTTTTCTGCGTCCCATGAAGTTACAACATAGTTAATTTCGTAATTATCGTGATTTTATTAATGTGAATGGATAAATAAAATGAATAAATAAATATTTATGGAATTTAATCAAATGAATATGTGCGCATTACATAGTATTGTTGAATGTTTAGATGTTCTGCATGTGATGCCGCCCTCTCCTCGTGGTATTTTGAGAAAGATGGCCTCTTGTTCTGTCAGGCGGACTACTGGGCCAGGTACGGAGAAGCTTGCCAACACTGTACGCAGGTATACCCATATTTCACTCATTAGTCATTTATTTATGAATTTCACACAATACCAGTCAAGGGCAAAAAATATCACCCACTAAGAACCGTATTAATGGTTATAATATGTATATTCATTTTAGCTACTTCACAAGTGAGCTAATCCTGTATCTTTACTATATGTTTTTTTAAAAAAATAATGATTGAATTGACAACAACAACAAACCATCACGCCGCTTCACCCTAGGGGTAGGCAAAGAGGATAGAACGCCATAACACTATCTTGGCGTACAGACCTCGCTTCCTCTACATTCATACATCTTCTCATACACGCACGCCGATTATTCCTACTTTTGACATATCCATCTTCAAGTATTTGATGGACTTGATTGTGCCATGTCTTTCTCGGTCTTCCTCGTTTTCTGCATCCATCAACATTTGCATCGTAGATCTTTTTATTTATTTTTTTATTTATTTTTTTATTTATTTATTTAATTATACAATACGCCCAAGGGGCATTTACAAAAAATATACAGTTAAGTACAAACATAGTGCGTAAAAATTTAAAAGATTAACAATGCTTTTTTGTATACATTTAGAAACAATAAAAAGCATACTGCCATGCAAAATAAAAAGTGAAACTTTACATAGTAAAAAAGAAAAAAATAATTTTATATGGATATAATAAAAGAAATTGAATTAAAAAGCAAATTGTAAATAACTTGTAAAGAATTCAAACAAAAAAATAAATACATTTTCATATACTTATAAGTATAAAAAAAAATGGTATCAACAAATTATTGTTAAAAACAAATAATGAAAATTAGTTAACAGTAAGTATATATGTGAAAATAATATAATATACGGTACACAAAAATATTTGATAAATTAATATCAGAAAGAGATAAGATAATAATAATAATAATACACATCAAAAACAGAGAAAGAATTGTATGAAAAAGAGAGTTTTATTACGACATTAATAATTTGTTTCAAACAGTGCATTTAAGAACGTTTTAAAATTGATAATTGTCATATTAAAAATGTTTATTTCACAAGTAAATTTGTTGGCTAAGGAATGTAAACGCGGAATCGGAGAGTGTCGTGCATAGTTAGTACCCACGTATGTACTCGTAGTTGCAAACAACTCCGTACTTCTAGTGACCCGATTAGGTATTTTGAAGTTAATGAGATTCAGGAGTTCACAACAATCGAGCTCCGAATTTAAAATTTTAAATAAAAAAAGGAGGTCATTTATTTTTCTACGATCTTCTAATAAAATTAAATTTAAAGTGTCTAATAAATACGTGTAATTTATGTTATCTAAGGGAATATTTAATTTAAAATTTACAAATCTCAAATACTTTTTTTGAATTCTCTCTATGTTCCTAATGTGTAATTTATACAGAGGAGACCACACAATGGAATTATATTCTAACTGACTGCGAACTAGTGCTACATACAAAATATTTATTACTTTAAGTGAATTAATTAATTAATAATTTAGCCGTTCTTTCGCTGTCCATTCGCTCTACATGTCCAAACCAACGCAGCACCCCTTTCTTGATTCTGTCAATGAATTGAAGTAACTCAAATTAGAATAGCGTTGATGGGTTTATTGCTACGGTGAAATATTTTCCATCCAACCAAATAAAAATAATGCAGGTTCTTCTTGCGGTGCCTTGTTAGGTCCCTTCGGCATTGGCAATTACTACAGCGAAAGCATCTCGGTCCTGCGCTACTCGTATATTCCGCAGCCAGGACAACTGCTTATTGGATGTTGCCTTCTCTGGTGGATTTTTCTGTCGGGGTTACCTTCCCTCAGCTGGTTGGTTCTGGTTTGGAGGCGCCAGAAACTCACCTTTCATCCTGTCGGAAAAAAATTGCTATTATGGTGCTATTTACTATCACTGTGGTCTATAATATAATATGCAAGTGTTATTTAGAGGACTTATTGATTCATATTCTACGTTTTTTTATTCCAATTGCTTCTTTGCAAAAATCCTATTTTGTAGATCCCTTCGATTCTTTTCGGACACTGCATAGAAAGCAAAGTAGTTCCATTTCTTTAAAATAATGACTACTTATTGTAAAAGTTTTGTAGTGAAAATTCTCGCTGGAAGTTCACTGTAATTTATTATACAAATACATGATGAGTAATACAATAATTCATTTCGATTACTATTATATAATTTATAATTCTTTATCGTTACTGATTTGAATAAATATATTTAATTTTATAAAGTTGCCAATCTTGAAGATGTTGCAAAAGCAATGAAGTCGGTTACTTGCTACTCTAACTTTTCTTTTATTTCTTTAATAAATATTGCAGTTGTCTGAAATGTAGCTATTGTTTTTTCTCAGATCATTACAGGTCCTGTAATGGCAGCGGGAGACCACCGTTTCCACCCAGAATGCTTCTGTTGCGAACTGTGTAATGCGTTCATTGGAGACGGTGAAGCCTATGCCCTCATCGAAAGGTCTAAATTATATTGGTAAGCTCTCTTCAGAAATTGCAGTATGCTTAATTAATTTAAAGATAAAGCTGGTAACTACATTTTACTAGTTGTAAGATATTGCACTTCTAAAGTTAAAAATTCGTCCCAAATCAACAATTCAAATAAAACTGTAATCTAAATATTATGTAATATTATTTTTTTGTAATTATAAAATACGAAATATTAATCATTTGAAGCCAAATATGAATAAAAAATATTAGATGCTATTTATGAAGGCATCACATTTTTAGAAAATTTGTAGTTACCAATTTGTGGCAGAAACCAGACGATATAATATTTCATATAAATTCAAATACTACACAATAAACATTACTAACAGAGGCCACTTAAAGCAGACTATTAGATACATTTGTAATTTTTTAACACTACAAATATATAGACGAGATCTACGTTCAAGGCGCATGAAAGTAATGCAATAATATGAGAACCTTATATAAATAAATGTTTACCATACATAAAAAGTTAGCCCCGTGGTGAGTTCACTGTGCTTGCCTACCATGCAAGAGGTCTCAAAGTCATTTTGAATTCTCATTTCACTCGAAGTATTTCATGTCAAGAGAACACGAAATATTTATTCCTTAAGAGAGCTCAATCCCTGGACTGGCGCCTGAAGCGTAAGACTGATCATCTTACCTTCAATGTAACAAAAATGATCAAAATTCACCGTGATTGGTGTACCAACGCAGTGCCCTATGCACCATTAGGTGAGGCAAGTGAATAATGAATATATGAATTTTGACACTTTGCTTCAAGTGAGTGTCGTTTCGGGAATGGTCATGCATTTTAATAGTTTCAACATGAATCGGGTTGTGGTCCCGTGTTCACGGATCAGAGGTCCGAGATTCAAACCCCACTCTACCCCAACTTGACATCCATTTTCTAATAGTGAGTTATTTACAACTAATTGAAAATGGTCACCAAAATGGAAAAAATTGGGTAAATAATAAGAACGCTAATATTTACAAAAAATAAAAGAAGCGTGTAATTATATTGGATACAAATAAACTTTTTGACTTGTGGAAAATGAAGGTATGACGTCCTATGCCATTGACACTTCTATTAGCACTTGGTTTAGCTCATACAAATTATTTTTGAATAAATACTTCAATGGCATCCTGTATTGGGGAGTCCTTTTGCCAGAATGTGTAAAAATTTGTAATTGTTTGAAAATATGTTTGGAATAATCCAATAACTTTTACTGAAACTGTGGTTTGAAGCATTTGTATTGAATACAACCATCTTATATAATTTCAGTAATATTTTAAACAGATAAATCACATTCCAAAAGTGCATTTTTAGCAATGCACTTGTTGATACAGTGCATCAAATTAATTACAGTTGAACAAACCACAAGTATAAAACATTATTTTCTCTTTTTACAACAATTAGAAATGAATTAACTTTGGTTTATAATATGACACATTATTTTAGTATTTACATACAATGCCCATACAAATGCATGTATTGTAACAATATTAATATATTATAATACTGTGCATTCAACTCCAATTTGTGTGTAATGCTAAACAGATAATTGTTTAAGAAAGTGAAAACATACACAATTAAAAGCAATTTGTTTTTAATACATAATTTATATTGTATAGTACTTGATTTATAAAGCAGTACACTTTTTATCACTATTTTAGCTAAATTTCTTCAATTCTCACGGCCATCCAGATGTTCCTATTCAACATCAACCCTGATGATGGACACTGTAGTGCGATATTAAATGTCAAAAAAGTGTATATACGACATAGAGCATAATAACCTAGAAAAATTCATTGTGCACTTCTTGAGCTATTTTTTTATTTTCACCAACATTCATAGCTTCTATCATATTTATACATCTTGGCGTACAGCCTTTCGATTGTCTGCTTTTGACATGAACAGACTTGGTAGATCTGGTCGTAAATTAGCTTATGAGATCCTACGGTTGATTTTATACTATTTTTTGAGTTATTCTTTGTTTTCTGTATTTTTGTTGTAATAATTATATCATCACTGTCATAATTGAGCTTCTCTGTGGTTTCTTTTTAAAGTCTGTCTTTGTTATTTTCTTGTTGTAATCAGTCTATCACCACCACCATTTTCGGATTTCTCTATGGTTTATTTTTCTATGTTTTCTATGTTCTTGTTAAAATCTCACCAACTTTGAACACAATATAATCATTTTAAATATTATGCAGACATTCAAACCGAAAAAAAAACTTTAAAAAACAGAATTGTTAAAGACATATGAGCGAGACCCTTCAAAGGTGGGCAATCAATCGTGTGCTGTGGTCGTAATTCAAATAAAACGACAAGCACGAAATGCATTTTTCTATTTGTTTTCCAGCGGCAGTTGCTACGAGCGCGTGATGCGCCCCCTGGGCCGAGGCGCCGGGCGGAGGCACGCTATCCAGCTGGTGGAGCTACCCCCGCGCGCACCCCCCACCTCGCCGCCCCTGCTGCGCCTGGCCCCTGACCCCCACAGGGGGCTCACCATTAAGCAGTCAGTACCCAATCAAATATCTAACATTAAAATAGTACATTGAGTATCAAGATTCACTAAAATAGATCTGCATACTGCCGTTGTATGATGAAAGGTCAAATTGTTAAAAAAAAATAATTTAGGTTTCCCCTTAATCTGTGAAATTGCACCCTTTTTCTCCAAAGGAATTTTTATTTAAAAAAAAGTATTGGAATTTGTTACATCGTTCATCTTTTCTCGGTGATTTAAATCTATACTTAACTCATTTTTGGCAAAAATTATAGTTACGGCCATTCTGTACGACGGTAGCGTAGGCCTTTTAACAAAACTTTTCTTTTTATTCATCTTACGCAGTATTTAGCGACCGTATACGAGGGTTGATTGATCACTATGTATATTTCAAAGTGGATGAGAAGAAGTGTTTGTACCTTATTTTTTAACTTAGTCCCCTTGGACTCCTATGCACTTCTTCCAGCGATGCTCCAACATTTGTATAACTTCCTGGTAGAACATTTATCCAGCCCTGCCATCCACACATCCACACATCTACACAGCGCATGACTTCATTGTCGGTAGTCACGGGGGCTATATCAAGTGAATACGGTAGGTGTTAAACCGATTCACACGAATACAGTATTTTTCAGTGGTCAGCGGCCTCTCGTAACTAAACCGTCGCAGCTTGAACTTGTCGCTCGGTACTTATAAGGGAGGCATATTCGGCTACGTAATGCGGACACATCGGCTCGACTGATCGACTCGAAGCATATCAATCGACCCTCGTATTCTGAGCTTAAATTTTCTAAAAGAGAGTACTTTACAAACATCTCAGCTATAACCGCCGCATTGTTCCTATTAACTGAATAAAATGTGAACATGACTAACTTGACCTTTGCAGATTGCTATACGCGATGCAGGGAAAGTTGACTGCGCTGGCGAGATCTCTCCTTAGTGCGACGCTATCTTTGTGTATACAGATCACGCAATATAGGTACAGCCAGTATGCTGAATGCTTCAATATTAGCTATTCTCTCATTGCACGCCTGATTTCACCGGGTTCCCGCTTTCTTTATATCACATTCACTTGTGTTGTTTGTTTTGCACGAGTACTTTAGTCGTTTCCTTTGATCACATCTTAACTAAACATGATAATTTCGGAAGATTACTTCTCTCACCGACTGATGATGTAAAACTTGTAGATATGAGAAGTGATCTCCCGGAAATAAACTCGTGTATCTGTATTTGTAGCACTGTTTCTTCGATAATTGGATGCAAGTAGTGATATGAAAAATACACTGCACAACCTGCATGATTGTGTTAGTAGTTACAATCCATGTGTTTTTTGAAAAATATCGGTGCATGTTGTTTTTCAATCCTATTATCAATATGTCTAGAGAAATTAAAAAATATATTTTATAGTAATAAGTATAGTCGGGGTTTACGTTCAAGGCGCACGGAAGCAATGCGGTAGTGTGTTGTGACGCTATCACACATTATCGCATTACTTTCATGCGCCTTGAACGTAGATCTCGTCTATATATTTGTAGTATTAAAAATTTACAAACGTATCTGATAGTCTGCTTTAAGTGGCCTCTGTTAGTAATGTTTATTGTGTAGTATTTTAATTTAAATGAAATGTTATATCTGGTTTCTGCCACAAATTGGTA
Organism: Micrasema longulum; assembly: GCF_059751315.1. Classification (NCBI taxonomy): domain Eukaryota; kingdom Metazoa; phylum Arthropoda; class Insecta; order Trichoptera; family Brachycentridae; genus Micrasema; species Micrasema longulum. The sequence goes on from NW_028277211.1 coordinate 862,597, forward strand.
ACTACAAATTTTCTAAAAATGTGATGCCTTCATAAATAGCATCTAATATTTCATAACATTTAGTTTACAGTTTTATTTGAATTGTTGATTTGGGACGAATTTTTAACTTTAGAAGTGCAATATCTCACAACTAGTAAAATGTAGTTACCAGCTTGTGCCAGAAACCAGACAATATATAATATGTTTATTTATAAATCCCCTTAGGGTTTAAACATGGATAAGTATATCATGACATACACAAATTATTATTTATGTTTATACAAATATAAAATCAACACAAAACACTGTACAATTTTAAAAAAATATATATATAAACATGCAAGTAAAAATAAGGCAGAGACAATAGAAAGCTACATCACTGTCCTGACCTCGCTTTCTCAGCAGTCATACATTTTCTAATGCATGTACCCAAATATTCCGACATTTTACGTGTCCATTCTTAAGTATTTGTTGGATTTGGTCATGCTATGTCTCTATCTTCAGTCTTCCTCATTTTCTCCATCCATCGACATTCGCATTGTGAATCTTGCTAGCCGTTTTTTTGCTCTATATGCCCAAACTAATGCAGAACTCCTTTCTTGATTTTGTCGTTAATGCTAATCTCAGCCTTGCACAGTGCACGAATTTCGACATTTGTACAACTGTCATACATAGTTACACCACAATTGATTACCTTTTTAGAATACAAGACTCGGACGAGGTATAAAACAAAACTAAATCATCACACTGTTGATTTACTAGTCGATGCATGCTGGTACCTAATGGGTAATTAAAATTATGACGATAACTGGAGCAAAAAATTAAGTCAGCCTATGTGGGTTGCGAAAATGTGTAAAACTTAACAACTCGAAAAATTTATTATGTATTATTTAATAATGTAAAAATGAATAAGAGGTAATTTATTTTTCTACTGCTCACTGGTAATGGAAGATTTAAATTAATCATCAGGGATTCATTTTTAATATTGAATGTTGTACGATTCGTGGGGTTAGACCTATTATCTTCCTGAATACAATGTGTTGATTACTCGTAGTTATGGTTGATGGTTGGTAGAATTTTATGTACTGTTTTGTTATTTATTTGTCTTCTAATTCTACTGCACATATTTTGTAATCTGTCCACTTGTTGTCGCGTAATACTCTTGTATATTGTGTTAATGGGGATTAGGATTGATTTTTAAAAACCTATTTTGTTTTTTGCAATAAATTTTATATTATGTGTTAATATTTTTGTATAATTTCAGCGTTGATGTTTCATGTGGATTAATGGCGTTACATATTGGAGATAGAATTCTGGAAATCAACGGAACTCCGGTTAAAGATCAACCGATTCCGCAAATAGAACATTTGATTTGTTATTCGGACACAGTTTTGCAGGTATGTACTCCTCACAATATGTTTAACAATACTAAATTTTTTTTAAAAACTTGAAAATTTGTTAGTGAAAATTCTTGGTGGTTCATTGACATTTATTTCAGAAATAAAGGTTATTGACACTTAAATCCACAAATTTCATGAGTGCTGACTAGGAGTCGACCTCACTGGAAATCACTTTCCACCTGGTCCAAGTGGTGTACAGAGGTGAAGGCAGTCGGGGGGGGGGTAGAGCGGAAGCGAAGAACAGGAGATTTATTAAATTCAAGGTGTACATGTTAAATAGCGTCGTGCGCCGCGCTTGCGTGAAATGCCCCGTACTCAGCGCAGAGTGAGACGGAGGGGAGAGGACTTGTACTACCCCTATCTGCCCCGGTATTGCTAAGGCCAGGCGCGAAAGCCTCTGTCTTTATTGAGGGTCCAGCACTCAGCTTACAGATACCGGGGTCCCTAGATAGGACTTTCTGTTTCAGCGCGTCTGGAACTCAAAGTTTTACAGGGTAAATTCAAGACTTTATACGACGTTATTTTAATGAGTTTAAATGGAAATTAGTTCTCCTCGTAGTGTAGTAGTTGGCGCGTTCGCCTACCATCCTTGAGTTCCTGGGTTCGATCTTTCATCTTTCTCAAAAGTATAATATTACTAATTTAATAAATAAGCATCGGAACATCTATCTCGTTTCTTCTGTTCATCTCTAACTGGTGAAGGAACTCCACCCCCAATTGCCAACAGAATCCTACACTTGATTTTTTTCCAAATTAAGTTATAATTCTAATGAAACTTATTTGTTTCAGTTGACTATTGAACACGATCCAGATAACCTGGCCATAAAACCTCCTCAACAAAGCCTCCGCACAGCCGGCAAAATACAAAATGTCTCTGACGTCACAACTTGTGGTGATAGCACCAACAGATCTCCCACTAAGGAGTCGGAAGCCGTACACCACCACCCACCAGACCCGGTCACCGAAATACCCAACACTTGCTGCGACGATGCCAATCTAGACAAGGTTGATCATATACCTAATGACCAAACAATTCACAGCGACGCAGACTTGGAGCACCTGTGTCGAGATTCCTTGAGCAAAGACAATATTATGGTGGTCAAAAATGGAATCAATTTACCTCAGCTGCCTGGAGGTGAGTGCCATCGTGTATTTATTACAGTTGGATAATTTATATAGTGTCATTTTTGTGAAAATCGTCTCAAGGGCGCTGTACAATAATTAAATATCCCAGCACATCTCGCAGCTGCGGAGCGCACGGACAGTTAGTATTCTAGTTCCTCATTTCCAATTATGATATATTTTAATTTTAATAGATAAAAGCTAGATTGCAATAAGTCTCGCAGCTACCGAGCGCATGGACGGTTAGAATTCTGGACCCCGTTTACAAAATAATCGTATTTGATAACATTTGCGTATTGAAGCTATATTACCAATTGTCTAGGAGCTACAAAGCACATGGACGAGTGGAATTCCAACAACTTAGAATTATATTAAAAAATAAACATTGAGCAGAATAGTAAATTGTTAACTTTTCATGCTAAAAAGTAAACAATAAATCAATCACTGTTTCGACACTATGGTTAGCAAAATAAAGAAAGATATCCGAAGGGTAGCTGTTGAATATTTCTAGCGTTTATGTCATTGGAAAAGACGCGTCGAGTCCTTGAATGAAATGATTTAGTTATGACTATTCTAGAATGTTTAGCGTACATCTGTTTGTATTTCAATTAAATGAACACATAAATTTTGATTTTTAAAATGTAATTATTTCCTTAGCATAATTTTAACCATGTTTTGTATCTAATGAGGAAGTTCGGTGGTTTATTTTCGTATGTTTATTTGGAAATAAACTATCGAACCAAGCCAAAAAATATATAGTATTATCATCGCTATGATTTCTTTAATATTTGTAACTTTGAAAATCCTTACTGAAACTTGGAAATTACACCACCCGCAATGTTGCGATTTCAAGTCGATGAGTTTTTCTTTCAATTAAAAGTTAAACCCCGTACAATTCTAAAAACAAATTATTCGTACCCCGCTAAATGTTAAAACACGTAAAACGTCATAATACATAACTGGAAACCGGAAATCTGTTGCCTTGCCACAGCAACATAAAAAAATATTTTTTATACATTTTTTAGAAACTTCGCCATTCAATTAAATGCTCTAATTTTTACCGCATGTAAGAGAACATTTTTTTCTATCTAATTTTTTCCCATAGCGCTGAACATCCTCTTTCTACCTCCATTTTTTCCGGCACTAATGCGTGATTGTGTGTAGGTGCGACACGGGAAAGAGTATTCAAGCGGCGGGGGGAGGACGGGGGAGGGGGGGCGCGGGCGCGGCCTCGCTGGCGCCGCGCTGCCCCCCCTTCCCGCCACATCACCCCCCTCACGGACAAGGAGAGGTCCTCCAGCATGTCTCGCCTGCTGGATGGGTGTGTACATTTCTTTCAACCTAACGACTCTCTGCACGTAACACCGATAAGTAGACTACAAACATGTAAATCTGATCTAAAATTTGACCCTTTATCCAAAGAAATTATATACCTAAATATATATTAATTTTACCAGCTAGAGAGTTACTCAAACAAATTCAGAAATTGACAACACTGCTGTGATGGAACTATTCACGCGAATTCTTTAGCCGAGATACGCCTTCTTCCCGCACCGCTTCTTCCTTCAATCCTTCCCTGTAGAATGACTTGTAAAATGTTCTATTTGATTGAAATCGATAATAATGTTTTACATTACATATCTATAACATATTATCTGGAAAAAATACATCATCTTTTGCATTTCTTGCATGAATAAATTCATAACACATTTTGCTAACATCATTCCGTACAATGCGACGTGCTGGAGTGCCCTTACCGGCCGAACGTCGTACTGCAGGTTTGCTGGAGTGTTCTACATAATAATGGCGGCCTCCGTGGTGTAGTGGTCAAGACGCTTGACTCACAGACGGAAGGTTCTGGGTTCGATTCCCGGTGAGAACACAAAAATCAAATGTGATTTTTCTCAAGCCTGGGTGTTCTGTGATGTAATTCACCACTGTAATTGGGCCTCCTAGCCTGTTGTGGTGCAAAAATAAAATAAAAAATAAAAATAGAAACTGATTTTATCAATCTCTTTTAACTCCGCATCTTAGGTTTGCTTTAGCAAAATCAGTGCAGTGAAACCCCGAAATTACATCTCCGCAGTCGCGTTTTCCCGCCATTTACCTTTAAATTATTTTATGTCTCATTAAATTTTGTATTTTTTAGTACCCAGTTTTATGTTTTTTTTTTCCCACAATTAACGTCGGAAAAATTTGCAATCCACACTGAAAACTGACTGTATAAATTTAAGTACAGTTTATTGTGTTTTACAGGTTTTTATTACCCCCATTTTTGTGTTTTCTGATAGCTTAAGAGTCTGAAGTTAGTCTCTAGTCTCTATCATTAAACCAACTTGATGGTCAGAGAAATTTACAATCCGCACTGAAAACTGACAGCACAACATAAATTAATTAATTTAAATTGCAATGTGAAGAGTAAATGTAACTAGTGAACAAAAGCCTAACATTATTTAAAAATTATTTGTAGGGGTATAACTGCAAATATTTTAACAAGTATGGCCTAATGGATTTATAATTACTATTCTCATCTAGGATTGTAAAGAAATCCCCATTACTTGCTAAATTACCTCCATTCGTTATTATTACCAGTATAGCAATAAACAGCCATTATTGTTAGTGTACAAGGATGACTGCGTTAATATTTAGGTTAGTTTGATAATGACCCAATAAGATGAAATGCGTCACGCTGTATGCTCTTGTATATTACAAAAATTAACTTAGAATTGAATCCAGAAATAATATTTTATTTTTCGATACATTGCCAATAACATACAAAAATATTTCATTACTTGTTAGAAATTGAACAGGTATGAACCCCGTGTAGATTAGCATAAATTACTACAATATTGCATCTACCCCCGTCAATGTTTCCGCGTAAAACTTGGTTAGGTTTACATTCAACATCTTTTTTAGACGAGTTTCTTTCTTCTTTAGGTCCGTTAACGAGCACATGGAGTCTGATGGAGGAGGAGTCTTGTGTGACCTTTCCAGAACCAGATCATTCCGTGTAGACGCTCGACCTCCACCCACCGTGTTCAGAGCTGCCGACCTTCTTCAAGTAATTAACTAGCAATTATATATTTCTTTGTGATTGTATCATCAAATATAATTTTTCTCGTTTTACCAACTGACTATGAATTCAAGTTTTCAATTTAAATCAAACATTTTTTTGTATGACTCGGTTATTCTGTATCCAGCCAGGTGAAGATTTCAGCTCTGTGTGTGAAATAGAACCGGAACAGATCTCCTTGTAGTGTATCGGCAGGTGCTTTCACCTACTATGATTGGGGATCTCGGTTCGATTCCTGGTAGAATGGATGTGAAATATTGGTTTCAATGGTAGTTCTACACAGCAATATTTTGCTGTTCCTAATTAGCACCGTAAACGTAGACCGATCACCTTTCTTTCCATAATAATGAAAATGATCCGGATACACTGCAATCGGAGTGTCAGTGCAGTGCCTTATGAACCACCGGGTGCAGATGTAGAATGTTGTATGAGTTGGTTGCTGAAAATTTTAACCACAAAAACAAAAAGGATTGCTTTCAGCAAAGTTTGGAACTAGTTTCAAAGATTTATTATGACATGTGTTGTGTTTTATCCTACAAGAACATTGAACATTTACTATCAAAAACTTGTTCGTGCTTATTGTAATAGAAATATTGTTATTATTAAATGAAATGGGCTTGGTTATTTCAGGGGGAGCTGTTAGGCAGCGGATTCTTTGGCCAAGTATTTAAGGTGACACATCGCGATACTAATGAAGTGATGGTTCTCAAACAACTCTACAGGGTCGATGAAGATGCACAGAAGAATTTCCTTAAGGAGGTAATGTTCAATGCAGTTAAATATTGTTTACAACTATAAATAATATAAATCATTACTTTAAACTACATAAATAAACAGATTTTTTATGTAGAAAACTAAATTTTTCACAGAACCAGCAAAAATCAATGGAGGGTAATGAAAAAATTTACTCAGCAAATATTTTTTTGAAAATAGTTATAGAACGATGTTTAAAACATTTTTTTACTGCAATATTTTTGAACATCATATTCATTAATAATAAAGGTCTGTAAAACACAATAAACCACCTTTATTAACCAAAAAGGTGGCGTAAAACACAATAAATTGAACTGATGATTTCTTGGTTTTGTCTATTGATTTAACCTACCAACAAGTTGGTATAATGATAGAGACTATCTTCAGAATCTTCAGTAGCTATTGTAATTTTTTCTTACGTAACTTCAGACTCTTGAGCTGTCAAAAACTCTAAAATGGCGGCAATAAATGTATTCAAAACAAAATAAACTGTCTTTCAAATTGCAACTAAAATTTTAAATAGGTATAATGATAGAGATCAACTTCAGACTCTTGAGCTGTCAGTTTTTAGTGCGGATTGCAAATTTCTCAGATATCAATTGCGGGAAAAAAAATGTAAAACTGGGTTTTAAATGTTTTAGAAAATTTGAAATTCAATGGAAATTATAACAATATTATATTAAACGTAAACCGTTTCTAAGATTCTATATTAATAAAAAAAACATTGGCTCTTCTGTAAAATTGCTACACGTCGCTTGGTAACTTTTTACTTTCAGCGTCAATACCGTCTGGTCTTGTATTCTATGTAGGACTCATGCGACATCATAGCCACACTAGAGTTAATACTTATTTCACAATATAAGTTCATCGGAGTTAAATGTATTTACATAGCTGCAATCGACATTATCGTTGTGTTTGAATACCCAGGTGGCCGTACTGCGCTCCCTCTCGCACCCCAACGTGCTGCGCTTCATCGGGGTCCTGTACAAGGAGCGGCGGCTGCATTTGGTGACGGAGTACGTGAGCGGGGGCACCCTGCGAGCCCTGCTGGAGGGTCCCCGCGCCCCCCCGTGGGCAGAGCGCGCGGGTTATGCCAGGGACATCGCGGCCGGCCTGTCCTACCTGCACCGCATGAACGTCATCCACAGGGACCTCAACTCGCACAACTGCCTCGTCAGGGAGGTCAGTAACACCTGCTCCTGGTGACGTGACTAACAAGCTAATGAACTAGTATACCCTATCACTGTCAGAATTGGGAATTTTAGATTGATGGTAACAGAAAAATTTACTATATTTATATATTGAGGTAAACTTACTGTGATGGGGGGCATTAAAAGATTTTTTTTTTCAAGCATTTATCCTTTCATCAAAGCTTTGAATTAATTTTTTCAATGTGCGGATTTGAAAAGAGCCCACGAAAAAAGACCTTGGAACTGATTGGGGTAACTGGAGCAGGCTTTCAATGCTCAATGCTTCTGACAATCATCCTTTTTTGAAAAACAGTGGCTATGTAGCATACTATTTAAAGGCAGCTTTACCTCGGGCTGTGGAGTCCTATTGGCAGGGACGTGCATTCCATATAAGCAGTGCCTATCCTACTTGTTTAGTTTATCATAAAAATATTATTGTCACGTACTAAGTGGCTGATAATTATTGAGCTTTATTATTAAATTTTTTTAATTTGTGAAAAAAAAGGGGCCAGATCTGGAGAATAAGGCAGATGAACTTTTTTATTGCTTTTCACGATAATGCCCCAGCTCATTCGAACATTTAATCTAAAATTAGTTTAAATTTTGATTTGAATTTGAAGTAATAGATTGTCCTTAAGATGGATGTAGTTTTTTTTGCATAGTATTTTATTTTAGACTCGTGAATGAAATAAATAATAGTAATCATTTGGCTTATTATTTGCATAAACTGGAGCGTTTGCCCGTTTTTGTATGTGGCTTAAGAACTCTGGCTTGTATATACCTCTCCGTACACATCACCACATTTGTCGGCCTCGTGGTGTAATGGTCAGCGCGTTTGCCTACCATGCGAGAGGTCTCGGGTTCGATTCCCGACATTCTTGATGAAATATTTATTTAAAGAGTGTTTTCACACCAGAATATTTCATAGTCTCTGGATTGGTATCTGAAGCGTAAGACTGATCATCTTATCTCCATGTAACAAAAATGATCAAGATACGCTGCGATTGATGCACCAATGCAGTGCCCTATGCACCATTAGGTGCGGAAAGGGAATGATGATGATGATGACACATCACTACTTATAAAGTATAAACTATCTTTTACATGTCTTCTGTGAAAAGGCAGAAACAAGCTTTATCAAAAACTAAATTGTTTCAATTATGTAAATTATGTTCCAGGATAAGACTGTTATTGTAGCAGACTTTGGCTTGGCCCGGATAGTGAAAAGAACCGGAGTATCCGGCAGCTTAGAAAGGTCACAAAGGGGATCCGCTAGGGAAAGGAAGAAACGATATACGGTGAGAGTGATTCAATGGAGGCCCTGTTTGTTATCTACAATAAATGGTGAAACTTAATTCAAAAGGTCTTTTTTTTGGCTCAAAACTTATTTACTTTCTCCATAATTTGACACGGGTACCCTAAAAAAGATGGTAGTATAAAAGTACAAGTTGAAAAATTAAAAAGTCTTCCATCTAAATATGTTAACCCTTTTTACTGAGTAGTTATTTTATTATTTTATGTACCTATCTATAGGATGTCTATTTTTAGATTATTTCAAATTTTTGTAAACAAATTCAAATGAGTATTGCATTGAATTCCCTTCAGTTACGTATTTGTATATTAACATTTGTTTAATTAAAAAAAATAGTAACTTCTTATTTTTACCTTTTGACCTTTTTTACTAACCTAACCTTTTGTGTGGATATTTGATATACCTATTTGAATATGTTGTGTGGTTCTGGCAACATTATTTTGAGTAACAGATTCTTCTTTATTACATTTCAATTGCTCTGTACAACAAAAAATAAATTATGAGACCCAAAGGAGTGATATTTTTATGTGTCCGAGATCCTAATCAACTGATTAATAGTGGTTCGTAGGAACGATATATTGAGCCCCGGGGGGCCCGAATCTTATATCATGTAACAGTCGGCTATAGCTGACAGTTTGCCGCACAATATTATTTTCATATGTGACTTATTCTTAATTGAAAAAAAAATATTTTATGTTTACAGGTTGTAGGTAATCCTTACTGGATGGCTCCCGAAATGATGAAAGGATGTGTCTACGATGAAAAAGTCGATGTTTTCTCTTTTGGCATTGTGCTTTGTGAGGTACGGATATTAATAATGTATTTTAAATCATGATCATGTTTTAAAATTTCTTAGCTCTCAATTATCGAAGTACATGCCTACTTATATAATATTCCAAATATGTTATTTTAGATAATTGGCAGAGTACACGCTGATCCAGATTTCCTTCCTCGAAGTTCTGACTTTGGATTAAACCAATCTTTATTTAGGGACACTTTCTGCGAGGGCTGTCCCGAACATCTCTACAGCATCGCCTTCCTCTGTTGTAATCTAAACCCCGATCGAAGGTTTGTAGCCTAATAATTACTCGAAATTTTTATTTCTTAAGCTACGAATAAAATGTTGAACTCTCATTGATGATTTTCAGGCCCCCTTTTGAAGTGATGGAAGTATGGTTGGAAGTGTTGACGATGCACTTGTCTGTTCAGTGCACCCCACCCCAAGACCTACTGACGGACATCCTGCACTATAGCGGCTCTCCCGATACTCCTCCTCCGGAAAGCGAAATCGCTCCACCTATACTTACCAAGGTACGCTATAAATACGTTACATTTAATAATACTTTTCTATTACAAATTAACAAGCGAAGTCTAATCTGAATTTTTAATAATCTTTTAAGTCGAATTCCGGTGATGTACTGAAAATGGAGACAAAAATCAAGGCCGCATCACTTCCTCAAGCTGCTCGCGGTCTCGGGCCCAAGTGTATATCAGCTAGTCACCTCTACTTGGCCAGTAAACCCGTCACGCAGAATAACGTCCTGAGCAAGAGCCAGAACGCCCTCTCCTCCACCCCGGCCGGATACATCCTCAGTACGGATGACAAGACCATCAACATCACTAAAGTGGACGACGTTCGCGAGTGGCTCGACTGGCCCATTGTGCTCAGAAATGGAGGAATCTCCAAAGAGAGTACGGCTGAAAAAAGACAATCCGCTGATAATCTAATCAGCGAATCGGAATTTCTCCAGAGCAAAGCCAGAAAGGTTGTTCATCAAGACCCACTAACGGGATCTGAATCCTACAAGAAAGTCACACCTCCCGTCCTACCGAGCCGCGTCTTCAATTTTCAAAAACCAAATTTAGAAACAGTCAAGGTCCTTAAATCAAAAAGCCATCATTGTAATACAGATTTTGATAAAGAAGAACATAAAGATCTACCTAATTACTTGAGAAATCAATCCGTCGAAGAATTGGAGACTGAGCCTAAGATGATGGTAGATGTCGCACAATCTCTCAGCAAACATTATTCTATTTCAAATAATTTGATCGCCGATGATGCGGAATTAAGTACCGATTCTGACGATACGTGCGAAGAGGTTAAAATTAAGCCTGAATCTCCGTCGGCATTCCGAAGAATGTTTAGAAGCGATAAAAAGTCCTATACTGTCACAGGTAACTCTCCCACCCACAAATCCAACGAATCTGATAGCGGAAAGAAGAAAGTACAAGTTGCGAGCAACATTAAGTTGTTGCAGCAAAACTTCGAGCCCAAACTGGAAGCCTTACCAGTTCCTGAGAAACATCACATGTCCTTCAACACATTTGCCAAGAAACTGATGTCTCCTAAACTAGGTAGAAAATCCATGTCGATTAACAAGCCTCTCTCTAAAATATTTAGCAATAATTCTAATAATCAACAAACCGTTACCGTATCGAAAGATTGTAAAAGTGATAAAAGTCCCAAAGGAAAAAGTACCTTTTTTGTAACCACCCCGCAACATGCAGATCCTTCGTTAGACAATGTAGACAACCTTCCAGAAGTACCCTTATCACCGAACTGTAAAATCAAACTAACTAAACAACTAGGGAGTCTGGTACACAAAGATACCAAACCAAATTGTAACACGAGAGTTTGGCAACCAGACATCAAGCAAACAGTCGAAGAAATCCCACTCAAATCACCTACCGCTGGTAAATGTATGACACCGCTGTTGAGAAGGCACAATCGTCAGGTTGACGATACATCTTCAGTAGGAAGGTTCAGTTATCGTGAAAAAAGATCTTCTCCGTTAAAGTACACATTACCTGATAAAAATTTTGAATCCAGACCAGACAGGTATCGCGGTGTCGGAGATAAAAACATTCCGCAAATTAGCAATATAATAAATACTCAAAATATGAGAATTCCCCTAGAGATCGCCCCACCGCTCGCTAGGTCTAATAATTTAAAAAACATTCCTTCTATGAACGATGTAAATAAAATGGAAGTTAAGAAAGATCTCAACGTAAATAGAAAAGACGATAATATCGTACTGGAATCTGCGAACAATGTCCCCGCTCACAGTGAAACAAATAGTATTCCAAATGATTCCGGCATTTTAGTTTTAACAAATCAAGAGTCTCAAAACGGCCAAGTAATACATGCCGACAACTCTCATAAGAATAATTTTGTAAATACCATTAAATGCTTCGAAAAGGGCATCGCGAGTGGTGACCTCAACTCTACCGGTAATTATGTTAGTCTCGCTAACTTGCGAATAAACTGTCCCAGTCTGGGTAGGACTCGCGAGTCCCTAGTGAAAAGAAACATCTCTAAGTTTGACCCCAACGGCACTCTGAAGTGTAAACCGAACCACAAGAGTCCGGATAAATGCGCCTTGAACGAAGAGACTTCTGCAAACACTGCCTTAGAAAGTACCATACTGTAAGTCCATAGTTGACCGTTAAATGCATATGTATGTAACCTGTAATTAAGTAATGGAAACGCCATTTTCTAAACAATTTTGTTAAGAACATATAAAGCACTAATCAGTGTCTTATTTAACTATAAAAGTTTATTTAATATTTCACAAAAAACTGTGATTTTATTTGCCAGTTATCGTGTCAATCTACAAGTGTCCAAAAAGATAATCGGGTATTTGTTTGTTCAATAAAACAAAAACTATCATTAATCAAGTATTTTTTTTTTATTGTTGAATATTAGAATACAAAATGGAAAATTATTTCGAAATGATAATGCCATCCAAATGGTGATTATTACGCTGCTGGCACTATTCTAATCAAATGCAAAGATGATTTTTGATGATCAATGCTTGGCTTCGCTTTCGGATGGATAAAGACTGATTTTGACAAACTCACGCCTTCACTTCTACTATTGTTTCCTGGTTGCGAACTGAACGAGGGCGACCAGAGTTTTTAAATATTACCGTTGCACCTGTATTTTCGAACATCCGGATCCGTTTTCGAATGCCATGATCACTTGGTGCATTGCGTGTATGATACTCCGCACGATACAATCGTTGAGCACCATTGAATCACCGTTACAATAATACACTCGTTCGCAAAAAACACGATGCATCCCCGGATAATGCTCCATTGCGACTAAAACTACAAAATGGCGGACTCCATGATGCCCTCCCCGCGCCCCTCTGAATCAACTTCAGCGCTAAAACAAATTCCCGATACCCTTTTTGCACACGTATAAAAAATTCTCAAGTAATAAACATAACATAGCAATAATACAAGTCATTTTTTATCTATTTTTCTATTACATAATATTTTATTTTATAAGAAGTCATTATTCTGAACTGTGAATTCTGTAACAGTGGTTCTATTTTTTTCTGCACATTTTGAATGCACAACTAATATTATCAAATTTGGTGAAACTTGGCTCCTTGTTGAATTTTGTTTTTACCTTTTTTTTTGATAAATTAAATTCACACGTTTGGAGGTAGGCGAGATAAGGGAAAGAACATAAGTGGTTTTAACGTGTCCTTTTATTGACTGATTGTTCGTTGGTTAGCATCCGATGAGGTGAGGTAAGCGGGGGGTGAAGTAACCGCCACAAGTATGTAATTTTGTAGTGATATTTTTTCCTTTATGAGAATCTTATTTTTTACTTTCCAATAATTGTTACCATCGTATACTGATAATGTTTTCATTGTTAGTTTAACATTTCTCAATGAAAATTTTCAAATTTTCTCATGCTAAAACAGTATTTAAATAATATTTTGTTTCGTAAATATGTATGTAACTGAAATATTCAGGGTCACATTTTTAAAAAAAAAGTAAGTTTATCTTTAAAAATTTTAAGACTGTTCACAAAGCAGTACTTCCCGAATTCGAAAGGTTCTTTTAGAATTACTATTTTAAATGTATAAATATTATGTTTGAATCCACAAAAATTATTTTCTTGTATGTCAAGAAGAAAATTTAAAAGGCTTTTTTCATTGAAAATATACACATTCATTGTTATTTTGAATGTTACACTAAAATTGCTCACTTAAGTATGTATATGATGTGGACAATAATTTTCATAAAGTATTAAAAGTTTTAGTAGAATTTAGTATAATTGTAATAGTGTAAACTGTATGTTTATATACATACTAGAATTATACTCGAGTAAACAAACAAACGTTTGTCTTATGATAATTATTTATTCAAATCACTCGTAAATTCATTTGTGCTAAAATGGCATGCCTGAAATATGAATAAACCTGTCACTTTATACTCTGTATATTATAAAACTTGTATGTGCTCTATAAAATAATTCAAAAATACATGTTGCTTTGTAAATACAATTCATTGGCCGAATGGTTTTGCTCCATAAAAAAATATGTGATATAATAATCGATGTTTCTCTTAATACGTATAAATTAGCTTTGTAAAAGCCGCAGAAATGATGGCAAGATAACACTTTATTATAGTAGAATAGTGTGAATGCAACACATCATGTGTAAAAATTATTCCGATTGTTGGTGCTTTGATTGTTTAATAAGAAAAATGTGAGTGTATGTTACCATTTACGTCAATTAATTCATTTCATTTCAAGATGTATGTAAATATTTTTTGTTTTTGAAGCGCCAGAATTTTTTCATATTTTTATTGCGACCATCTTACTTACTACCCAACATTTTATTCAATTACATTTTTTGAAAAAACATTTTCAAAAGCTGTCGCTTTGATAAAAAATATTGCAATCAATTATGATTGCAATATTTTTTATGTCAATTAATTGTATATTTAGTAACATACACTTTGTTGTTTTTTTGTTTTGATCGAAACTTTTGAAACCTTAAATGCCTTATCGATAATTCCAATAAATTGTTGGTCAACAATAAAGAAGTTAAATGCTATCTGAAAATTGTATTTAAAAATGTTCCTCAGACATTTCAATATGAGCGTGTAATAATCATAATGTAACAAAATCTCTCTAAAATGTATGAAAACAGTAATAAATAATAATCGTCATCCTCAAATTCTCATTTGACTATAATCAGAAAAAATGCACAGATTTATTTCAGGGAATTATTAACCTGTCCGGGAGTGAGTTTCTGCGGAAAAAACTGTAACTGGGGATTGAATTTTTTAGAACCTTTTTTTTTTTTACTTTTTATAATTTTATATCTTTGTAGTAAAATGTCCGTTGGTAAAACGGAAAATTAATCTGAAGTGTGGTTTTAGGGTTCTAACACAACCACAGATGGCAGTACTTGTACAATTGGCACTTGTGCCATTAAAATGTTTTTATTTCTAAAGAAATAAATGTCACCGGGCTTAAGTTTAGTTATAAGTGCACGCAAATTATAAATGTACGCCCATACTTCTTTGAAGAAAGTTTTGTTTGAGCGACCATGTATGGCCATACTCCTGGACAGGTTCAAATCTTTAAAAGCTTTGTGTTAAAACATCACAGAATTAAAAATAAAAACATTTATTGAATTTCTACAATTCATGTACATATATATATATATGATGTACATTGGTGAAATTTGCCATACAGGATAAAGCAACATCACCCAACCAACTATTAACAGAATATATTTGATGGTTGGACATAAGAGTACAACGGAATTTTTGTTAATTTTACAATTCATATGAGAAAATGTTCCTTGTGTATGCCTGCATCAATAGTATTAACTTATACGACTACTCAAAACATAACTAAACAACGTTGTGACTATTCAACTTTGGTTTTAATAAAATGAGCATGTGTATTTGTGTCATATTTTCAGTGGCACAAATAGTGCAAGATGGTCTCGGTAATATAAGTACTCATTTTTATTATTCATTGAGTGGTAGAAATAGTAAAAGTAGACTCATTTCTGTTCCATCTTTAATGGTCCAAGTAGGTATATCTGGAGTATTTCTGTTATTTGTATAAATTACAGTTGAAATGATCTGTAAATAATAACCCATTTAGCAAAATATGAGTTCTGAAGCTAAATAATTAGGTTCATAATATTTTTTTGCTCTGCTGAAAAGTTACAATTTTGCAGTTATACTCTTACGCCCTCCCACCAAAGATATACGAGTTGATTAATATCTATACCAATTTTAAAGCTGTTTGTTTAGTGTGCGAATAGTGCTTGTGTACATAAACGGGAGAAAAATAATGAAAAGAAATCCCTAAACTTCTTCATTAATCAATGTACTGTGTGTATTAAATTGTATCAACGTTTTATGTGTATATTAAATCATGAATTAGTTTCTTAAAAAAGACCGTTAATCTTAATCTTAACTTGGTACCGTTAGTAAGGAATAAAAAATATGTTTGTATACAGTAAGCTAACGTAAAATCTAGTTAACATGACTAACACTATCTGTGATATTGTTTTTTAGATGTATTTTTTAAAAGGTCACTTAGAAAACGCCATAGTGTAAAGTGTGTACTATTTTATAAAGAGAGTTCACGTAGTGTTTATATATCGTGTGGGAAATCAATCGTACTTTTCTATCATGTAATTTTTTTTATATAAGATAAAAATTATCTTCTCTTTTCATGTTTACATTCCATTTTTGTATGCCTTTTTTATTTACATTGCAAAATAAATGGATGTGATCGAATTGTTTATTGAAAATATATTCAAATTATAAAACAATTATAATAGATTTTCATTTCAATATCATACATATGTAATTGTCTTAATAACAGTGTAACATTGATTTGGGTACCTGGACACTCAAATAGCGACGGTAACGAGGCAGCTGATGAACTGTCAAGGCTGGGAGCTGAAACAGCCCCAACAGGCCCCTGAGCCCTACTGTGGGTTGCCTTGGATGATGTGCTCCTCATAACGAGCTTAGGTCATGGGGCCAGGAAGCAGAGCATAATGCTCTGGCAAAAAGTACCGATAAGGAACTGATAAAAGGTTTGCTTTCGACCTAATAAAACTCACTAGTTTATCATTAGAGCCCGGGGAGATTCAGCAAAATGAGAACTCTCACCTTCCGCACAGTAAACACTCTAAAGACCTGGGCAAGCCCTATTGAAGGAGATAACTATTCACGGTGAACCACAATAGATCTTCACAGGTCGCGGTGACATCAGAAGCTTGTATAGTTCCACTACCGCCTTAAAGAAAACAAATAATGGTCTAATATTCAAAAATTATTTTGAGATTGTCTAATTTTGAATAAGAACTATTTTAAATATTCTAGTTTCACATGCATAACAAATAAGCACAGCGGGATTCATAGATATGAGAAATAAAATCATTAGGAATCTATGTTTTGTCAAGGAATCTCAATACACGTCTTACTCTACACAGATAGCAATCTCTGAAGACACCTACTGTTGTCGAGCAGGGGTGATTCAGTGGGCTATGCTATATATTATGGATGCTTCCTAAGATCCTTAACCGCTCTTGCCTACTTTATAAGGCTTCTGATTCTCTAGTGTGGTGTTTACTGTTGTAACAGTATGTTAACATCCGTTACATGTGCTAAGTAGGTAACTCACTTGGGAGGATGTGCAGCAGTTGTCTGTTGACAGACTTGACTGTTTCTCTCTGTTAAGTCTTCTTTGTATATTCTCGCATGTAAAAAATAAAAAAGTATATTGTTAAGTGGCACGGGTAACACCCCAGTGAGGTCACATTATTTTATTATTATTTAAACAT
Organism: Micrasema longulum; assembly: GCF_059751315.1. Lineage (NCBI taxonomy): Eukaryota > Metazoa > Arthropoda > Insecta > Trichoptera > Brachycentridae > Micrasema > Micrasema longulum. The sequence goes on from NW_028277211.1 coordinate 880,050, forward strand.
CAAAAATAAATTAAACAAGAAAAAAATGACAGTATGAAAAGCAGAAAAAAATGCTAAGCTCTAATAAAGTCGCGAGTTCACCTTGAGAGCGGAGATGGGGAGAAGTAAAATAAAAACAGTTTTAATAAGTGGAAGATTTTATATTGTATAGTTGGATTTACATTTTTATGATGGGTTGATAGCGATCCTTCTTCAAAACCCCAACAGTCATATTTAAAACACAGTAAAGGCCTTGAGTTACCCTTATATCTTATATATTCAACAACACAGCTCAAACTTTAATAATAAATTTTCATTATTTTTATTTAGGCCAAATATTTTAATACAACAATAATATTATGACGTAATTCTCTTGCTATCACTAGCATTTTCGGTTCTGAAAGCTCAACCACACAACAGAGTACATCTGACAAAGAAAATGGCTGCCGAAATTGAAATCTTTATATTTGACCTTGCTTTGTGCCAAAAAAATTCAATATACCTTTTGTTGTCAATATGAAAAAGAAAAATTTTTTTTTTAATAAATTATAGTGTGACTGAATAACAATAAATTTATTGTTATTCAAAGTTCGTAAATTAAATATTATAGAAATTTTAAAATGTACACGGTATTCGATAAATTCACATTTAAAGATTTCATAAAAAAAAAGTTTATGTCAAAGAAGATTATACGAATTGAAAAATTCGAAAAGTATTATTACCAATGTTTTCGAGCAGTCTTGCAGATTACACAATTCATCATTATAATTGAAAGATCCATAAATATATATTTAAAACTTAATGTCTATTATTAATCTTGACATTTCCCTATCATATCAACCCATCTTTATTTCAATTCAAAAGTGAGGGATAATAATTGATATTACATTGTGATATGTAATTATAATATGTGCTTCCTATACATAAAAATATTACAAAAAGTTCATTTTCGAAACATGACAAATGAAGTAAAGATTTAAGTTTTATTTTTTATCAATGGAAATGTAAAATATAATTAGTTTATGCATCGTATCGGAATCAAATATCATGTTATTAAAAGTAAAAGAGTCAGCAATTTACATTTAAAAATGACAAAAACGGATAATGCTTCATAAAATCATTTTTTTTTTTTAAGGAATAACCCGCTAAGCCTCTATTTTGCGGTTTGTCAGCAGGTGGGATAGAGGATTTGGAAGGAAGTAATGAAAAATACACCACAACACCCAGACCAATTGAGGAAAAAAATCTTTCTTGGATTTTTTTCTTGCAACTGGCGGGAATCGAACCCGCGACGCCAGTTTCACAGTCGGCCGTCTAACCAACTACGCCTATGTACTTGGTTGTTCATTGTTTAGGCACAATTGTCATCGCCAAACAGTTAAATCACTAAGTTACTCAACAGAGCGGCATTCAACTGAATGGCTAGGGGTTGAACATCGCTTAGCCTCTTTAATTTTAATACAACAATAATAATTGTTTTATTTTTTGATTTATTTTGTTAGGTTAGGTTTGGATAGGTTTGGGGTTAAGTTAAATAATTTACAAACATCGTTTTTTTTACTTTACTTACTCCTAATAATTAATCCTTAACAAGTTCAGGGAAAAAACTTTTTATTTTATTATTAATTTCAACCCAACCTAACCCAGCGGCTTTTGGTTCCGCTATTTCCAAAGGGCTAGCTCAAAAGCAGCCAGCGTGTTGAACGTTGAGTTATCTTAATTCATTCAACAAACGGCCCAGCCATTCGGTGCGGAAAGGGAATTATGATAATAATTACTACTAAGGCGTACGACTGATAATTTTTATTTCACGTAATTATGACCATGAAATACTTGCATTTTAAATGATAATAAATAAGAGTGCCCAATGAACTTTTGGTGATTATGTGTATACAAATAAAATATGGCTAGATATTTTATTACACTCCGATGATCACTTGTATTTGGATACTCTGCTAAAACTAATGATACTATTGGAGTAAAAATTTAAGAATTGATATTTATAATGTAGGTAAAGGTACACATCGTATTCTACAAATATATCTACGAAAAAATTATTGTGCACATTGTTTTATTAAGTAGTATAATAAGTAATATGTATAAATATTGAGCCTTGAATTATATGAACTACGTATTATATAGTGCACAGTACATATTTGAATTATAATATTAGTATTCATGATATTGTATTTTTAAAACATAAATAAACGCTAGGCAACAGATTAATAGTTAAATGACTGTCGTAATTTCAACATTTATATATTTTCTGTTATTTCATTAGTCTGCATATTTTTTTTCATTTTACTGGGGAACTGAGAAATTTAGACAAAAATAGCATAGCATGACAAACCAATAATATTTTGGACATTATTTAATAATATTCAATTGGAGAGTATTTCACACATCCAATATAACATTAGTTTTGAACAGCCAAAACTACAATGACTGATATGTTTACAACAACAATATTCACAGATAAATTTACAAATATTAAATAAAATAAATGCACAAACAATTAAAATACGTTAAGTAAATTTTTGTTCGCAAGACTAGATCATAATTGCACATCAAAGTGCACAGTTTTGCATGTTTATACATATTTGAATTTTTTTACAGTTGATCAAGTGGATAATTAGAAAAGTGATGAAAAATGGGATAGATTTGCCTAAGAACACTGATAACCAAATTTGAAGTTACTTAAAATAACGACAGTTACAATAATGTTTATTGCATTTTGAATGTCATTCCAAAAAGACAGAAATCAGCTGCATATTCCAAACCAACCAAAACTAAATGTATCATTGAAGATTCTTTTTGGATATAGTTGTTCTAATTTTTAACCATCCAGAAAAAACGCAGATGCTAACGTTTTACAATATCCATCAACAAATACTATAATAACTTGATCATCTGCTGCTAAATTCTTTAATGCTTAGATATAATTAAAATGATTATTATATAGTTAGATGTCACGTTGAATTTAAACTATTAAATACATGGGTTGTAAATTTTTTTTAGATCAAGAATCATTTACTTATATTGTGCGGGGTATTTTAGGCTACTGACATTAAACATACATTATATAAGTACACAGTTTCAGACATGTATTAGTTTCTCTTAAGAAGTACTAAGTGTTTAACTAGCCACAAGATCCTGTTAATCGTGGTACCAGACAATTACACTACCGACATTCGAACATTATACGCTAGTTTAGTGAGTTAAATACATAGATCAGACATGTGTTTCTTGCTAACATTGAAGGAGGATGCATCTAACTATGTGGTCACAATGATACTAATTATTATTATATTATCTAAGGCATGCTAACACAAACAAACAATCGACTACAGAACAATCAAAGCTTTTTGGTCAATAAAAAAATATAAAAAATAAAATAAGCATGCGAAATAACATCAGGATGCTTTATCTTAACTTATTTATTATGTTTATTTGATGTACGTATAAATAATGTTTATCAAAAAGAAATGTAAAACTTGTAAATAAATTAACAAAAATATTTATAAAAAATACTTACTTGGCATATTTTCCTAAAAAATATTTTTTTAAATAGTTAAAATATAAAAATATTTTTTTGACTGCAGGCCAATACAATATGTAAAGTAAAAATGCACACAGAGCTACCAATACGTGAAATAATATTATTTAATATGGGATTGGATTATCTTAATAGTAATATGTATTCAAATACACGTAATAGCGATAAATATCTAAAGGAAAAAAATGGAATTATATTCAAATGGAATATTTAATATGAGATATGTGTAGTGTAGATAGGTTATGTAATATTTTTTAAATTCTAGCACTACTGAAGGCCTTCAAAAGGAATCCATGAAATATTAAAAATTTTGCACAAAAATAAAGAAGGAAAAAATAGTATTATGGTGGATGACCTCGAGAACTTATAAAAAAAACATATTCATTTATTTTTATAAAAATTATAATTGTATGATTCATCAAAGAGGTGTACTAAAAGAGTGCCAAAGATAAAGTATTATTTTAAAAGCACGATATAACTTTAAATTGAAATAAAAAAAGGCAAATATTTGTTGGAAAGAGTTTGTTTTTGTTGTGTGCGAGAGAATGAAAAAACGCATTAATTTTTTGAAAATGATATCCGACAATTGTCTTCTGCGACTAGCAGTTAAGTAGCGCAGCGCATTTTGTCTGTGCACTTTTTCAACAAATATGGTATTATTTTCAAAATGGTGCGTGCTTCGAGAGTTGTTCATTTATTTCCATAGACTGAGGAAATAATGCTGTCGCCAACACGAAGAGCCTTATGCATTTGGCGAACTGAACACTGATTTTCAAAGTAAATTTCTATGATTTGCAAGTGTTGTTTAAGTGTAAAGCATTCCATTATTAATTTGAGTATAGGAACAGAGGTCAAATGTAAAAAATGGACATAATTTGTTCGACAAGAGAGTGTAACGGGAAAGTTCTATCACGTCCAAAAAAACACCTGTTAGATTGTAGACAAACTATGGCACTATGAAACTTTTAAAAGAGGTAAGGATGGTTTGGTTAGGTAAAAAATTGTTATAATAAATTTGAAATATTTATCTACAACTCTATGGCATATAAAATATATTTAAGTAAAAATACTATGATAATAACACCCTAGTTATATTATAAATGATAAACATGATGGAATTTTATGAATTAATGATAAATAAAACCTAATAAACATTAGAAAAAATGGTGGTTTTGCCCTGTCTGGAAAATGTGTTTTTTTATGTAGAACATAATACATAATTATCAAAAAAGATATGCAAATCGTGGAAAATTCTTGAATTATATATTTAATGGTTAAAAAAATCTGACAGATTCACTGTGAGAATCACAGAATTATTTCATCGTCATAATCACAGAATAATTGTCAATCATATAAAAATAAATTGACCCATTTACAGGCCGATATCTTAAAATAACTTTGATGGATATCTCAACTGAGATGGAGGAATTATTGGAGAGTGTGAAAATCTGCAGTCTGCCTTCACATTATTCCAAAATTTTGGGTTAAAAAAAATTATTAGCTTTTGCAGACTCACAATTTTTCACCATAATATTAAATCTGATGAAATCTGTCATTTTACTGTGAAAAGTAAGAAAATAATGCTGTTAATTATTCAGATAAAATAAAAAAATAGTTTCATAGAGTTAAATTAACCATAAATTCATATCATTTACCATTCTTTTCAAGTGCATAGAGCAAAATAGTGAAAAATTTATAAAATTATGACTATGGGATTTTCTAGCAGGTATCAAAAATGTTCTATTTACATCATTCGTAATACTAATTTGGCACAAATTTATATAAGTCTCGGAGACAGTGTAAAGAATTCTAAAAATCAACACCCAAATTTATATTTCTTACAAAGTTTATACTTTGAATTAATATTGTACAAAAAAACTATATATTGTCGCGTTCAGGCAAAAGTCACTAACCCTAAAAAAGTCCATTTTGAGTTAAATGTCATTCAAAGTGTGAAATTATATTATTTAAGAAGCAAAATTCATCAAGGTTACTTAGTTAGAAAAAATATGCGGAAATCAAAATTATTTGTTGCTTACTAACTCTTTTGGGTTGAATTGTTCAGATTATAAACAAGTGAAAGACACAAAACCAAATTTTAGCCACCTTGCCACATTATTAACTTTCCAAATACATGAAAATGCATCTGAAAGAAAAAGTTACGAATGGATTTTTTTTTAAAAAAGACTGTGTGTAGGAACTGTGTGTACATAAAACTTCCAAAACCCAAAAATCTGATTTTTCCTTGGTCTCCAACATTCGAGTTGCGATTTCCCAAAATGGCGTTTTTTGGGTTAGCGTCTTTTGCCTGAACGGCGATGATATACTCTGACAATTGTAATTTAAACGTAAGCAATAATAATGGATAAAGAATACATTGCACATTCACAATAAATGTGACGCTATCTATTTTATGGCAACATTTAAGTCACTTATGAATATAATACATCTATTCGATGACTCGCAAAATACAATAATTTTATAAATAGATAAATTATTACAATACATATTTTAAAGAGCAATATATCATATCAAAAAATGGAAATGTATATAAACACAGTGTGGAAGATTTATACATATGTTGAATAAGAGAAGAACATAATTTTGTTAAGTTTGAAAAATCTGTATGGTATTTATTATTCATGTTAATGATTTTATTGAATAATCAATATTGTTTTTGGGTTATAAGTTATTACGTAAGAAATGTTTTTAAAGATGTGAGTGTAACTAATTTAACATCAAGTAAAAATAAACAATTGAACCAACAACGTAAATATTATAATAAAATACATTCATAATCTAGAACACAATTTCTAAATTAAATTACAATTTGTAAAGATACGCATCAATATTTTGTATAAAATAATATAAACCTATATAGGAGTGTTTTTGGGGGAAAGTTTGATAAGGGTAATAATTTAGTTTGATTCTACATAAGTACTTATTATTTAATTAACTAATGATTTTATGATACTAAAGAACTGGTAAAATATAAAAATTGTCACAAAAGTGGATGATTAGTCCATTTAAGATAAATCTCATAAGCCAAGAGCCTTTAATAGTTAATAAAAAAAATACAAGATATAATTGTATCGATAGGACCAATATGAAATAACATAAAATAATATGAAATAATCATTTTTATTTTCGTTGAGATTTAAAAACATGAATTATTGCATTATGATTTTAAGCCGCTCTTCGTTCTTATGAAGTCTGAGGTCTGCCCTAAAACTAAATTACGTTAAGTACTAGCGGGATTCAGTAGATTACGATGGTGACTGTATTATACACTTTAGAAAACTGAAAAATAAGCTGATCAGAAATCTGAACAGAATTCTGTACAAGATATTTTATAGCTAATTTTTCAATCGTTAAATTATGCGATACTATTTTATGTTCGGAAAAAAGTCTGTGGACATGACGCAATAAGCAAAAAAACCACTATGCACACAAGATAGTTAGGCATACGAGCTTCTAAAATTCTGAATAAGAAAAATGAATGGATTTTTATCAGAATCTCAATTAGAAAGTGTCATGACGTCAGATTTTTATACAGTATTTACACACGCACACAAAATCTGAGTGAAAAATTTCAACAAAAGCAGGATATATCTTTACATTTATATTTCACCTACAAGATTTCAACAGATTTGTGTATTACATGACCCAATATTTTATGAGTTCAAATTCGATCATAAATTGAGTATTACTGGGTTATTATGACGTGTAGAACTTGCGCTATTTGCCTACATTAATCGCATAGCAGCGTCTATCAATACTGATGATGGTCGCAATCTGAAATGTCTGTAAATAGTGACCACTTAAATAAAAAACAAAAATCCATTTGAAAATGAAAATAAGATCAGTTTTATGATTTGTATAATACGGGTTTCAGTATGGTAATGTAATTGAGAACATCGTATTAGTTGTTTGGTACCGCTGCAATACGCTCCTTCAGGCTGATGAACCTCCCTTGAACTAGTTGCACTTGCTGCCTCAGGGTATCGCTGACTTGTCGTTGTAACTCCTGAACTTCCATTATCTCTTTTCGTAAGTTTTGATAATCATTCCTGACCTGGAGCATCACAGTTGAAATTCAAACATTCAGTTTAGCTTTAGATTTCCCGTTTACGTTGGCATTCCATTGTTTTACAATACGACTCTTTCCGTATACAAAGTAAAACAAAAATTAAACAACCAAACACCGAAAACACCTATGAAATCGATTCACACGAATCATAAAGTTTTCTTAATGATCGGAAGACTTACCTATTTCTTAGTTTTGGAGTATGGAAAACACGATGACAAGTTTATTGATATGTCGTTGTGCTTCGATACAATTGTAAAACAATGGAATTTGTAGGAAACATTATATTTATACAATCATCCTCCAGAAAAAAAAACAATAATTAACACTCAAATATTTCCAGAAAAACAGTTAAAAATGATTAGTATATAAAATATATTTGAGAGGGTTAAGCGCAAAACCAAAAATAAAATTTACGGAAAAACAATAATTTTACCAATAAAATATTATAAATGGTAAGTTTTTAATTTTTTGGATTGAAAGTGTAATTTGAGTTTTTTTTCAGTAGGGTTAAAAATACAAATTATAATGATCACGATTTTTTTAAACGAGAATGATATAATTTTTTTTAAGAATTATAAAAATAATTAATAAAAAGTTAATTTATAAAAATTAAAACACCGAAGAAATATAAAAACGAAATTCAAAAGCCATTAATTTATTTAGTTTTTTAAAGAGATACATAGGTTTAGCAGTTTAAATAGAATGGTTTATATAATTCTTAATCTTTATCAAAATTGCTTCAATGCTTATAATAAATATGTATGTACATGCTGGATCATGGAAAAATGCTAATGTTGGTTGACAATCAATGATCATAACAAGTTTTGCAAGAACATACAGTTGATTTTATTCATAATAAAATATGATTAAGAATTCACAACAGTTAACGAGAAATATTTATTTCTAACAAATGTTATATTTATAACTTTAAGGCTTCAGGTTTGGCAGTGAAGAAAATAATTAATATGATTACCCCATTTTTCAGAGATCTCAAAGTAAAAGCTTTTTTTTAAAGAATATCCTCTATTTTGGGGGCTTGTCTGCAGAAAGTTGTAAATTCTTAATCACTACTTTTTTTTAATGTATTTATGATTTTGCCATTCAGCGTGAATGACATGTAAATGAGTACCTAAAAATAATTAACAGATACAATATTAATAATTTAATTTCGCACTACAAGGAAACACTAAGTAACATATCTGAGAGATGTTTAAGTAATATCCCATATTTTAGTGAATAATATGGTTTGTTTATTAATGTAGTCTTTCACTAAAAAAGCGAAAAAAATAAGCTAGACAGTTTCAATTAGGAAAAGCATAGCGTAATTAACACGATTGCAGACATAGATAACGTATGTAATATCAACTATAACCTGTCCATAAAAAAGGCTATCCATTAATGTGTATTTTTAAATTGCTCATTTAAAAGGAGTTATTATACATGTTATATATAACTGTGCAGTTTTAAATAAAAAAAATATTTGGTATAATATTCGAGGGGGTACCCAAAAAAGGGAAAAAATATTGTTTAAATGTATTTAATTAATTCGTCGTAATAAAGGTCGGCCTCGTGGTGTAATGGTCAGCGCGTTTGACTACCATGCAAGAGGTCTCGGATTCGATTCCCGACATGGTGGATATGAAATATTTGCTTAAAAGGGTGTTTTCACCCTAGAATATTTCATAGTTCCTGGACTGGTACCTGAAGCATAAGACTGATCATCTTACCTTAATGTAACAAAAATGATCAAGATATGCTCCGATTGGTGTACCAATGCAGTGCCCTATGCACCATTAGGTGCGGAAATGGAATAATGATGATGACGATTTGTTTAATTATCTTGTTCAAAAACATCATATTATTTTTGGTCAAAAACTGATAGTTTTTTTTTGCAGTCAGCAGTCGAGGAACAAAGGTGGTAGTCACCCTTCTCATTTCTAAATATTTACTTAAAATCAGCTTCACTGAGCTACAAGTCACTCTGAATAGAACCACAACTTCTTCGATGGTCCGTCGTCGGTCTTCAAGGATGATTTGCTTCCAGGACGCTGTTGAAAGAAGTCCTAATCATTAATTGACATTCCCCTCTTTTAAAACAGGAAAACCACTTAAACACTCAAGTTTTCTCTATGGCATCATTTTGTAGGCCTTTGTTAATATTTCAAGAATTTCTGTGCCAGTTTTTTCGAGCAGGAAGCAAAACTGCACGTCCACGTGCACTTTGAGGCATTCACCGTAAAAATGACGAGCACACAAAACAGAAAAATTCACACCAGTCAAATGGAACCTTTTACAGCGACGACACTTGGCATACTGACTGGGAAAAGGTAGATTTATACGATACTACCGGCAGAACCCGGTACTAAAAAACTCCGCCCACCGCAATGTTAGTTTTGTTTCTTTCGGGTAGCCCTCGTATATCTTGGGCAATTGTAATAAACTATTGAGAAACACCATCAACAAGGTAAATTAATTCCTCAAAACATATTGAGCATAATAAAAAATTGATATGGAAAAGTGTGTCTTAAAACAGGCTACACGCAGACAATACAAAACCTAATAACACGAGAATTTTTATATAAAAAATATTCTTGGAAATAATTCTGCACTCTTAAAAAATGTACACAAATATATTTCTAGCTTATTGATTAATGACTAAAAAGCAGTGTTCTTTAGAAAAGGAAATAAATCAACTAATGTGGAGTTTGTGAAACCATATGCAAGATCACAAATCAACGTTAAGGAAAATATTACCCCTCAAAACTTTAACTTGCATTGAAGTAATAATAAATGTGTTTAAAGAAGTTTATGTCTGCAAACGTGTTAACATAATATACCATTTTGATTTCAATGGAGACTTCTGATAAAGTGGTTTTAGTCTTTTTAGTTGCCATAATAAACCTTTAAATGCATTTTCCATTTTTGTAAGAAAGCTAAAAAAGCTAAAACTAAAAAGGGTAATCACAAATCTTCACTCACCGTTGAATTCTGGTTCCGTAAAAGGTTAGAATGTTATGTAAGGTATAAAGGTATTTGATGTATTTTTGTTTTCTATTAATTACCTAAATTATTGGACCTAATATAATAACCATTTCATATAAGCGCTATGTAAAGTTAATCTAGTCAGAATTATTTTAATTGGGTACAATATTTGTAATTCAAAAAGCTGCAAAATCAACAAATTGTAGTTTGAATTTAAGAATTATTAACTTTACGAAGCATTCGTCAGTGAGATAACAAATATATTTTTTTAATTTGCAAACTTGGGGGTATCAGGTATTAAGTCAAATATAATATTCCAGTAAATAATGAATACTTTGAAAAGAAACAGTATAATAATAATTGTTTTTAATTTGTTGTTCATTTTTCCAATCTATCAAACTTGTCGTCTGACCGACGAACACTTAGTAAAAATTTAGCTTTACGATAGCTTAATAATCATAAGACCAAATCTTATGTTTTTTTTTTAAATATTTAAAACATGTAATCAAACCTCTGTTACTGATTTGAGAAGTTTTAAAACAGATGCATCGGGATTCTGATCTGGCTCCAATATTTGCCTTTCAACTGTGTCTATTCTACAAGCCATCATATCGAGACGCTCATCTGTGCGTTTTACCTAAAATCGAATATTCTGAGTTTTATATTATTTAAGCAAAAAATATTACAAGAAGAAATCCATCAATAAAAATAACAATTACTCACGGAATTCTCAAGATTAACAACGGCTGCCTCCATTTTTATAAATAAAATGTGTTAACAATAATTGCACTTTTTTCACATTCAAACTGCCGATGTATTGCCGGTAATGTTTAAAAATACAGTTGACATTACCTTTTTCTGCTTAATAAAAACGAATAAAAAATGACAAACGTCAGAAATTATTAATTTCTTACCGATGTAAAGTTACCATTCAAAAAAATGCCAGCTACAAAAAAAGGAAATTGGCTCTTACCCACATAATTTATTTTCGTGACCTTTATTGAAATAATTTATTGTTAGGGCGTAATTTTGTTACTTTTGAACGCATTTATTTTTGAATTTTATATCTCAAAACACAAAATGTCTATTCTAACCAAATAAATTGCATGGTCTTGACATATATTCTTAGAGAAATATGTAAAAAAAATATTACGCATGAAAATGGCGGTCTCACTGAAATTAAAACACCATGGAGTGTTTTTTTCAATGTCATTGACATATTAACCATAGACGCGCCCTATGGAGTAAAATATTTTCAAAGAAGTTACTCGAAAACGTCCCCATAGTTAACACATTACAACAGAGATGAAGAATATTTTAGAGAAGGTAATATATAAATATAGGCAGATAGATATAGATACAGGGTACCTGTAGATACAGGGCTTATGACCTGTCATTGGCTGGTTTAAGTAGCCACTTTACACCCAGTGTAATATTCACCATTCTGCCCATATTTGAACATCTACATTCCTTCAATTCTTTCATCTGTTGATGTTTGTGAAGTGGAAGAGCTGAAACCATTATTTATGCTGGTGAGATTCATCTAATTGAATTATTTCATCTACATACTAGGCAACGCCTGAAATCAAAATAAATAAACTAGGGATGCATTCAACGACCATGCATACGCTATCAAAAATAATTCTTTTTTAGCATATAAAAAAGTTTGTTTTTATTGTATTCGTTTTTGGTGAATCTCAATCCGATTCTTTTCTTAAATTCTTTATAATTTCGACTTATTTATTTATTTTCAATAGATTTTAGGGAAAACAATAATATGAACTTTCGTTTATTATATTTTAAAAACGTATTCCTATAAGTGCACCCCTGTACTAAGAAAAACTTCGCAATTGCACTGCTAGGCGTAGTTCGACGTTTACAAAAAATAACATTTGTATTTGAATATTAATTGTTTTAAGATTTGTTAATCACTCATAAACAAATATTTACCAATGAAAATTTATACAATCCTTTTTACAATGTTTATCCGAAAGGTTTTTAGATGTTTTCATGACAGAAGCAGGCATTTTGGTTTCGATTCTAAACGCCACGCTCAGCTAGCGGTCGAATAATGACTAAATACGCATTGGGCATGACTGAGCATTTAAGGGCCCAGGTATGTCTTTATGTATTAATATGTCAATGGTCAATGTCTGTTATAAAAATGTCTTCCAGAATATAAATAATGTATTTTTTATCAAAATATAATAACAATGAAGAAGTTCAGTGGTTTTTTTATTTCTTTTATTTTATTATATTCTAAAACTAAACCAAATAAAAATAAAATATATATTTAACATATTATCAGCGCAATGATTTTGTATTTCTGAAATAACTCCGCGTGTGACATCAGTAGTTCTCTTCTGCTTTTTCTCAGTCAGTTCATCCGATTGGTCCATTTACGGTAAGCAAACCGAATATCTTTCAGAGTCCTCTTATCCGTTGGTTGATTCATACGAACCAGTGATGTCGTTCAGTTCATTTTTATAAAAATATTTTTTATACATTTTCAAGAAACTTTGCTCTACAATTTGACACTTTAATTTTTACCGCGCTCAAGAAAACCTTTTTTGTATCCAATTTCCCGTCGGTCTGAAGTTCCTTATTGCTGGATACAAATCCAACTGCTTTTCTGTTACATCTGGCGTACCTCAAGGATCAATTCTAGGACCCCTAATATTTAGTGTATTTATTAACAACATTCAGGAATGCTTTCATCATAACAAATTTATACTCTTTGCTTATGATACTGAAATAATCGTATTTATGAAAATTGAGGACTGCATCCTCCCACTAACTCCGATTATTGGCGCATTAACTTTCTTAACCATAATATTAATAACTGCACATGTATATTTTTCTCGCATAAACATACTACTGAAGATTTCCAGTATGCTCTCATGAATCAAATGGTCCCTAGGAAAAATGTTGTAACAGACACGGCGGATCACTCTGTCTTCCGTAGCAATCGCGCAAGTCACAAGAACTGTATACTGTTGGTGCAGGTGTCACCGCAGAATGGCCGGGCGTAGGGCAGCCGCGGCCGGCGAACGATAAGCTCCTGGGGAGGTATCGCTGCCTAGAGATCCCTTGCGGGGTCGCTAATAGGTAATAGGCAATAGGTAAAACCAAAGCTGTTTTATATTTATTTTATTATAATGAATTACCACTTGGTGATTTAAATATAAATGTTATTTGAAATCAAACAATCCTTTTTTGTGTTTTGAACGTTAGTAGATACCATTTTTTAAAAATATTTTTCTGGCAGCAAAGTTTACAACTTTACTGTTTTGTTTTAAATCATAACTTTTTTCAAAGAAATAAAATACGCTAACAAACTTTTCACATGGCTAGGTTATAATTAAGAATTTTTAGAATTATTGTTTTAATGTAGGTATAGATACCTATTGAAAAATATTTTTACTCTGATTTAGAGGTAATATAGTATCATGCAATAAATAAAATGCCTTTTTATAAGAGTAAGAATAAAAGATATTTAAAGTAATATATTCGAATAGTAAACCTAGAAGTTGATAAGTATAACAATGATATAGAGTAATAGAGTACTTGAGTAAAAGTTTTACCGAGAGGAATACTATAAAACCGCCCCCCTCAATTCATTAAAAAAAATTGTCAGACTAAATTACGCTACCTAGAAATTTCATAGAAAAAAGTCAAAATGAGAAAAATAACATTTTATTTCTAGTAACTTCCCAAAACACATATTTTACACATACAAATAAATAACATTATTTACAAAATATCACCATTAATAATTAATCTATATTGAGATCTTGGAAACGCGATTCAACCATTGCACGTTTCTTTGAATTTTTGGAGAACGCGTATCGTTGCCTTTCGTCTTCGTCAAAGTAAGATTTAAGAGTAGCTAACTTTTCGTAGTTTTTCTTGGTCAATATTGCAGCTTCTGGTAAATCTCCTCCATAGTGCGGTGGAAGGCATCTTTTAGGTAACTCTGTTTTGGAAAAATCATCATAGTCAACCGTCGGAGGAAAAATATTGAGCTGTAAAAATAAAATGTGCTTTAAAATGTACTTCGAGTACCGATATAGAAAAATATCATCAAATAGTCAAACGGTCCTAAAACAGTATAAAGATTAAAATATTCTTTTGGGCGTTGCTCGATAGGTGCAATAATTCGGATGATTCACTAATAAACATATGTCAATTGAAACTAGACCGGCAGTCCGCATCGAAGTTTTAATCCCAACACTTACCTATATAAGTGAAATATGGAACAAGCAGAGGAAGGGTGAAAGCAGAGTGAACGCGGACAAAGTGTGATATCTTAGACAATGTGTGGGAAATCAATGTATGGCAGAGTTAATAATGTTGAAATTAGGCAAAAGTGCAAATCTGAGACAGATATAATTGTATAACAGAGCACCATTTCACGCACCTAGAAGCCGTACGAATGCAAGTCAGAATTTACCAATTAATTGATAAATTCTGACTTGCAATTGCGATTGCTGAACAACATGAATATTTTTTTGTGTACATATCCGCAGATTAGCAGCTGTCTGCTTTTTATTTACTAACTTTTCATTAGTAATATTAATTTGCCTGATGTTCACAATCTACATTTAGTACCTAATATATTAAATAACCTGTAAAGTAATGTGGTTTTCAAGGAAGAAGTTCGGTAGTTTAAAAAAACAAAGGTTTGTTAGTTGACCATCAAAATAAGTCCAAATAAATTATTTTTTTCAGTGAGATTTCCTGACACTTAAAAGGGAAACCCCGTACCTGTCAAAACACAACACACATTGAAAAACATGGTAACCCGGAAACCGGAAACCTATTACAACACATAACACAATGCTATAATTTATCGGTTATTGTTTATATGAAAAAGTGACATCTCAAAGTAGTTCCTTTTCATGAATTTTTTCATATATTTTTAAGAAATTTTGCCGTACAATTAAATATTATAATTTTTACCGCATATAAGAAATCATTTTTCATACTCAACTTCCTATAGCGCTGAACTTTCTCATAGTAAAATACAAAACACATTACAAAAGAATAGTAAAGCAGATAAACGTGGTGAGAATGAATAGTAAATGTAGGACGAGGACGATCAAGAAAGACATGACATGATCAGATAAAGCAAAATCTCGAGTTCGGTCATGTCAAAAGCCGTCACAACCGAAGGACATGTATGACAAGAGGTCAGAGGCGGATTAACTGTCAACAGCGCTCTAGGCAAGGAACACTTGGCGTCCCCCCTCCATATAATCATGAAAAAAAATTCTCCAAAAAAAAAATCAGCAAGACTTTTTAAATACCTTTTTTTAAATTTTGAGCGCACAATTATATATATTTTAAATATTCAGTTTGAAAACATTCGGCATGACACTACATGGCTAACTCGCGGCTTGTGACGTCATACGTCTTTTATTTCATACAACTTTGAAATACAATTTAACAATAAAAATCTAATTCAAATTGGATTTTACGGTGATATTCTACAAAAACCAATATAATTTACTATAATTCAGCCATTACAACCAAATTCTGGGTAGGTTCCACATTCCCTATTGAGGAGTAGGCTGTAGTAAGGGCACTTTTGTAAAAATATCGAGTACTCAAGTAAGTTTTTGAGTTCATGCCAAGTTTGTACATAATTTTTTTTTCCTCTTCTTGCGAAGTCTGTATCTCAGTCAGTAATACATGGGAAATTATGCTGTCATCTATTAAAGGTTTAAGAAATAAAAAAAAGTGATCTATAAAAGAGCTATCTGGTTTATTGCCCCTCTTCATTATATTTTTTTTTTAAGTGCCAGCATCGCGCGCCCCTCGAAATCTGGCGCCCCTAAGCAGCTGCCTAGTCTACCTAAAAGATAATACGCCTCTGCCAGATGTATTAATGTGGAAGAAGCTAGGAATGCATGTCACGATAGATGTGTGTTGTGGTTTATCCTCTGCCTATCCCTAAGAGGAAATGACGTGAGGATAGTAGTATTGGCAGTAGTTTACATCTACATCAATAAACACTTCAGCTCTATTTGCCTTCTGGAGCTTTTTAAATCAAAACTAAAAAAGTAATTTGACTGGAATTTTCGTTTTATACGTACCGTCGGGATAGAAGAACAACGACACATGTGATTTTCTTCAACTTTACGTGAGAGCGGTTAAATTGTTTTTTAACACATTATGTCACAACTTGATAAGTACAAAAGTATATCGTTTGATAGTTGGGTTAGTTATATATATATTTTTTTCAAATCTGAAAAAAAAGCCTTAATATAACTTTTTTAATATCAAATATAAAAGAAAGCGAACGTCGCATTTTTCGCACATCCGTCGTTGTTCTATGATCCCGATGATAAGTAAAAAAAAATATTTACCAATGACATAAGTTCTTTCTTCATAAATGGCTTGACTAGCATCAGTACTTTATCAAAAAATGGTATCGTATTCATAATGTATATTTTCTTAATTTTCATAGGCATTCCTTCCTGGATGTATGTAAAAAATTTAGCTAGGGAGCTGTAAGAAGAAAAATCATATAAATTTATTAAATTAAAAACTTAGATATTTCATCAATAAATTATTTTTAAAAATGGCACAATCTTTTCATATTTCCCATTGAAAAATAAATATTGGTCAACCGCCGGAGCTAACAGAAAGAGCGCCTTGTCACTTACTGAATAGAGACAAGAATATACACGTTTGCATGCGGTGTTGGAATGCTTTTTTTTTTTTTTTTAGTAAAATATTGAGGTAAGGCTGGCCGGCCTGGGCATGTAACTCACATATAATCTCTTTCAGGATTTATTTTGTTTTATTTTTTTATTTTATTTGGGAAACCAACAGTTCTACATACATATTTATAGTAAACAGATATAGTCTATAAACTTCGAACCAATAACAGATTTCTACAAAGTATACAAAGTTAGTAAAGAAAATATATTACATATTATATAAATACATGTAAGTTTGTATAAACTATATATAAAAATGTTATTTTCATGTACTCGTATATATTTTTCAATAACCAAAAGAACAGTAATTAATGAAAGAACAGTAAGTTATTGTAAATTGGGCGGGATTACGACAAGGATGCTTGAAGAAAGGATGAGGGAAAGGGAGATGTACATATTTATTATTATAATGTCTACTAAGTTACGTAATGCATTTTAAGTGTAAATTTTTAATCTGACAGAGTGATGTTTGTGTAGTCTATGTCTTTAAATTTTGAATTGTACTCTGAAAAAGTCCTACGAAAAAAAGGATTTTCAACCTACGATGTTTTACTTATTGGTACATGAAATAGGTGGTACCGTCTACAAATCCTAGCTGGCACACGAATTGTTATTAAATTAAGTAGTTCTGCACAGTCAACTATTCCTGTCATAATTTTGTGAAGCAGTAGTTGGTCCGCACATACTCTGCGGTATTGTAGAGAAGTGATTCCATGTTAGGTGGAGGCAGCGAGAGTTGATACATAAGAAATACCGGTAAATGAAATAACATTATAAATAATGAATGGGATCGATATTTTCTGGGTGATGTGGGGGTTTATAGACAAAAAAAGGACAATTTCAATTGTACACAATGACATTGTAATTCAATAACAACTAGGTACCTACTTAAATCATTATACAATATTGAAGTCAACAACGCCAAGCAGATAAGACAAAAACCATCCTATAATTATTAACTATGAAGTTAGTTACAGTTTACAGTAATACAATGGGCCATAGGTACTCAGGTCGAGAATTACAAGCGCAAACCGAAACCGTTCATTACATGTTTGTTGTTAAACTAAAAACCAAACGGAAAATTTGATAAGACTTCTGTTCTATGCAATAGAGCTATAGGGCTTTTCTAGTGAATTATTACTCTGAGGTTAAAACGTTTCATACATGATTATCTCATCCTTGTGAAACAAAAAATTTATTTAAAAGAAAATAATTACAAATGTTTTTAGTTTACTAATTTCAGTAATCATTAGTTAATTATACCTTGATATCGAAGCGTGTGTAGCAAAGTTGTTTTATATTTATTTTATTATAATGAAGTAAGTATTTTAAATATAAATATTATATGTATTTAAAAATAAACTAAAACCACTGCCGGAATAGCGGTTCTGGCACGTTCCGGCACCAGTGCAACCCTGGGGTTTTATTCTGAATCTTCTCTACCCCCTAGAGAGTGGTTAATTTGGGGTTTTTTTTTATGCAACGACGCATTGCTTTATAATGGCCACACTGGTGATTAAAGTGAAATGACTTATAAAACTGTTTAAAAAAACAAACACGGTTTGGTCAATTCAACTTAATTAAGTATTTTGGGTAATGCTTAAGGTCGCAATAATGTTCTAAATGAAAATCATCATGTTTTATTTCACGTGTTCATATTTATTTGACGTTTAATCATCAGTGTGGCCATATATGAAGCAATATGTAAACGCATACAAAAAAAAAAAAATCTAGCCAATTCGTTTTTAATGGAAATTGTTAAGAGAAATAAAAATTACTGTATTTTAAAAACATTATTCTGTGTGGGTGTCTCAATGACATAATGTTATTGATTTTGTGTTAAATGTCTAATCGCACCTTTAGAACGAAAACGACTTAACTAAAAAAACCTTAAAATGAGTTAAGATCACAAAACGACTTCAAAATCGGTCTCTTTGTTACTCAGAGAATTTAGGTTCCGTGTCAGTACGGAAGCGACGCTATTAGTGTTGTGTTTATATTGCTGTGTGAAGTCATGTCATTTCGTGAATAAATAAAAATGTGTGTTGAGTGACCTGATCTG
Source organism: Micrasema longulum (assembly GCF_059751315.1). NCBI lineage: Eukaryota > Metazoa > Arthropoda > Insecta > Trichoptera > Brachycentridae > Micrasema > Micrasema longulum. The sequence continues at coordinate 899,447 of NW_028277211.1, forward strand.
ACCTAATGAAAATTATGTCTTATGTCATTATTTTATTTATCAAAGCACCTCTGATTGTTTATCTAATACCGACTCATTGAATAAATGTCTTGTTTAAACTTATAATAATTTATTTTTATTACGCTTTTTTCGTAGATTCATAGCTGAATGCCTTCGGTTTAATTTTTAACTCAAATTTAGATCTTACTTCGAAAACTATGAAACAATCGACGAAAGAATACGAAGGTGTCACAATATACATTCTTCTTTTACAGTTTCCCAAAAAGTTGTTTTTTTTAGTTGAGTCGTTTTCGTCCTAAAGGTGTGTTATGGTCATTTATATCAATATTTGTATATGAGTTTTGGGTATAAAACAATTTATAATCCCAAAAAGAGTGTGAATCATACTTTTATGAAAAGGCAAATCGAGTATTTTTATGACGCAATAAAGTTTCATTGAATTCTGAAAGTGTAAGTTTGTTTCAAAGTTCATTAAAACAAGAGGCAAAAAATGCAAAAAATACACAATATCGGTACCCACCTTATGTTAACTCTTGTTAGATGTGCTAATTTTACTCCTCGCATATCAAAGAGTAGACAAATACCTTTGACCGGGCCAATTTCGTACACACAACTCTCTGAAAAAATGTCTGATTTAGTAAATATATCAATTAGATACAAAATATATACTTTTCTGTTAGTACATACACTTTTTGTCGAATTTTTAATTATTACATAATTTTGCAGTGAAAACATATTTCATTTATGTATTTAAAAAAATAATGTCAAGAAAATAACATTAAAAGAGTCATTTCTTAATTTTTAATATTTTTTATTTACCTACTTTATAAAATATTTAATACGCAAAGGTAATTTAAGAGTTCTCTTTACTAGGAAAACCTGTTCTGTGGAGGACTTCACAGGGTTCAATTTTTTTATACGTATTTCACATGTCACTCAATTTATTTTTTATTTCTTCTATCCTGATTTTCAGCCAGATTTTGATTTCTCTTTTGAAATATTTTTTTATTATTAGTTAATATTATTTTATTTACATATTGACATTAGTTTATTTATTTTCAATACAGTAAAATGGCAAGGTAATGCTTATTTCAAAACATAATTATTGAATAAAAATAAAACAGGATAAAATAATAAGTAAAATACAAATAAGAAAATGTGTGTACTGTTTATGAAATTTGTTCTATTGGTCTGTATAAATTGGTTATGTTTGTTATGATTATGTTTGTTTATATTGTTTATTATGTTAATGATGATTAGGTTGATTAGATTAATTACGTATTTTTATTATTATTATTACGTTAACTTTGTTAAATGACTAATTTAAGGCATGTTTCACATTTTGTAAAATGTTTCCCTCGGCACGGGACAGTGAGGGAATATTATTCTGTTTAAATAATAATATTCCCTCGCTATATTTGCGTTCTTATGTCATACCCAAATATTTAATTTTGAGGGCCATTTTCATCATCATCATCAGTGGCGCTACAGTCCGTTGAGGGCCCTGGCCTCCTCCAGAATTCGTATCCATTCGTACCTGCACCCTGCGGCTCTTCTTCAGTTCGTCAGGGCCATTTTCAACGAGTTCTAAATAACTCACTATTAGAAAATGGGAATCAAGTTGGGGTAGAGTGGGATTCGAACCACGGACCTTTGAGCCGTGAGTCCGAGACACTAGCCACGGGACCACAACCCGATTCAAATCAATCAAATCAATGCGAAATATTTTTTTCATAAAAAGACGGTACCAAAATTTGTTTATATTTAACTTGAATATTTCTTTATCGATTCGTGTATTTTATTTATTAAAAATATACCACTTACTTTAAAATTCAATAAAAAAATACTTAAATATTATATACGGTAGCATAAAAGACGGGGATTCGTCACAACACGCCAATATAATCATATATATCAACATGCTTCCGCCCACGATTGGTATATACGAATATGTATGAAGCAACGGCTCAACGTGTGATTTAAAAGTGTTCCCCCTCCACTCCATAAACACCATTTTTGGTTTTGTAAACGCACTTTTATACAAAACTTGTCTGTGTATAAGTTAAAAATATGTTTAAAAAACTTATCATTTTTTACTTTTTATGGTGAATTCTGAATTTGGTTCCACAGTGCGTCGGTTGGCGTGCCAATCTACTAAATCAACTTTTTACTGTCTCCTAACTTCCTTCCATATTCTCTCGTCCCACCTGCGGACAAGCCTCCAGCGTAGAGGCTCCAGCTTAGCGGGTTATTCCTTTGTGTATATATTGTAATTTCTCACCCATTGTCATTAGAAGAAGTTTGATGGCAGGATTGAAGTTATACTTGTCCGGGGCATAGTTTACTAGTCCGTGATATATGATCGTGTAATCATCCGCAGTCTTCTCTGGCAGTACAGAATAATCCCTAAAACAACACATAATAATATGACTTGATTTATTTATTTATTATGCGGCACAAGTGCCTTTTACAATATAAAATATAACAATATAATGAGTAAGTTAAATATATAAAAATTAAAAACTAAAAAACAATATCAAAACATGGGTATAAAAAGAAAAATAAGAATAACAAGAAATATGTACATATACATGTATGTATGTCACCATACAAAAGATATAAAAAATATAAAACGAATAAACACCAGATCATTAGCATGTAGCTTTTGCAAATTATTAGTTAATCGTTACTATAGAATATCACAACATATTTATAAATAGATGATTTGAACTCACAGACTCGAGTTAAAAATGTCGATAAGAGAGGTACATTCGTTTCCTAGTCTGTGTATACGCGGTATTGGTGAGTATGATCTTCATAATCCGAGAATGTAATGTATCTGGACCGTCTGTTCTTGAATATAAGGTGATTAGTTCTATAGTTCGGGTACCAGTCCAGGGACAATGAAATATTGCTGTGAAAAATCACTTTAAAAACAAACATTTTGTGTTGATTTTACAAGAAATCGAACCCAGGACTGCTTGATAGGCGAACTCTCCAACAACTTCACTACGAGGCGGATGTATCTCCATTTGATTCACTTTTTCAAGATTTTCTCTTGAGAGTAGCCATCTAGTTAAACATTCGTAAACTGCGAAGTGATGTACAATGCAAAATATACAAATAAAAAAATACAAACAAATAAAACCAAAAAAACAATAATGGGACTTAAACGCAAAGGGAGGTGTTTTCAGCCTCGCAGCAACGGAATCTATCGATCTTTTGAAAGAGAAGTTTGATAATCGAATAACTTCTCAAAGAACAGACGTGAATTAGCTACCAAGATCATGCGATTTAACACCATTGGACTTTGTATTGTGGGGTTTTCTTGAAATGTAAAGTTTATGCGGATAATCCTCAAACTGTTTAACACCTCAGAGACATCATCGAGCATACCTCGGTTTATTACGTTAGTCTTCTTTGTTTATTCTCAATTGAAAAAACATTTCAAAAAGTATATTGTTAAGTGTCCTCATCACGAGTAACCCCAGTGCCCCAGTGAGGTCACATTATTTTTATTATTGTTTATAGTTTGTAAGAGTAAAATATGAATAAATAAATATGCAGTTTGAGGCAAAAGAATTGTTAAAAAAAAATATTGAAAAAAAAAACTTATATAATTATATATACAGGGTGTTCTTTAAACCCTGTTACATCTGAAATCACGATGATCAGTATTGGCAAGAAGACATATTAGCATATTTAAAAACATATTTAGAACGAAGAAAATTTTGAAAAATAAAATATTTTTAAAAAACAAATGGTTGCTCACTTCTGCAGGGGAGAAGCGAGAGAGGCGCGGCCATGCGGTTAACGGTGTATCAGACTCGCCGCTCCCCCCTCCTCGTTCAAGGTTTAAAGAACACCCTGTATATATAATTATGCGAAATAGATATTGAAAATTTTGGTAAAAGATTGACAGCCTAATGAGCTAGCAGATGAGGTCACTTAAACGACATTTTTTTAATGATTAACCGGAACCAATGTACTTTAATTTCCAATAACAATAAAATTCACACAGTTTACGTATTTTATTTAAGATAAAAATGGACACATCAAATTTGAACAACTTTTAAAAGATATGCATCCGACCCATCATGACCTACAGGACGGAAGTGAGAGCCGATACCAACAGAACAAAAAACCTCATCGTAGCGGAAATGAGAATCCAACGTTCCATCGCAGGCAGAACTCTTAGAGATCGGATCAGAAATGGGACGATAAGGTCTGTCTGTGGTGTTGAAAACATAGTGAGGTGGGGAAGAAGCACAAGGCGCTTTTGGAGTGACCATGTGGACCGCACGGAAGATACAAGCCTAGCGAAAAAAGATTGAAAACCTTAGCAGCAGAAGACTTCCAGGAAGGCCGCCGAAAAAATGGAAGGACAGCCTGCAGCCAAAACAGGTCATACGAACTAGACCAAGAGGAAGAAAAAGAAGAACACAAAAAGGCTAAATCTTATTCTTCGGGTAGGCCTTGTGGCTTGTTTCAAGAGGGATTAGCCAGGTTGATTTTTAGCTCTCGATTCATGTCTTTGGTGGTTTGCCCGGGAGCCGTCTATCTTGGGTTGGCCGTGCAACGCAATGTGAGGGAGTCTGGATGGCTTCATTCTCCTCACATGTGCAAACCAATGTCTTCTCCGTTGCCTGCTACACCTAGCGACATCTTCGATCTCGCATATTTCCCTTATCTTTGAGTTCCTTACTCAGAGACTAAATGACCCAATAAATTATTCTACATTTAATTAAAGCACTTATTTAGATTTTGATATGGAACAGCAAATAGATATCAATAGAGCTAAATTCGCGTAGTCTTTGAATAGGCGAGTAAAAATAATAATTGGTATCTACTATAATAGATTTGTTATTATAAAATAGCGCTGCCTGTTTGTCCCGTACGAGTTTTGGAAAATAAAAATTTATGAGATTCGTTAAATCAAGGACGTCCAACCAGCCCTCATTTTTTTTAAGCATTTCGTCCAAATGTGCTTCGATTAGATAATGCTTTTAAATTATGTTTACTTATAAATGAATTATAATTAACCCGTTCAAAGGGAATCGATAGTTTAAAGACAATAAAACTTAAAAATTTACAATGAACTTTAAAAAATTTAACTAGTAATATTTTGAAGTAGATTTCTAGTTTCTACTTACAAAGCTGCACCAGTATCAATCAGGGTTTGCATAGACACATCTCTGTCGTCAAAATGTTCCGGGGATCTATCTCTGACGGAATAGTACGTCTTGATACACTTCTTGGTATCTTCCATGATGAGGTTGCAGGAGCTGTGGAAGCAGAGGAGAAGCTTCTCACTGATGTCGTGAGGAATAACACTGCTGGAGTCCGAACTTATTACCCATCTCTTCAGCTCTTCAATGTCGGATTCCTTGAGTAATGGATCCTTCTCGAAGCACGCCTTGTAATCCCATGGAAAATCGACTGGCATTTTGAACGACGAAATGGACCCGGTGGATCTTATATCTTGTTACTGTAAAAGAAAATACAAAATAAGTTATCATCGGATCTAAATTTGTTGCAACAGCCGGTCTTCAAACATTGCGTGTGTGCGTGAAAGAAATTGAGTGGAGATTTGTCTACTTTTTTGTGAACTGGTTTTTGCATTTGCCTGTCACGCCCGAGGTCATGGATTCGATTTTCGGCAAGGTTGACAAGACATATTATTTATATGATGGGGGGGGGGTTTTTCTTTGCAATATATTTAAGTACCTGGACTGGCACCTGAAGCGTAAGACTGATCACCTTACCTTCTTGTAACAGATGATTGAGATTTGTTGAATTTCATTCATCAATATAGAGCTCTATGCACTATAGTGGGTGGATTAGAGCTTGATGACAATTTAAAAAGGCTAAAAATCAAAATGCTCACTTTGTGGATTATTTATCATCATCATCATCATCATCATCATCAATATCACTATCCTATAATAGGTACCAACGGTGCATGGGGATTATTTATTTATTTTAACACTTTATATACATATTCATAAGGTAATTTCTTACCACCTACCCAAACCATTCAATTTGAGAAAATAAGTGGTAAATAACAGTATGATATTGTAGGTATATTATAATATTTTCATTCTAAAACAGAACTTTAAAAAATACAAATTTTTAGAAATAGAAATGAACTAAATATCTACACTGTACTTTGAAAAGAGGAGGGGGAAAGAGGGAAGGAAAGAGTTAGGAGAAAGGAAAAACTCAAATATTTCAATCGTGATTTAAATATTAATAAAGAAGAGGGCGTCTCTGAGGTAAATGGGTAGATTATTCCACGGTCGAGCAGCTACTACTGTGAGAGATAAATGGGTATTGAAAGGGTTCTCTCGTTACTAGAATGATGAGATAGCCCATGCTGTGATGAAGGTTGAAAGAGCTCTCTCAGATAAACAGGCGAAGTGGGATTATTTAAAATATTATGAAGAAGTGATGAACTGTTGCACGAAAATAGTCGGAGTACTACGAAATCGGGTTATGCTTAGTGTTTTTTTAATAATTGAACAGTGGGAAAAGTAGACGGTTTCTGCAAAATAAATTTTATAATTATTTTTTTTATTTTTTCGACCGGTAAAATATTTGTTTTAAAAGTACCACCCCATCCGATTTTCCTTAAAAGATAGGTATTACTATTTTTTTAAAGTTCGAGATTAGCAAAAATTTACAAATCTGCTTTCCTTCCATACTTTTTACTTTTATTTGCTTTTTATATATATTGATAATTTTGATGTTTTTTTCATTAGTTTAGTACGTACTATTATTTGGCATATGATTTATTGCTCCTATTTCTTATATTTCTTACTGTAGTATTGAGTGAGTTTCTAAAATACATATCTCAATTATCATTTCAATTATGCTTTTATATATATATTCTTTTTCTGTTGATTTAAATGATACTCTTATTTTGTTTTTTTTTAATACTGCTATATTTTACTATTATAATGTTGATTTTAATGATACCATTATTTCGTATATTTGATTATGTGTGATTCTTAATTTGTATAATTTATATTTTAAAAATTATTTCTGCTTCCGTTACACATTCGTTGTCAAACAAAAATTTGCAACGTGCAATATAGCGAAATCCCATCTATATGAAAAAATATTTAATGATTTAATGCCAAATATAAAACAAATTTTAAAATAAAAATAACTGCACATAAAAATAGTGTAGCGAGAGATTTCTTTGAAAAGATAGTAGATTAATAAACGCAGTTCTTTATATAATTGGTACACATATTATTTATATTCTTTTAATTAAATCAATTTTGTGTAAAAAATACGTATGCTTTTAGTTCTTAATAATTTTTATATTACTTTTTAAATTTACATAATTTTTTTCTTTGCAAAGGAAAAATAATAAACCTGCTGACAAGCCGGTTTCGCGGTTTAGTGGGTTTCATTAGTTTTCCTTTTATATTTTCTGTTCATGTTTACCTTCTCAAATAAAAATAAATACAAAAAAATGTATTATTTATATATTTTTAAAATTATAAATTATACTTTATTATTTATGTTTAAGCAACACGTATTCTTGGCACATATATATATATATATATATATATATATATATATATACTTTTTATTGTACGGATTAACCTACATAGATAGATGCAATAAAAAAATATTGGAAATATATAGACAATATTGTAATGTTAGGGATTATATTTAAATGTTTTTTAAAGTAAGTACGTATTGTATTAAAACTATTTTTAATATGTAAATGAATTTTTTTTTCTTAATGACCAATAAAGATATTATTATTATTATTTGTATAATAATGATTATTAATTTCGTACCAACACTTATGTATAGAAGTGAAACATGGAAATAGCAGAGGAAGGATGAAAGCCGAGTGAACGCGGTTAAAATGCGATCTCTTAGACGAATGTGTGGGAAATCAATGTATGACAGGGTTACGAATGATGAAATCAGGCAAGAGTGTAAATCTGAGGCAAGTATATTTGATAAGATTAAGGAAGGGTCTCTAAGATAATTTGGTCACGTAGAACGAATGGACGACGAAAGAATGGTAAAACAAGTATATATGACGAAAATGAACAGTAACGTGAGACGAGGACGACCAAGAAAGACGTGGCATGATCAGATAAACCAAAATCTTAAGTCTGGTCATGTCAAAAGCAGACAGAACCGAAGGGCGTGTATGAAAAGATGTATGAATGTGGAAGAAGCTAGGAATATATGCCATGATAGACGTGTGTGGCGGTCCATTCTCTCTGCCTACCCCTACGGGGAAATGGCGTGATGGTAGTAGTGGTATTAATTTCTGGCATTTGATTAGCTAGGCATTTATAATTAAGTAGTTTTAGTTTTTTTTTGTTATTGTTATATTAGTAAAGAACTACTTATACTCAAAAAGATAAAAAATCTACATCTTAGAACAGGCTGAGCCGTGTTAGATGGAGACTATCCTAAACAGAGAACGCTCCGTTTTCATTTTCTATTCACTAGTTTTGTATAGATTCTCTGTTATTGAATATGTTGTATACTTATATTATGAAATAAATTTATAAAATAAAAAATAAGCGATAGCGCGCCTTATTACTCTAAGATTTAATGAATATTTCATATTATCTACCTTGCCGGGAATCGAACCCGGGATCTCGGACATGAGAGCTAACCATTTCATCACGGGGCGAACATTAGTTGAACTCGTATTCGTCAGCAACGTAAATTATTTGAAGAACAACCTTTCACTGGCACAACGTACTTAGTACAATGTATAAAGGGCATAAAAATATATTACGTATGTAAATTAATGATTGAATTTAAAATGAATCATTGTTTAGTGTAAATAAAGAAACAAATAACGTCCTTGGGTTACATAAAAACATACGTACAAATTACACATACAAACAATAACAATTAAGTTGCAGTTTGGCAGTCTTGACCTGTAATCCGCATAATATGAAGGTTCGTCAGTTTTTGTAAACTGTTTATGAAAAGGAATAATTACTACACCTTCGAAGATAAAAATATAGTCGACATCATGCCCTTTCCGCACTTAGTGGTGCATAGGACTCTATATTGATAAATTAAATGCGACATATCTCGATCATCTGCTACGTAAAGGTCAGGATCAGCCTATCAACTATTTAAAACCACCCCTTTAAATAAATATTTCGTGTCAACCATGTCGGGAATCAAACCCAAAACCTATGCTTGCATGGCGGGCAAACGCGTTTACCACTACATCACGAGGTCAATAAAAAATAGGCCGGTGACAAAATATGGTAGTATCCGTTTAATCTTTTGTAAAGCAAAAAAATATTAATATTAATATTGAAAGATTTTTCGTAAAGCAAATATAGAAATTGCTAGCATTATAATTATTCTGGTCAATTTTAGTGATATATGTGTCCGGGCGGATTAAGAATACAGTTCTGTGTGTGAAATAGGACCAGAATTCTAGACGAGTGCTTTCGACTCGATGGCTGCTCTCGGGTAAAAATCCTAAATAAGGAAATCGAGTGGAGATAAGTCCGCCTCGCAGTCTAGTGGTTGGCGCGTTCGCCTATTTTTTTATATTTTTTTTATCTATCATGCTCGAGGTCCCGTGTTCGATTCCTGGGAAGGTCGGCATGAAATATTAAGGTGGTTTATCACTGCAACGCCTTACCTTCATGTAACAGATGATCGATATACGCTGCATTTAATGTACTAATTTAGTACCCTATGCACCATGTGGTGCGGGCAGGGGTATTATGATGACAAATTTTGTGAAAATCACACTGTACACTACACATAAAATCTCTTCAGTGGTATATGAACATATTGTTGGTGTATTATAATATTTTCATTATAAAATAAAATATTGCTGAACATATTATCTATTTTTTAATTTAAAAAAAAAATTATTAAATATCTACACTATACTATGAAGAGAGGAGATGGTAAAGAGGGAAGGAAAGAGGGGAGAGAAAGGAAAAACTCAAATATATGTTTACTTAAATTATATGGGAATCACGCAAAAATAATACGTATGTATGTATGTATGTCTGAGATTATTTATGAATTAAAAACAATGAAGAACTTCAGCCCTAGTGAAATTGGATACAAAAAAATATTTTTAATTTATTCTTAAGCGCGGTAAAATTTTGAACAATAAATTGTATGCCGAAGTTTTTTAAAAATGTATGAAAAAAGTAATAAAAATGATTTTAATAAAAACGAACTACTTTGAACGACGTCACTAATTATTTCGAATAAACCAATGATAAAGATATTTGCGATAGATCTCCGGCTTATGGTAAGTCAACTGATCAATCAGCAGAACTTATCGAGAAGAAGGAGAAGAGGATTTGAGATATCACACGCTGAGTAACTTAAAAATACAAAACTAAAAAAAATCATAACGCTGATAATACGAAACATATATTTTTTTAAATATATTTTTCTGACATAGTTTTATAGTCCATGAACAAATAAAAAAAAACCACTGAACATCCTCATAGGCTCTTCTGTAAATTTGCTACATGTCGTTTAGTAACTATTTTCTTTCCAGCGTCGATATAATATCATCTATAATTGTAATTTAAATATGATGAAGCAATATTTGAATAAATTCGTGAATACACTAAATCAAATTAGGTTATCAGAAAATTATTAACTATCAAAATACTTGTTGCCCAAAATTCTAGAATTTAATAAACCTTGATTCATTCGACGAACTGTTTTATGAATATAGTCATCAATAAAATATTTTTAACAAGTAATATTAATTTATTATTACAGCAAGCGTAATAATTTACGACTTCAAGGTAACTAAATCTATCAGTAGACTCAATAGAACCATGAAGGTCACGTGAATTATAAGTTTAAGAGGATACGCGGTCAGATTTTTCTTCAGACAAACGTATTCTCGTATTTTCTCCTTGGATTATGGCACCAGAGAGATCATTTTTAGTACAGATATTTATCATTAGTTTATATTATTTTATTTTTTAATAACATGTTTCCTATACCTGAGTATACAGGGTGTTCTTTAAACCCTGTCACATCCGAAACCACGATGATCAGTATGAGCATGAAGACATATTGGCACATTAAAATATTTTTTTAGAACAACTAAAATCTTAAAAATGAAAGATAAATAACAAACAAATGGTTGCTTACTCCTGTAGGGGAGAAACGAGGACGGGGAGGGGGGAGCCTGATACACTGTCAACCGCGCGGCCGCGCCCCCCTCGCTTCTCCCCTTCGAAGAAAGCGACCATTTGTTTTTTTTAAATATTTTATTTTAAAAATTTTCTTCGTTCTATTTTTTTTTTTTAATATGCTAATATGTCTTCTTACCCATACTGATAATCGTGGTTTCGGATGTGACAGGGTTTAAAGAACACCCTGTATAGAAACTAGGACCAATGCAGTGTTTACCTGCGAGTAAAAAACTAAACAAATAAAACGAAAACAGAAAATAATAAATTAGTGTCCACCCACCCTAATTTACCATGCCGTGTGGATTGGGACGATACATGTGAGATGGGCCTTTTATATGAAAAATATTATTCACGTACCTACAGTGCGTTCGAATGTTTAATACGCCTATGTTAATGTGTTAGTACTGTCAAGGTGTATTTACCCTACTACTTTGTAGGGGTTTGTAAAATATGATGATTTAACAGATTCAACCTCAAGGAATAAAGAAATAAAAGATTTGAAGTTACTTATAATTCCATTTTTGGTTTATTGAACACACGAAATGATTTGACAGATTAAATAAATAATACTATGTGAAGTGAATTTGAATGCTGGCGGAGGCAGAGAAGGGCGAGTGACGTGTCACACGTTTTCAATATTTTATTCGGTCTAAATATTTTTTTAAAGATGCTAATATGTCTTCCTGCCTATACTGATCATCGTAGTTCCGGATGTGACAGGGTTTAAAGAACACCTGTATGTAACGTCAAAGCAAACACAATATCTTACAAAGCCAATTTTTTTTCTTTGGAATGACGTTGTAACCTTTATTATTTTATTTTACTTTTGGTGCTCATTTGTAAATATGAGAAAAATGGACACGGATGGAATAATGTCGCAATCCATTGAAAAAAACATAAAATCTATGTTTGATTTTTGAATAGATACAATTTTATTGAGATTTTTCAAGTCATCAAATATTATAATTTATAGTATACAATTTTATTACAATGATAATGATAATGATTATTTCAAGACGAGGTATTATTACGCAGTTTGCCCGACTCATGAAAATCTTAATTAATTATGAAGTATTTGTTATTTAATATATTTATGGCTTGTAAGATAGAATAGATAATAATGATATTAAAAAGTATAAAATAGTACGTGATTATAATTTCTGAATATGCATTATGAGCCTAAATGATGTGCTAAGTCGTGTCTTCTATATATTATATGTAATATGCCGCTGTACTTTGAGTGGGGACCAAGGTCTTGCAAATAGTAAAAGATGAGAGATTTATTAAAGTACAGATTTTTTATGGCGGATTACCACGAGTTATGTGTGATATATTTTTTTAATTTTTTTTTTATTTAAATTTTATTGATAAACCCTTACGGGTTACATACATTTAACAAAATGTTTTCACTTTTAAAATTCACATTCTACTGTTAATAATAATATTTTTAACATCTTTTGCAAAGGTTGTCTGAGTCTTTTGTTTAGTTTTGTCTGGTAGTTTATTGTATAATTTCAGTCCATGGTTTAAAAGTCTCGATTGTCCTTTTATTTTATTTTATTTTTATTTTATTTTATTTAGAAAACATACAGTCATACAAAATCAGTATTAAAAACAACAATTTTTTAACATAAAAAGACCAATTAAGTTTTCATAAATTAAAAAGATATAAACATTAAATGTGACAAAAAATAAAAAATAAATAAGAATTTTAAGTGAAAAAAGGATAATTGTTGACATTTGCGTTTTCCATGGAGGTAATAAATTAAAATAAATAAAAATACCGAATGTACACTTTTCTCGTTTAAAAAGATTGTATATGATATTTTTCTGATATTCTCGTATTGTGTTCATGTTTACTACAATTTTTTTCAAGTTTTAATTCTTCGTCTACTAATAAGTGTTGTTGTCTATAAATAAGTGTTTTTGCATAAACACAAGCAACTATCTATAACGCACATATTCAAAACAATTCTAAATATCTTTGATGTAAAAGAACTGGCAGCTTTCAAAAAGAACTGGGAGTGCGGCTAGGAGTAGCAGGTGCCATATTCAACAGTATGAAAGCTGTCTGGTGATCAAAAATGAACTGAGTGAAAACCAAATGCCGCCTATGTAAACGCCTGCATAACACCTCCTCTACGGATGCGAATCGTGGCATCTCACTAGGCCCCGAAACAGCGAAATTCTGAGTTTTGAGAATAGGTGTCTCAGAAGAATCTCGGGTGTGCGGTGGTTTGACTTTTTGAGGAATGAAATAATAAGAGAACGGACGCAGCAAACTCCGGTGACAACTGTCGTCGTCGTAGAGGAGGTTGGTTAGGCCATATACTGCGGATGCCTTCTGAGAGTCTTAACCACGCTTGCCTCCTTTAAAAGATATAAGGTTCTCGACGTCCTGGACGTCCACTGCTGACTGTTGGTCGGCAGCTTATGTGAGAACTTCGGGACAAAAACCTGAATTGGAAGGACGCAAAGAAGTTGGCGGCACCCGATAGAGGTGCGTATTCTCCAACTAGGGAGCGGACATGAAATGATGATGATGATGAAAAGAACTTTTAAAGTTAACATTTACAACAGAGATGAAGAACTTTTAGAGAAGGGAATATAGAAATCTAGGCATCCACAGGGATTATGATCTGTCATTGGCTGGTTTGAGTGGCCACTTTACACACTGTGTAATATTCACCATTTTGCCTATATTTTAACATCTATATTCCTTCAAATCTTCTACCTGTTGACGTTTGTGAAGATAAATAGCTGAAACCTTTATTGTTGCGGGTGAGATTCATATCATTGACCACTCAAACCAGCCAATGACAGTTCATAAGCCCTGTGGATGCCTAGACTTCTATATTCCATCTCTAAAAAGTTCCTTATCTCAGTTGTAATATATTATTAACAGCTCCCTAGGCGGTTTAATCCAGTCCTTGTCTTAAAAAATTTGGACAAACTCAAAACATTGTTGAACTTTTAAAGGTTAATTTTGCATTATGTCAATCGTATCCATTTTGGAGTGCGGTATAATCGGTTGGGGTGGTGCGAGTGACATAGTTTTAAATAGTTTATGTGTTGCACAAAAATCAATAATTCCACAAATCACAACTAATGACCATAGCAATTATACGCTAAAGCAATACTTACATACACATTGGAAAACTATTCTTACTCGAGCGAAAGACATAACCCCAACAATACAACACATACAAATAATATAATCACTAGATCCTCAACACAAAGACAACATAAACAAATACAAACTAATACCACTTTCGGACAAAGGGACTGAGATTATTATTTTATTAAAATCTATAACCTACTTCCACTGTCCATTAAACCAATTAGTCACAAGAAAATGTTCAAATAGGCTATAAAAAAATGGAAAGTGGAGGTAGGTAGATGTAAAATGGATTGCCTCATTCGCCCAAATCAATATTGAATCACCTGCTCCATAAACGTATAGTTTATGTTATGTTTTTGTTATTTTATTGTGCGTTTTATAATACAGGTATACAGTAATTAAATATTAACATAAATACGTAGTGTTTAAAAATGTCTTAACATTCTGTAATGTATCTCTGTATTTTTAGTCTTCTTTGTATATTGTTACAAGTAAAAATTAAAAAAAAGTTTTTTTTAAGTGTCCTTGGCACGGGTAACCCCACCCCAGTGAGGACACATTATTATTTGAGTTAAAAAAAGCAAAAATTTGTCCAGTATGGATATGTAACCTTTGATTAATAAAATAGTATTTTCAAACAATTAAATGTTACATTCCACAGTGCAAAAAATTAGAAGTAAAAAGTGGCCGACCAACAGATATAATTTAATGATTATTTTAAAAATATTCCGTACCTATAAAATTATAAGATTTTTGATAAAAATTAAAAAACATATCAATCTGTCTGTCGAAATTAAATTTTTCTTTTTATCTTGATCAAAGCGTTAATCATTTTGACACGGTAGTTATGAGATAACCTGCATTACTATTTTGTGGATTAAAGATAAAAATATAATTATCGTAAAAAACATAAATGAAAAATCAAACAGATTTATTTCTTAGGATCGAAGGTTATCACGGTCACTTTAATCAATATGTTTCTTTTAATTTAATTTAATTTTGTTTATTCATAAAAACAACAGCAATACAAAAAAATATACACAACATTATAAAAAAACATCAAATAAAGCCAAATCAGTTTTCTACATAAAACAATTATAAAAATCCAGTTCAGTTAGATATTAATACAAGTAGAAGTGCATGTGTGCGAGTTTTTGTGTGTGAGGATGCGTGGGTAAGTGAGTTGAGTGTGGTTTAGGTAGGTATGTGAATATGTGTGTGAGTGTATATGGGTGTGAGGGTGGGTTTATGATCAGGGTGAATGTGTGTTTGATATGGGTGAATAGAAACATCTAAAAAAAACACTTTGGGTGATAACGTGTGTGTTGGATTTGTTCCGACGTTTCAGCTACCATTACAGGAGCCATCTTCAGGGTAAACTGTGTGAATTTATTTGTATAATATATTTATTGGGTAAATTTATAGATATATTTCCGACTTGTAATTAAGATGATATGCGGTGGGTGCCAGATAATATTGACTAATAGGTAATTGAGGATTTAAAAAGAGTATTGGAATGAAATTTTCTGTATCGGTGACCATAGAATTAAGAATAGTCCAGATGGAGCGTAGAATCATATTTAAATTTATCGGACTGTGTCCAATAATTTCCCCACTATGCCTCACTTTTGCCGCGCGCATTCGTGATGTCGCCGCGTAATGTTGCATGATGGGAAAAAATATAATTACAACACGTATGTGTAAAATGTAAGGTAAAAAAAACCCGATCAGTTAATATCTCTAAAATTTTATTGTGCACGCGCAAATATTGATTGACACAACAGAGTGGATAAGTAAAGGGTCATTTAATAAGAGTAAATGAATTAATGAACTTTAAACATAAAAAATAAAACAAATTTTATTTTGCATAAAACGGATATTTTTATATCATGTTAAATAATATTTGATGTTTTAAAGAAAATGTCGGTCATATGTCTACGATAGAGTTGTTTAATCCGAGATCCAATTTTCATTAGTTCTCTCATTAAATGAGCAAAGAAGGGGAACAAAATTTACTACCCTGGCAACACTAACAAAATGTTCATTTTGTTTCTTCGACAATCTGACAGATGGAAAAACAATTCAATTTTTAAGTAATGCATTCATCAATAATGCATATTCACAATTATATACACATTCATTTGCTAATTACACACGAAATGTGATTGCATCCGGTTTCTTTAAGATCCTTGCAAAATTTCTACACTTTAAAAGGATACAACACGGCATAGTTGATTTCAAATCAGGAGTTGCGTACTGAGCGACGTCTACAAAGAAACTAATGGCTCAAAACGGAAACCTACTCATTTATGAGTAGTTGAGTCGCCTTCTGTTTGACGTGCGTATGCGGTTTCTGGACTATTCTTAATTCTATGTCAGTGACTTTTGTTTTTCACAAATACTTGCTATATTTGTATATTTGTATATTGTACGTCCGAAGACAGCAAATAAAACTGGCGGCTTTTAAGGGTTTTAAAATGGTTCTAGTTCCCATAATTAACAGTTTTATCATAAAAACAAAACAATAGGGACACGCCAATAGTTAATATCAATAAAGCGTGAAAAATATCATTGCTCTAGTGCCATCATCTTGGGAGAAAATACGGGAATTCGTTTGTGTGAATAAAAATGAGATCGCGTTCCATCTTAATGCTGCAATATTTAATAACATTGGGAAACAAACACTTTTTCTGTGGTTTATATACGTATGTAAATTACATGCAAAATAATACGAACGCGAGAATATATGTGGTACAAAATACATAACTTCTGACTTGACTTTGAATATCTTAGATCAGAGTTTTTCAACCTGTGGGTCGCGGGCCCAAGCAAGGCAAATGTAAAAAGTAAGCGAAGAAAAACGGCTATTCATTGGGGAGGTAGTACCAGATCCTAAGAAATCCGTCGCTACCCCCCCGGACCTAACTTTTGCATTGTTCATGACTGCGACCCCCTTAAACAAGGAAAAAGCTGGTCCCGGGGAGGGGGGGGGGGATGGCCAGCTATTTTCCTAATCAAAAAAGTTGAAAAGCGCGGTCACAGATAGTAGATACAATTATATTTGCTCATTTTCGTTCCTATTATAACCCGACAGCAAAAACGAACCACCACGCCGTTTCCCCGTAGGAATAGGCAAATAGGATATAACGCCACATAACTCTGTATTTACATACGCACCTCGATTATTCTGACTCTTGACATGTCCATTTGCAAGTATTTGATGGATTTCGTCATGTCATGTCTTTCTCAGTCTTCCTCGTTTTCTGCATCCAGCTACATACATTCGAATCACGAATCTTTTTAGCCGCCCTTTCGCTCAACATGCTCAAACCAATGTAATACTGCTTTCTTGATTTCGTCGATAATGCTTATCTCAGCCTTACATAACAGTAAATGTTTACTTTTCCTTCGAACTTTTCGAGCCCAGCGATACCTTCATTTAATTAAATAAAATTGATAAATATATATTTTTTATTTATTACTTCTTTTTAAAAATTGTTAGCGGATAATAGTATCGCACATTTGTTTGAGGTGGATAATATTTTGGCTTATGATATTTTACTTTTTCTTAGAAATCGTTCAAGTTTCAGTAAACAGTCTTCGAGTCTTCATTATTTTTCCTTGGAGAGTCAAAAACAACAACAAACCATCACGCCGTTTCCCCGTAGGGATAGGCAGAGAGGATAGAACGCTATATCACTCTGTCTTTGCATACAGACCTCGCTTCCTCTACATTCATACATCTTCTCATGCACGCACGCCGATTATTCCTACTCTTGACATGTCCATCTACAAATATTTGATGGACTTGATCGTGGCATATCTCTTTTTTCAGTCTTCCTCGTTTTCTGCATCCATCGAAGACCCTTTTAGTCGTTTTTTTGTTGTCCATTCGCTCTACGTGTCCAAACCAACGCAGCACCCCTTTCTTGATTTTGTCGATAATCCAAGTCTCAGTCTTACACAGTTCACAGATCTCGACATTTGTGCACCTATCATACATCGTTTTACCACACATTCGCTTGAGGGATCGCATTTTGACAGCATTTAACCTACTTGCATCATTGTTTTTTCAATTTCATACTTTGCTTCCATACATTAGAGTTGGCACTAGAACTCCATTGTGAACTGCGAGTTTTGCCTCCTGCGATAAACATTTGTTTGCCAAAGTAGATTTTAGTGCACCATTTACCATTCCCGGCACTCACCCTCCTTTCAATATCTTTCTCAGTATTTTCATCTCTAGTAAATTTACTTCCCAGACACACAAATTCTTCTATCTGATTCATAATATCTCCGTTCACTCTGATCTCACATTTAGTTATATTTTCATTCCTTTCAAAAACTATCACTTTCGATTTATCAACATTCATAAACAAATCGCTTTTCTTGCATACATCGTAGACTTTTGCAAGTCTTTTTTGCTGCTAGCAAGAAGCACGGCATCATCAGCATACAGAAAACAGTTAACGGTTATACCACTCATTCTTAAATCTTTCAGTTCTTTCATGCAGTTATCGATTTATATGTTGAACAACCACGGTGACATTACACATCCCTGTTTGACTCCTTTAGGAATGTCAAACCACGATGTGAATAACCCATTCACCTTCACAAATGGCCTTATATAGTGACGCAATAGCCCTTATCAGGTTTGCGTTCACTCCATACTTCGATAAAACCTTCCACAATTTCTTTATGTCCACTCTATAAAATGCATTTTGCAGATTGACAAATGCGCAGAAGAGTTTCTATTGTTCGGCCAGAATTTTTTCTGTCATATTTCGCAGAGCATTTAAATTGGGATATTGCAATATTAAATAGTTCTTCCAAAGCTTTCAAATGTTGTTCAAAAACGAGTTGAATCTCGAACACTACTAGTGTTCATTTATTTTTTTAAATTATTTATTTCGTTTGGTTTTTGTTACTCAACGCATCCTATTTGAAAAAACTTACATACCTTATAAATTAAACATACATAAGGCATGGAAAAAACACGAACGCCCACTATATTGTTTTGCAAAGATACTTTCACACGAACACAACTTACGAAAACACAAGTAGGTTCCTATATAATATAATTTAGTGTCTATACATTAATACTCGTATATACGAAATACCATGACGTTAAACATATCTTCTTACCAACACGCATTCCATATAGTAAAGACATTACGCAATACATTAGCAAAAATACTACCAAAGTTGTTTGATTTATGTACGTTTCACATACAGTGGTCGGGAAAATTAAAAATGACAAAAAAAATAAAATAATAATTAGTATGTAGATATTATTGCAATTGTTTATAAACGTTTATATAATACAAGTGGATTTTATTTTCTGACCAACGATATTAATTTAATTTCCCATACCATGTATTTTTTTTTTTAAAACCAACATAATATATTTTTTAAAAGATGTGTAGAAACCAAAAAATATGCTGTAAAGCAATAAAAAGTAAAACTCAACATTACAATGAAAAATGAAAAATGTTAGTATATTTATAATTATATACAATAATATGTGAAATTAAATAATGATATTGGTATCGGAGTAGTACCTATTTTGCCCTCATAAGCAAAAGGCTGATTTAAAAAAAATCACAATGAGGTAACGTTCTAAAAAAAAATCTAAACCATTTGATACATAGCAATGAGCAGTAAAAAAAATATTTCAGTACAAAAAACTGTATAATGTTTTTAAGCAATAACACAATATCTAGAGGTTTATAAGCAATAACTCATTGTAGATATTTATTTATTTTATTTTATTTGGGATTTTTGCAGTTATTACATAAACAAAATAAGTAGAAAAATCTTAACAATGCTAAAGCCAATTAAAAAAATCCACTGTATATTTACATTTAATGACACATAATATATAAGAAAAGAAGTTTAGTAATTGTATTTGTGTGACGTTTGTATTCATGTGTATGTGAATGTGTGTATGCGTGAATGAATGAGGGAGAGGATACATATGCGTGTGGGAATGAATAAGGGAGAGAGTGCGTGTGTGTGGGTGCGTAAGTATAAAAAATAATTGTTTAAAACTTGTAAATTGAAACATTTAAGTTTGTAAGTGAAAATTCTTGATGGAAGTTCATTGTAATTTATTATATGAATAAAAAGACACACACAGGTTTTACAATTTAGGTATAATTTACTTACTGTGTTTTTACTAATGATTAATTACAGTTTTTTTAATTTAACATACAGTTAAAACGTAATATAACTCAAAATACTACTTTTGCAAATAACTACATTTTTGCTTATGACGCATGTATTGGAAACAGGAGGACATTTCGACTGTAAAACTAAAAACTAGGAACTTCTCAGGAAAAAGAAACTACAGAAAACCCATTCAAGAAACAAACAAACATCAACAGACTTTCCGATTGACGACAAAAAAGATCATAGATCCATTTCATCGCTTGTACTATGAGTATTATTATGATCTCTACATTTGATGTTGCTTGTAAAGAACATTCACGGAGACCGGACCGCTGTGCGCGTGCAAACCACGAGCCCACTGCGTGATATCGCATGATTGGCCCATTTCACAGCACGGCAAAAATCTACACGGCATGATAAAATACATTATGGTTGATCGATATTTATTGTTTTATTTAATGCTTGGCAAACGCAATAACCAGTACACCATGAGACCGACTAATCTCAAGTCAATTTTTTTTTTGCAGGACTTTTACCTGAGAGTAATCACTAAATTTAAATAGTGATTTTGATAAAATTATCATTAAAATTTCTTATGTTAAGTTTTACAATATTATCTGAATCCGGGTTGAGGCCCATGACTAGTGTAGTCTAAAATTGAAATATTTTGGATAATTATAAGAACCCTAATATATACATATTCTTTTTTGAAAATATTATCCGAGGCGTTTTTATTGATATTTTTATCAAAATAATCAACTATGGAGTTATATGAAAAAATACGAAAAACATAAATATTATGAATTTAAATAGGTACGAACGAATCTTATAAATATCAATCTACCCTTATTTTACTGTGCCATTCAGATTAAGATGATATGTGGGAATTAGGCTATTCTCTGTCGGATATCACGCAGCTGGTTTGTTAATTTGGAAATTCTTGTAATAATGAACAGACTTTAGTTATAAATCGTTATTATTTCGATTACATTAAAAATGATAACGAACTATTCTTTTATCACAAATATTATATTGTATCACCTAAAACAAATTGATAAAATATTATTCCAATGACTTTTGCTGCCTGGCGACATTTTGAATCACGTATGAATGTTTTTTTAATTGCAATTTTTAAAAACAAAATAGTCGTTTACGTACTAATTTGAATCGGCTTGAGGTCCCGTGGCTGGTTGGCAGACTCACAGATCAGAGGTCCGAGGTTCGAACAGTGAGTTATTTATAACTCGTTGAAAATGGCCACCAAAATTGAAATATTTGGGTAAATTTATTTTTATAAAAAAAAATTTTTTGAACGTCAAAACTAATCCTTATAATTGATTAAAAAGAATAATCAAAGTACCATCTAAATATTTGAAGGACTGTTTTTTTAGACACTAAATTATCATTGACAATGATTAGCATAAATTGTAATACTCTGCACTGGTTTTAGAGGTACCCAACTAGTTAAAATGACCTGTGGCCCCAGGAGAACCTATTATCTAACGAAATAATCGGCAAGACTGGTCAATACGAAGGAATATGGTAAACGCGAGTTTTTCTAAGGCGTGTTGAATTTTGAATATACATAATATCACACGTAATTAAACAAAGGTTATTGAAAAAGCAAATATAATATACTATATATACTCGTGTTTGTTTATAATACAAATATAATATCGTTTTCTATTTTCAATTTCAGTGCCGACACACCGCGTTTATTGGAAAATAATACAATATAATGGCGAGTTCAGTACTTCGAAAAATTGAATAAAACATATTTTAATTAGAGCGATAAATTGAATAAGGATATTCAGTGGCTTTTTTATTTGTGAATAAAAGACTTTTAAACTAAGCCAAAATTTATTTTTTATTTTTTGTGTATCGAATTATCAGCGGTTTTTGAAGTTGTGTTTTTGAAATTAATCCGCGTGTGACGACTCAAGTTCTCTTCCCTTTCATCTCGATGAGTTCTGCTGATTAGTCAGTTGACTTATCGTAAACTGGAAATCTATCACAACTCTCTTATCACTGGTTTACTAGGAAGAACTAATGACGTCGTTAAAATACATAAACAGTTTTTATTCAAATCATTTTTATTATTTTTAACAAACATTTTCAAGAAATTGAATGCTCTAATTTTAACTGCGCGTAAGAATACGTTTTTTATATTCAATTTCCCGTAGGGCTGATCTTGCTCATTGTACGGCGATATTTCTCTTAAATGCATGATACACTAAAAATAAAGTACTTTAAATGACGTCACGGTTCTACTAAATCAACCAATGATAGTGTCAGTGTTGTGATAGATTATTGGTTTCAGGAAAGCCAATCCACCAAGCAGGACAACTCACCGAACATAAAAAGTGATGTCACGCGCGGAGTTATTACAAAACTTAAAAAAAATCGTGGCGATAATAATACGATATATAAAAATAAAAATATGTATGGCTTAGTTTGATATTCTATTAAAAAACCACCGAACTACCTCATTTACTTGCATTGTTCTTCCTTTCAAATGGAGTTCAGTGTTATATAAGCTCCTGACGTCACAGCGACCTGTAAAGATCTATTGTGCCAGGTAGTCAAATAAAAATAAGGGCTATAGTATAAAGTTGATGAGTAACAAAATTTAGCAATGTAAAATTGCAAGGAATTATCAATAACAACTATGTACTTAATAATAAAAAAAAAAAATTAAAAACATAACGATGGCTCAGTTCCATAGAGGGATAACTAAAAAAATTATGTCGTAAGTTATCCTATTATATTTTTTAAAAAAACACCTTTTTTTAATGCTACAAAGGTGTTACTCTTAAAAACTATTGATTTTTTCTTAAAAGATAAATGATTTCATATGGAAATAAATGAACTTAATAATTTCTCAGCTCCACAACTAGTTAAGACGTTGTGATAATTAGTTAAACATATTTAATCATAAAACTAGTAACCATTGTGTACATATTTTACATAAATATATTTTAACAATATTTTGAGTTTGTCCAAATTTTTGTAGACAAGGACTGTATTCAACTCCCTGGGGAGCTGTTTATATTAACATATTACAGCAGAGATGAAGAACATTTAAGAGAAGGTAATATAGAAGTCTAGGCATCTACAGGGTTGCTGTTATAAACTCCCTAGAGAGCTAATCCAGCCTGACTTTAGACATTTGGATATACTCAAAGCATTGTTGACGAATAAAATTGTTTGATACTATGACATATACTAAAGCATTGACGATGATAGGATTCGATTTCACATGGTTTTTGAAAGGGGTTTCGAAAATAGATGCGTACTGAAAACTTTACAACTCCTTGGTGCGAAGTAGACTCGAGAGTGGTTCGATGATTTGGGGGCCACATGAATTGAAGTACTCTCTTATTCTATTTTATTTTTATTTTATTTTATTTCATTGGAAAGCCAACAGACATTTATACATTTATAAGAATCAATTATACCATAAATACATATCATAAAGTCCAATTAGAGGTTTCCACATAATATTGTTATTGTAAATGTTGTCACATAAAAATTATACATAACATAAAATAACTAATCATACAAAACTTATAATATTACTAGAAATGTAAATGAATATTGGTCACACAGTTGCACATTACAATAAATAATACAACTATAGTTGACCATACAGTGTTCATTTATTATGTGCCTATATACAGAACTGCACATCACCTGCATAATATAGGCTGCGGATTCAAGGCGCAACATCATAACTTGAATTATTTTTGGAAATTTTACTTTTAAAGGAAGTTAAAGATATGTTATTAATATCAATACAATTTAATTTTTGATTACACATATGGCAGGTTCTATTTACAAATGAATTTTGAAAAGAGTTTTAGTTTTACATTTAGATATATGACAGATATATCTTTACACGAGAGAGTGCGGGTATTATTCTTAGCTCTACCCGACCGAGTCTCTCCAGGGTACGCATGTCTACAATAGTTTAGAGACTAGAAGGGACTTGATTACGCATTTGTATCGATTGTTGCGCGGTATGGTCGATAATCCTTAAGTTATTATTAGTATTGTTTTGCATTTTCCTGATAATTATCTAAGTTAACGTCAGGTAGAGTATTTCATATTCCAATATACTGGACCGACCTGTCGATGGTTATGCCTGTTGGAAGGGCTACCGCTATGCCGAACAACATCGCTCTGGATGTTGATCTGTTCTATGTATCCGAAGGGGTTTTCCGGAGCAGGATTCTCCTACTACTTGATAAGAGTATCTTTTATATTTTTATTTATTTGTATAATACATAATATGTACACCTTAAATTTAAGTTTATAATGCATATGTTATTTTTTTAATAAGTAAATATTTATTTTATTTATTTATCAAAAACATACAAAAATCAAATACAAATTATCAAGTCCTACTGAACTGCATGAAATGCAGTTCGTCAGCAGGTGCTTATGGTTAAGATCTAACATATATACATAATCTTATCTCATAAATTCTATAACATATAAAAAACACTTATTACTATGGAAAAAAAAAATGTATTCCCATGTGCATCGAAAATATGATACACGTAGAAAAATAAAAATTTGTCCAAATAAAAAAGAAAAACACAAAAAAATAATAATATAAAAACCACATTTAAAAAGCCAGATTTTTAACATTTAAAAAAATCAATTTTTGTTTGAGCAATAATTATATTTGATCATTACTAATAAAAAATCTGAAATTAAGAAAGCGTAATTTTAGGCTTATATTTATGAGACGATGATGAATTAATTAATAATTAATATGCGTATGTTTTATAGAATCATCAAATGTAAAATAAATTTGCAATTCAAAAGAAGTTGAATAGTGAGATTTTAGAGTTCAACGATTCGAAGTAGGTACCTACATAACAAAATAATATATTTTACTATAATATTAAACACTACATTTGAAAATCAAATACTATTTTATAAAATATTCAAAAGGAATTTATGAATTACCTTATTGCGTAGGAATGACGAAGGAATTTAGTTAAAATGTTGATCAGTTTATTTATATGATATCTACATATTAAATAATGTATTAAAAAACAGATAAATTATCAGAAAACTTTACAGATAACACGCAAATATTATATTCCTAGCATGTACATGGGTACCTATAATGATAATTGTATATGAACAATATGTTATATTGTACCTGCAATAGAATTATACACAGATGCGTATTTAAGTATACAATTTATGTAATCATTATTTTAAAATACATTATTAAAATGACATTAAATAAATATGTAGTAAATAGTTTGAACACGCGACATCACGAATAATTCCAAAAAAAGGCTATTAGGTTGATTCATAATTTTTATTTTAAATTACACCGGTCAACACGATTTTTGTCTTACGGTTTAGGTGCACTTAATACAGTTTTTTTATCTTGTTTCCAAATATGTATTCGGAATTTCTCCACCACCCACAGAATTTTGTCAAAGCTATGGAAAATACTCCCATTTTCATGTACCTCAAACAGAAGTTCCTCAAATTAGTGACGCAAAAATTAAAGAGGGAATATTTGTGGGTCCACAAATACGATCACTAATGTATGATGAAAATTTTGAGGAACTATCGAATCCACTAGAGAATGCAGCTTGGCAAGCATTCGAAAATGTTACTCACATTTTACATGTAACTAGGTAAGTCAAAATGTTCGAATATCGTACAGTTAAGAATGGAAAAACTATTGAAATGTTTAAAATAATAAATGCCTGTATCTTAGAAACTTTGTGCGATGGACCGACATCATTTTTGAATTCAGAAAAAAAACTATCAGAATCACATATTTTTCTTTCTGATAAAAAAAGGTTTTTTTGTTCGCCCAGTGAATATTATCAGAAACTGCAACCGTGCAGTATACCATGGATCTATTAAAAACAAAATGTATGGTTGTATTCATGTTCGGATCCAAACAGTTTACTACTAGAACCGGACTCTGAGGGCCGATTACAATGGAAATATAACAGAGTTACCTCCCCATTGATTATGAAATTTTGTCTACAAGTGTTCATGAAATTATTATGTTTTTTTACTATTTTAGTTTATTATACTGCTTATCATGATTATAATGATAATTAGATTAATTACGTTTTTATTTTCTAATTATGTTAAATAACTGATTTAAGGCATGTTATGCATTGTAAAATGTTTCCCTCGGCACGAGACATCCATAGTGAGGGAACAATATTCTGTATAAAAATAATAATACAAAAATTGTAAAAGTATAAATAAATAAATAAAATCGCCCAGTTCTCCGCAGTTTACCGGTTAAGACGGTTGACTCACGCACGGAAGGTTCCGGGTTCGATTTCCGGTGAGAACACAAAACATAAAATGTGGCTTTACTCAAGCCTGTGTTCAGTTCTGTAATTCGTCACCGCAAATCGCCTTCTAGCCTGTTGTAGTGTAAAAAACGAAAAGAAAAGAGAAAGAGAATTGTCCATAAGGGAAAATATTTTTTTCAGTACGAAAATCTGTATATATTTGTATGTTTACTTATTTAAAACATGTTAAATTTACATATGAAAATAAATACCTGTTTTTTTAAAGAAAAAAACAAATATACAAAAAACATTTCCGTTCAGAAAATTAAATTTTACTAAATAGACAATTGAAGGGTTTTTTTTTTACAAAAACTGTATAACTGAAATGAAACGTTTTCTCACTAACTGCAAAAAATATTCTGCATTTAAAATTTATGAAACACTTGGATTGTTTTGAACACAATATTATGAAACATAAAAAATATGTTTTACAATATTGTGTTCAAATCAATACTTCATTATTTTTTGATACATTATGTTTTTTACAGTTAACGAGAAAACATTCAACAATTTCAGTTGTGCAGTTTTTGATAGGAAAAAACTCTTCAATTGTAGATAATTTTATTAATTTCCCATTGTAATTGCGGCCCTCGGTACGTATTCTGATAGGAAGTTAAAATTTATCTTCAAATTTATCTACAAAGTAAAATTAAGTTTTCTTCAGAAAAATTTAATATGTTAACAATTTTTTTTTCTAAACATGTTTAATTACCTACCGACGAAGATACATTGAATTTTCATACAAATATACACACTTTCGTACATAAATATCGATATTAGTTTATACCGTTTTAGTATATACCGATGAATACAGCCGTTCATAATCGCGGCCCTGGAATAAACTACTTCCTTATGTGAAAAATGCATCTTCTCTGATCATATTTAAGAAACGTAAATAAAATCAACAATCTTTGCAAGTCTAATTTCCTATCATATTACTCTTTTTCCTGGATCCTCTCCCCGTCTCCTTCAAACTCCTTACTTGATCCTACATTATATGCATACCTTGTCTTATCAAGTAAAATGATACAGAACTATTTCTAAGTAAGCAATTTGTTTTATATGCACAAGCAGTACCTGCCCACAAAAAATCGCTAAAAGAAAAACCTTTACCAACTTACACCAGTCTGTTATTAGTTGGTTGGAAGATAATACTTATAACTTTAAGCCTGTTAATGTACATAATACATAAATATATTCCTACGCAAGATGAATAAATAAATATTATAATCAATAAAGTATAAAATAATGACACAACTATGTGTTTTGTAATGGGCTCTGGTCCCGCGAGTAGCGTCGTGAACTCCGGATAAGGAGGTCCGATATTCGAACCCTGCTCTACACGGTTATTTACGACTTAAAGAAAATGTCGCAAAATTGAAATATATGTGTAAGTGTAAGCCATACGAAAATAAATATATGCACCCAAAATATACAGCACAATACACCCTCAATGAAAGACACTCAGACTTGCAGTTTACACCAAACACCTATTTCAATCCGGTGGAGAATAGGCGGAATTTACACTGACAAGCATAATATTGTAATTACGTTCATTATATTATTTGTAAACTATGAATATTAAATTAATGTAAAAATAAATCAAAATCAGTAACCTTAACACAGACGCAAGTCTAAAAAGGTAACTGGGGAACTTAGTAATACAAAGTTCATTTAAAAAAATAAAATACAACGTTACAAGTAATATGTTTCATAAAAAGTAGTAGATTGTATACTCTTTTATGTTACTAAATATATTGAGTGGTACATAAGTAAAGAAAAAAATTTAGTTTTCAGTTATAATGGGGTAATGAAGTGAAGAAAAATATGTAAAAGATTTTAAGTTAAAAAAAGAACAAAGTACCTACCTACTTAATTAGTCTCTGGTCTGATTCAAAGGTTTTAAAAATACCAATATAAATGTTATACAACTGTACATAGGAATAATTTATAACCAATTGTTTGAATTATAAAATTAAAAGTGATATAATGCACTGATGTATATATTTTTTTTAAATATCCGAAATGCTTTTTATAAATTAAAATATGCGGCAACTATTTCGTTTAAAAAAAAAAACATTATTTTCTAAACAAAACCTTCTACAAAAAAACACACAAGTTATGAAATAAACCGGTTTTTTATTAATTATAATGAATTTATTATACGAAACATATCAAGCATTAACGTATCTAATCAATTCAGAAAATCTTTAGTAAAAAAACACAATGGAAAAACATCTATTAAAGTGAGGTAAATTAATAGTTGAATAGATTCAATACTCGAATATACATATGTATTTAAATGTCAAAAGTCAGAATAATAGGCGTTTGTGCAAGAACGTGTAGAATACTGAAGATGATTTCTTAAAAGTAAGTAAGTAATGATAGTGGTATAGCGTTCAATCCTCTCGGCCTACCCTCAAGCGGAAAAGGCGTTATGTTCCTTTATTTAATATGACAAATTCTAATGGTTCTGCCTGATTCATAGTGTTGCACGTTGTGGTTTTGGGTTAATATACAAGTGGGTCTGAACCTAGACAAATCAATTAAAAAACAAAATTATATTTTAAACTGATTTATGGTCCCATGGTAACGCAGTGGACTGACTAATCAGAGGTTCGAGTTTAAGCCCGTTTTGAAACAGAATATGTAAACATTTCAGCGTAGTAACATTTATTATGACAAGTAAATCATTTAAATGCGACGGAAAAAATACTAGGCTCCAAAATTTTAACCTGGGTCCATTTCATATGATTTGTTTAAACAAATTGTTTACTATTTCAATCACCAATCAATTATCGAATATGCGAGGGTACGTAATAATAAATATATGCACGAAATATAAACTAAAAAAATTGTTAACAAAAATCAGGATCTGAATTATTTACTTACTGCCAACAGGAAGCCCTATCAATACTCTACAGATTTTTATTACTACTAAAAAAATATATATAAATACTATTTTACAACACTCCCATAAAAAAAACCGATAGCAGCGTTGCCAACCTCCATCAAGTTAAAATCAGTAGGGTTTAAAAAATAAATCGACAGATTTCGGTAGATTCGTTGATCAGTTATAGATTAAAGTGGGTGGGTGTGCTGTTAAATCACAAAAAAACATAATTTGTTAAAGATTTTTTTAAATCGGTAGAATAACCATCGTGTTCGCAAGATCGGAAGATTACTCTTACAATTGCCTGATCTACCGAAAAATCGGTAGAGTTAGCAAGGCTGCCTGCGGTGCTATTCTGAACCGCTCGAGCGACCGTATAAAACCCTTTTACTCTTTCTTAAAAATTAAAAAAAAATCGTTTCAGTTTTGGGGTGCGGAAAACGGGAATACGAAAGCCCGCTTTTGTCGATTTTAGTTATGCACAATCAGTTCGTCATGCAGTTGGTTTTTGCACTGTATTCGGGGAGGCATCGGTGAGAGAGTGACAGAAAAAAACTATATTTAAATACATATTCGTCAAACCGCTAAATCATCTTAAGTTTTTTTTTGTATTTATTTTAATTTAAGAAGGTAAACATGAACAGAAAACATAAAAGGAAAATAATGAAACCCACTAAACTGCGAAACCGGCTTGTCAGCAGGTTTCTTATTTTTCCTTTAAAAAGAAAAAAGTTAGAGAAATTACATAAATTTAAAAATTAATAGAAACATTATTAAGAACTAAAAGCATACGTATTTTTTAAACAAAATTTTCATGTATATTTTTTGCCCTTCCGAATAACTTAATGATTTGTCCTGTGTATCGCATCACTTTTTACTGACGATAAAATTAGTGTTTTGAAAATAGTACTAAAGAAATGAGATTTGTCAATCGATAGTATTAGACTGATTAATCCATTGATTGAAATTTTACAATAAATCAAATATTGCAATGGGGAACTAAAATAATCACTAGCATTATATTAAGATAAACATAAAAAACAGGTGTGCAATTTAAAATATGCATATATAAACGACACTTACATATCTTCAATGCACAATATTCTATTCACTTTATTTAAATGTTTAATATAAATATTGAATTTAAAATTTACCAACCGATTGACACCGCGAACTTCGTACGACTAAATAAAGATATAAAGAAAAATTACATTCAAATGATAACATCCAGCTAAAATATACTCATTAGCAAAAATGTACTGCGTTTGCACATGGGTCTGCGTTAAACCACAGGTTTTATCAACACTTTTTAGTAAGGTACATTCTCCCGTAAGAATACGTTACGCAAGTAGCTCTGTCAGTCCACAAATCAAATTTTAAGAAGTACAGTAACGGCTAAATTAACGCTACCACAATTGAGTTTTTTTGTGTTTATTATGTACGTGTGTACTATTATTTTATTTTAATTTGGGAAAAACAACGGTTGTTACACAGTAAAGAGATTTTTTTTTACATAAGAATAGAGAAAAAAGAGCAAGATGGTTAAGGGATGAGGAAATAGAGTGGAGGAGAGTAATTTTTTAATATAGTTAAACGATTATAATTTTGATATGGTAATAACATGAACATAATTAAAGACACATAAACTTATTACACACTGTCAAATGTTTCATTTTAGAGTGTTTCAAAAAGTTTTTTTTGAAGTCGCAAAATTTTGTATTAAAAATATCTAAGAATTAATTAAAAATAACAAAGAAAGTTAAATTAAAAGCAACTACGATAAATAAACAACGAAACACTATCTAAATTTAAAAACACTACTGACGTAAAATAAATAGGCACGTTATGTATTCCTATACAAGCTACATCTAAAATAGATCAAACATTGCGTGGCCCTAAATAATAAAAAAAAAATCAGGTTGCTCTCAGAAAAAATCCTGAATAAGGAAATTGAGCCGCCTAGTTTTGTAGTAGTTAACGCGTTCGCCTACCATTTTTGAGGTCATGTGTTCGACTCCTGGCAGGGTGACGTGAAATATTGATTTTGTTGATTTTAATTTAATCTGTCAGCCTCGTGGTGTAATGGTCAGCGCGTTTTCCTACCATGCAAGAGGTCTCGGGTTCGATTCCCGACATGGTTAATATGAAATATTAATTTAAAAGGGTGTTTTCACACTTGAATATTTCATAGTTCCTCGACTGGTACCTGAAGCGTAAAACTGATCACCTTACTTTCATTTTATTAAATTGATCGAGATATGCTGCGATTGGTGCATCAATCCAGTGCCCAATGCATGAAAGGGAACGATGATGATTAAGTTTAACATTTTAATTAATTATTAGAAAATTATTTTATTTATTATTTGAAAATTATTTCATGTATTATTATAAAATAAGTCATTATCAGTGGCCCTACAGCCCGTTGTGGGCCCTGGCCTCCTCCAGAATTTTTCTATATTCGTACTGCACCCCGCGGCTTTTCTGCAGTTTGTCAGGCCAATCGCTCTAATGTCACTTTCCACATTATCCAGCCATCTTAATTTTGGTCTGCCTCTGTTTCGTCTACATTCCGGAGTGGTATAAAGAATCTTTTTTGGGGTACGGTTATCATTCATTCTGTGCACATGGCCCATCCATTGTAATTATAAATAAGTACCAAATTAAAAATGTTTTGTGCATACATAATGAAAAATAATGTTTCTACGCATCTTATAGAGTAAAAACTCGTGTTTCGAGAGTGAGTTCGTTTTACATTCATTTTTACTATCTAAAACAGGTTCCTTAAACATGAGATATTATATTTAAAAAGATACACAGTAGTTTTCTACTGAATGGAATTTTAGATAGGGTGGGTTTCATGAGGTTTGAAGGGCAATATTTCGTTATTTCTGGACTGGCAGCTGAAGCGTACGACATAATACTTTACCTACGTGTAAAAAAATATGAAGATGATGATAAAGAAAATATGTATATCTTTTTCTAAGATGAACATTGTTTGTATATTATTGGTTTTTCTATTTTTTTTCAAGTTGTTGAAGGTAACGCAATATTTGGAATTTTTTAGATGCAGCTAGTAAAGGAATAACGTGTCTATTTATTTAAGGTTAGTGGGTTAAATAATGATGTCACACCTATTACGTAATTGTTTTTCATACCAAATTCAAGTAAAAAAAAATCTTGGTATTAAAACCTCGAAAGTTGTAATAAAAAAATCAAGAACAGCAGGGCTTTGATAGTCCGAACATCCACAATTTATACTCAGTTTCGATGTATGAAGCGTTTGGATTATAGTATACAGATATTTTAAAGGGCGTTGATCGAAATAAAACAAGTTTTTTTGTAACTGAAAGTATGTTTTAATCGTGCAAAATGTTATATTATGATTCTATTAATCACACTTTAAAAATAATATAGTGCTGTGATGAGTGTTATTTAGCGACACGGAAAACGTTTTATCCCTTAATATACATACGTAAAAGCATTAAAAAAAATATAAGATATCGACTTTATCCGCCCATTCCAAGCGAGTATTCAAGGCAGACACGGCTTGAGCATGCGGAATCCTAGCAACTGGTTCCGATGCCTCCAATTCTTTTTCGTTTTCGCAGTCATGCTCATTTTTTCTTTTTCTTACTTTGTCTTAATCAGTTAAAGACTCCAGCCAATTAATATCAGCATCGTTTATTGAGAAATTATTAATCAGTACTTCTGAAAAGACTCTGTTTAGAAATAGGATTGATGGTAATTCATCTTCAGGATCTAAATATTCTGCGTCTTGACCGGAAATATCATCGGATAAAAAAACAGGTGCCTCAGAGGCCTCACAGAGGTAGGGGGGGTCGTTCGGATTAGCTAGGGTTGTGACTATCGAAGAGGTATTTAAACAAAAACTTAGCCTTAGAAGATGTATTTAAAACCCTCAATTGGGAAAATAAGGGTGTAAATAAAGTGGTCATAAGTAAAGACATGGATGAACTAGGCCAAATTATTATGGAACTACATGAGGCTTCAAAAGGGATTGGTTAGGAAATGAATATTCATAAAACAAAGATTATGAGTCTAGCAGGACGAGACATTTTCATTAACAATAATAAAATCGAAATGGTTGATGAATATGTATATCTAGGACACAAAGTCAAACTAGGTAAAGGTAACCAGATAGCGAAGTTACCAAGAAGAAAAAGGCTAAGTTGGGCTGCTTTTGGCAAACTTAAATATATTTTTGAAAATAAAGAAGTCCCTATATGCTTGAAAAGACAAGTATATGAATCGTGCATATTGCCGGTAACAACATACGCACTAGAAACCATGTCTATAACACAAAAAAGTAGCCAAAAATTAAAATGCACGCAACGATCCATGCAAAGACAGATGC
Source organism: Micrasema longulum (assembly GCF_059751315.1). Taxonomy (NCBI): domain Eukaryota; kingdom Metazoa; phylum Arthropoda; class Insecta; order Trichoptera; family Brachycentridae; genus Micrasema; species Micrasema longulum. The sequence continues at coordinate 933,558 of NW_028277211.1, forward strand.
TTGGTGGATGTCTAAGAGACAGAGTAAGAAATGAAGAAATAAGGCGCCGAACCGGAGTCGTGGATATCATGGATCATGCAGCGAAATTGAAATGGCAGTAGGTAGGACACTTGGCGAGACAAAATGATGGCAGGTGGACACCCAGAATAATAAAGTGGAGACCATGGGCAAACAAAAGAAGTGTTGGAAGGCCACAGAAAAGATGGGTCGACGACATTGCCGGTAAAACATGGATGATGAAAGCGGGTGATAGGAAGGAATGGAAACGTTTAGAAGTGGCCTTTATCCAGCAGTGGAGAGAATAAGGCTGAAGAAGAAGAATAAGAAGAAGAAGAAGTGATTATCGAGGCCCTGGGCTTCGATTACAATGGAAAGTCAAAAGAGTTATCTTCGACTGTCTATAAAGAAAAATCGATATTTGTGTACGAAAATGAGTATATTTGCATAAACATTTAAAGTATCTTCGTCGGCAACCTATAATTGAACATGTCAAGAAGAAAAAAAATTATGCATATTCTGCTTTTCATACAGAAAACTTAATTTTACTTTATAGATTAAATTAAAGATACATTTTTAACTTCCCATTGTAATCGGGGCCCATCTGAACTTAGATATTGATGTAAATAAAATAAAAAAATATTTTTTATGTTCAAAGCATTAACTTCGTGGTCGAACATTTTATGTATTGTTATTGAATATTAGAGTTTACCCACTTACCGACTTTTATGTCTACCGGTTTCGAGACGTACCCGTCTTTTGGTCAGGACAAAAATTTAAATTTTTTTGCCAGAAAAATTAAACCTGCCTTTAATACTAAAAATAATATTGGTAAATTACTAACAAATTGTAAAGATAAAAATGATATAATGAACAACTCAGGGGTGTACCAATTACAATGCAATACGTGTCTATCAAGGTATATTAAGAGAACGTCACGTAGCTTTCATATTCGCATTAAAGAACACGAGATGATTAAATAATAATAATTTTTCAGAGTTTGCCAATCATCTCATAAATTCAAATCACGATTTAAATAAGGACACAGGAGTTAAAAATTTACATTCAAATAATAAATAAGGACTTGGAGGCAACATGGAGGGGTTTCACATTAAAAAAGCTTTAAAAATTAATATTCTCATAGTAAATAAACAAATATCTTTTCAATATAGAACGCTTTTTGATTTAAAAATTAACCAATAGTGTAACGTTCAACCACTTAGCCCCTCCTCTTCCTAACCCTTCCCCTACAAATTCAGCGACATATCTCTAAATATTATTGACCTAATTTTAGTGCATGTTTGAACATGGTGGTGTTTGCATCCCCTTTAACATAGCATGTAATTTATGTATTTTTTCACAAATACTGTGTATACTATGGGGATGGTAAAGGTGATGGTGTATTTAAGTATTTGCATGTTGTTGTAGTGAGTGTACTGACGATGAGACGGGTACGTCTCGAAACCGGTAGACATAAAAAGTCGGTAAGTGGTTAAATACTAATATTTACTAACATTAATTATAATAAAAATATTTCATTTCCTTATTGTATACGCAACAACGAATATTATTTCTACCTCTTATTTCAGTAAAATATTTATCGTGAATGTTCATTTTTTAGTGCTCTTTGCGTTATTGGTTGCATTAAATGACTCACAATTATTCACAAGTCAGATAGTTAATTAGGAAACTGTATTTTTTTAAATAAAAAAACAGTAAATGCTCTTTAACCTTGATATTAAATAACATGCAAAAAAGATTAACAAAAACATAATTAATACATGATTTGCGTATTTATTTACGTTTGTTATCGCTTATCCGCATCTAATGATACACCAATCGAAACATATTTCGATATATTTTTATTTCATAACTCTTGTGTGGCTGTAGTGTAACACGAGTCTACATAGGAAACAATATACCTCTCTTATTTATATAAATGATGACGTATTTTTCGCAATTTTCAAATGGACATTCTCACATCGGATTCGGAAAGTAAAATTTGAATAAATATGTTGGATTTTAATACAAACAATATTTATTCTTGCTATACGAAGAATAATTATACGGAATGGAAGTGATGCCAAAATCACAATAAATCTGTTTTACAGTGTAAGAAAGAGCACGAGAATATAACTTATAACAAGGAAAGTAAGACAAAAACAAAATAAATTCAATCAATAAGTCAGTTACTGGCATCGAACAGGAGTGCACGTTAGTTAAATGACCGACGTAAAAATGATTTTTAATTTATTTTGCTATAACAGGCCTAAATTATTTTATAATTTTTAAAATTATTTGTTTTTTAATTTTTATTTTTTGACAAACGAATTATTTTACAACATGCGTCTATGGCTTTTTTTCAAATGTCTGAACTTCAGAATATTCTGTCTTTTGCTTGAGGTACCATAATGTTACATCACCGCTTAAAGGATTTTTTAAGCACAGTATTTTAAGAGTTAAAAGCGAGCTGATTAGTCTCTTTCTCCTGGGCCTCGATTACAATGGTGAACAGAGTAATCTTCGACTGCCTATGAAGTAATATCGAAATTTATGTACGAAAATGTGTATATTTGTATGAAACTCAAAAATATCTTCGCCGGTAACTTGTGTACGACATGAACAAAGAAACAGATTGCTTGTACTAATATTTTTCACTAAATAAAAAATGATGAACCCACCTATGAAAGAATGTTAACTATTTACATTTTTCGAAAGATTATACTCGTATCATAAAATTATTTTTGAAAAGTTAAAACTATGAAAAATATAAAAGATTTTTTTCACAGAAAACTCAAATTACGAATTATGATTTTTTGGCAAGAAAATGACGGATATACTTATGTAACGTACGCGTTACCACGTTTTGCGCTGGCCCGTCGCCCGCGTCTGCGGCAGTCAGACTTCCCGGCGTAAACGGGAAGCCACCCTCCCAAGCCAACACACAAGGCTAGGTCGGGAGGTAGGAGCACGACTGCGCCGACCACACACGTCAACCTCAGTAGCCCTGAAAAGGACTTTCCACCCGGTCCAAGTGGTCTAAAGAGGCGAAGGCAGTCGGCGGGCAGAGCGGAGGCGAAGGCAAGATGGCGGGAGTACTTCAGGGTGGAGGCGAAAATAACAACACACGACCTTTCAGTTACAAGCGCGGAGCTCAACTGATTTATTATTCCAAAGTGCACACGTTATAAACCCTCGCTCGCCACGCTCGGCAAATGGCTCCGTATCGCCGCGCCGATTGGCTCGAGGCGGCGCGGAGGGCACAACCCCCTCCACTCTCGGCCACTTACCGGCCGCGGACGACGTAAATACGGGCGCATTCCGCCCGTACGGGCCATTTGCTTGGAGCCATAACGAGCGACACAAAGCAATACAAACAAATAATATGAACACTTCATAACAATAAAATAGCACAAAACACATATACAACAAACAGTAATTCAATTTTACACAAATCCCTTTCTACATCTACCCCGGTATTGCTATGACCAGACCCGAAAGTGATCAAATATCTTTATTAGAGGTCTAGCCCATAGCTAACAAATACTGGGGTACCTAGCTAGGACTTCTCATTTAAGCGCGTCCGATACACTCCCCCCGTGCAGCTTGCCTGTACCAAGGGCCCCGTAGGACGCGCTGTTCTCCACATTTTCCCAGATCACTGGCGCTGGGCCGCGCCATCCTCGTAGGCGCGCCAGGAAGTTTTGGGCCATCGACGCCGAACCATGTCCGTATGTCGGGCGATGCGCCCCGTAGCGATGTTTCTTCCGCCGGCTGGTAACGACCATCGCTGGCCCTATGATTTCAAGCCTGCGATGGGCAACCGGTGACATCCTGAGCGAAGTATTGGCCTCAGCGGGCCGACCTTTAAGCGGAGGCTGCGGCTTGCTGAGCGCCTTCTCTTTTCGCCACTCCTCTTTCCATTGAAAGCGTGGCTTCCGACAGCGTAGCCCTGATCTCGCGAGATCCGGGCTCCCCCCGTCACAAGTAGTCAGGTCGACGGGGATGTCCTCTGTACTCTTCTCAATTACACGCGAGTCCGCAGCGCGGCTCCGGATCATAGCGCCGACTCTCTTAGTGTCGGCGTGAACACATTTCACAAGTCCGCCTTTTCGGACTCGGCCCCGTGGTGAGCTGCTTGGCAGCTTCGCGGCGTGCACATCTGCAGCGCGCCTCCATTCACTGGCGATAACGCCCACAAAATTCACTTTGAGATTCTTATCTAAATCTCGCTCTGTTGCGCGCACATCAGTAACGCGGCTTCGCTCGGCGGTGGTGACTCCCGTAGAGTTCACGTCGAGGGTTCTCTCTGCCTTTTCTGGCAGTTCGGCCACACGCGTGTCTATAGCGCGGCGCCGTTCAATCTCAAGATTGCACTTGGGATGCACAGTACCTCCATATGTAACTGCGCCCAAGGCAGTTTCAACTGTCAATAGCCCATCGGCATGTAACACCGGTGGGCCCGTCGACATCATTAGAGTAGCGTAGTCCAAACCGATCAACATCTTCGGTCTGACCGTACTCTTATTCTGAAATGCACTGCTTGCATTCCTGTGTGGCAGGTTTATCGCTCTCATGGTGTGCGCATGAATGCCATATTCACAATTGTTCGCAACAATTGTTACTCCGACACGCTGTGAACGTAGCGTGTCTGCTTTTCCATTCGCGCCGGCAATCCGGATAGTTTCACTATCTCCGGTGGCGCCAATAGTGCGCGCAACCTCTTCGTCGAGGAGAGTGACAGATGATCCCTCATCCAGAAGCGCGTGGATCTTAAGCACTCCACGCGGGCCCATCAAGTCTATCGGCACAACCTTGAAGGTAACCGGCACATCTGTCCATCTTGTCATTAACACATGTTCGCTTGGGCCGTTCACTGATTCATGTTCATGCACAGATCCATTGTCCGATCTTGCATCACTTCGACGCTGGTGGAGCGCTTGATGGTGACGTCCATTGCACTCGTTGCACTTAGCCTCCACGCAGCGGTTCGATTGGTGTCCTTTTTTCAAACACTGGTAACACACACCCATATTCCGTACCAACGCCCATCTCTCATTTGTCCTCCTCCGAAGAAACTTCTGACACTTTGGCATCTCATGCCCACTGGCTTCACAACACAAACATATTTCATCTTGAGTAAGAAATACGTGCCTTTCCTGTACGTACTTCCTCTCGACTCTCGGTGGTTCTGTGTTGATTCCGATGCAGCCTGCATTCGGAATCGCTCCGGTCAACTTCGCTAGCCACAGCGCTAAGTCCCGGGGGGTAGCTTTCTCCCGGATGTCCGCCCGCGACATGATCCACATCATGCGTTCAACGCGCGGCAGCTTCTGTGTCATCTCAGACAGTAACTTCGGAGATGAGAGATGAGTTCCGTCGAATCCTTCGACGGTCGAAACGACGTTTCTTATGGCCACTGCGTAATCCGTCAGAGCTTCCAGAGAC